>NC_142379.1:14261250-14617500 GCF_059441005.1 Hippichthys cyanospilos | reverse complement strand
CCCAATACCAGCGGGATGAAGTCACATTTACTGCGTGTAGTGCACTCACCTTAAGGTCAGAGTGCACGTGCATTAGGTTGCTCAATGCAAGGACTGCCACATGCGGTGCGGTGGAATAGGACAAAATCTGAAGCTAGCTTGGGCTCAGCACTACAAGTCATCTCAGAACTTGAGGAGGGAGGTCCAAAAAATGCACATGGCACCTCTCAGTACCTCAGTGGACACTGTGATGAGTGTCTCGTGTGAATGTTAACTGGTTTAGTCTCATTGTGCCCAGCGCACTTCTCATTTTCCATCCACATCTAAACACCTCCACGGTGATTTATTTGAGCCCAGCCCAAACCTGAACCACTGGCCGAGCACTGTGGCCTGTTGCGTTGCTGTCCTTGTACGTCACCCCACGGGCATACGTTTTGGGAGATTGGTAATGGGAGCGCTCTTTTAACAGAAAACACTAAAAGAAAAAAAAAAAGTATAAATGTAGAAACAGAACAATGACTTAACAAGGTCAGTCGTAATGGAAACTCATAAGCTGTACATTTGTAATAAAAAATAATAAAACAAGTTAATTGTCCATGATCTGTTCTTTTCTACAGCCATAAGCCTAAACAAATATATCATGATTTACCCATACCAAAACTGGAACCAAGTTTGTGATCAGCTCAGTGAATATTTATTTTACGGCACATAACAGTTGAAACACTGGAGTGCTGAGTTCCCATCGATGAAGTTGTGAGTTGCATATGCACATGACTTATGGTCAGTTATCAAAATGTTTTGTACATTTCAGTGCTATCAAATATTGGCAAATCTTTGAAAAGAGAAATCTTTCCTCACATGGAAGTCTTGGGCACGCGTCGGGCTACAGCCCTCATGTGTGGAGTTTGCAAGTTCTCCCCATGCCTGGGTAAGTCTTTTCTGGGTGCTCCGGTGTCCATGTACATTCAAGAAACATGCAGGCAGGTATAATGGACATTCTAAATTGTCCTTAGGTGTTTTTGGGAGTGCAAATGGTTCATCTTTGTGTGGCCCTGTGATTGGCTGGCAACCAGCTCAGGGTGTACCCCGCTGACTGCCCATATACAGCTGGGATAGACTCCAGCCCTTGACTCTTGAGGGGGGGGACAAGCAACGAAGATAACAGATGTGAATGAATGTATATTTGAACTTACAATTAGTTAAAACTCACTAGACCATCATATGTAAAAGAATACAAATACTGCATTACATAACAATCTAGTAACAAAAAAAAAACAGGTGTCTGAATTGCTAACCTGTATTCAAAGCCAATGTACATATAAAAAATACAACTTTGACAAAGTTTTTAAAATCCAAACCATGGCAGTCTGAAAAAGAGACGGCCGTGGTTGGGATTTTAAAAACTTTTGTTTACTGTGGCAGTCGCAAGCGGACCCTTTTAGTAATGAGGCTGGCCCCGGTCTGCCATAGCAAACAAAAACAACTCTAAGTAAAAGCTTAAATTGCACAGCAGACCATCCTCGAGACATGAAGAAGTTCCCAAACGCGGCGGTTCTCTCATTTGTCTACATGTACTCATCCGAACTTGAGGAACTGGGCAGGAGAGCACACTCTTGTCTTCGGACTCTCTTCTGTCTCCTCTTCGTTATATGAAGCCTTCTCCTGATAACATCTGGAAGATAAAATTAAACAAATGTCAGGTTGTTTTTTTTTTTTTTTCAAACATACAAAATCAGCATGGTTCACTCCATCAGTCAGCCGCCTGATTAAATCAGCTATTATGGCCTTTCAATAATTGGCAAAGTGGCTGATATTTGCTGATGATTTTTAACGGTTTACATTTTAGAATATACTGTACTCTTAACTTTGAATATACTATATATAATTTTACGGCAGTTTTACAGTAATGTGATTATTTACAATGAGGTCATTCAAAACAAAGCAAATCTTTTTTTTTACAAGCAATGATTAGATGAGCAACGCAAGTTGTCACTACACACAACTGAGTCACAGTTTGTGGAAAAATGCTGTGCAAGTGCAACATATATGTTAAGTATGACTAGTAACAAAAACGACAAAAATTAGTGTCCTTATAACCTCATTAATTGCGCCACACAATGCATTCTCTGAGGCAAAAAGGATTTTTTTTTGTGTGATTTTATTCACTGTTGACCCCTGCTATTCGCAGGAAATAGGTACCAGGTCAGAGCGTAAATACTGACACTTATTGAAATGCATTGGAAGTAATGACTATAAAATTTAAAATAATGACCACAATACAGTAATTTAAGCAAACAAATTCTCATAATTAACTCAAGCGTAAGATAACATAGGCATCTTGCTGTAAATGCTTAAACAACGCTTATGTGTAAGTTCGTTGTAAGATTTTCTTTTTGCTATCATTTCCTAAATTAAGAAAAATGGTCCTAAGAAGATAATTCAAAATCACCTCCTCATCTTCACATTCTTCAATATTTTTTTGCCTCGCAGGACATTTTTCCTTTTTAGACAAAAAAAAACAAAACATTTTCCTTGGGCCTGGAAGGGAGCTCCTCCCACCTGTGGTCCCTTCTGAAGGTTTCTGATTTTCCCAAAATTGGGGTTTTTGAGTTTTTCCTTCCCCTTCTGGGAGCTTTGACAGGGGATGCTGTTGTGTACCTTACACCGAAAAGATGTCTCAGTATGACTCCTTCTTTCGAAAGAAGTCTCGACATGACCTCTTTTCATCTGTGAAGCCCTATGAGACTTTGGTGATTTAGGGCTATACAAATAAAATTGGATTGATTCTCATTACAGTATAAGCCTTTTGACTTTGACCTTTTGCAGTGTAGTCTTGTGGAAATGCCGAATATCACGTACTGGTGCAATCCAAAAACAGCTGATTTTTTTTTTTTTTTTGACGCGTATGACCAACCTGCCACGCTGTCATAGTCTTGCTGTGGGTCGTGCCAATAGAGACTGGGCATGGTCCTCCAATTTCGGTAGAGGCGCGTGTGCAGAACAGAGAGCGTGAGGAGGGCCAGCAGGAAGCCCAGTGCCCCCGCGGCCCACACCGCCTCGTTCGACCCGGGGGTCCTCGGCGTGCCGCCGCTCACCAGCGGGGTTCGGTCCTCGGAGTCCTTGACACACTCGCAGTGCTGTCCTCTCGTGCAAGTGTTACAGTCAGCTGTGATGGCCGGGTCACTCCCCCGCTCTGGATGCTTGTGTTTTGGAAGCGCAACCTCATCTTGCCCCTTTTTTGAATGCGTGTCACCATCTTGCGCCAGCTCTCGCTCTCTCAAATCTACTACGTCGTTTTCAAGCATGTGTTTATCTCCAGCGGAGCCCTCCTGTTTCACTGATGCACTTTTGGTTTTCTCTGGATGCATGAGGAGTAGCATTCTCTGCGTAGGCTTTGACACATTAGACAAAAGATGGGTTAGAGGCCTGGAGGAGAAATCCTCATTTTGGCTCTCCCTGGGAGATGCAGCTTTGCTCGCACCAGATGGACTTGCAAAAGTCCCATTCCCAAGGGTCATTGGCTCACGTTGACTGCTGTTTTTCAGATTTGTCAAAACATTAGAAACTTGAAATGCTCCGTTTGCTTTGCCGTCATCCTTTTTAGGCGGGATGGCGGCCCTTTTCCGTCTCTGCCTTGTGTCGCCTTGCACTTCTTGCCCATTTTGATTCTTTTGCCAGGAACCTTTCTCTGCCTTTATCTCTCCTTTCAGCCACGGCAAGATGATCTGCTCACAGCACTGCCTCACAGATTCCTGTACATCGGGAATAAAGAGCTGCTTAGAAACGTCTACCTGACCCTGACGCAATTGTTTTTCCCTTCCAGTCAGATTTGGAGTGTGAATGCACAGATAGACATTTAAATATAAATCCCTGGCCACAATCATTAAATTAGTTGTAACAGATGTTTACATGGAGTATACCAATGGGTGCCAGAAAACTTCAATATCTTTGGAAAGTCCATTTATCAAGGATGTCAAAACAACACATTACCTGTGATATAATTATATCCATCCATCCATGTTCTATACCTGCTTAACCTCACTAGGGTCGCTGGCTTGCTAGTGCCTACCTCAGCTGTCTTCAGGCAATAGGCGGGGGACACCCTGACCTGGTTGCCAGTCAATTGCAGGGCACACAGGGATGAACAACCACTCACGCACCCCTAAGGACATTTAGTATGTCCAATACACCTAGAGGAAGCCGAAGTGCCCGGAGAGAACCCACACGGGCTCGAGGAGAAGATGCAAATACCACAAAGCCAGAGCCAGCTGGGATGGAACTCAGGACTGATGAAATGATTTTGAAAAAAACGGTTTAAACTCCAACCTTGGCTTCTGTGTGGCGTCCCTCTTGAAGTGTGCATTTCTGTCCATGTTGTTCTGCAGCGCGCGTCAACAGAAAGTTGTATTTGCCACTAGTCGGATTGCTTGAGGTTGTTGTGCTCTGCAGCCAATCACAAATGTCTAAAGAGGCCGCAGTGGAAAGTTCCAATGTTCTTCCCCAAGACACCAAAGCTATAGGCTGTACACAGACATGATTGCACATAACAATTAATTCCTCCTCACACTAACAACTACAGCCTAGGAACTGATGAAGACACGCATAAAAAAAGCAATTTACAGCACAATAATGCACAGAAATATAATTTGGTTACTGCAAGACAAAAATTAATGTTGTCTTTCATGAACCCTGTCAATGTTTCTTTACTAGTCTTTAAATAACTCTCTGAAGGTGTGGAGCCTGCCAATGTTAAACAGTCATTTAAATGTATTTGTACCGTCATTTGAATATATTTAAATATGATGAAATGTACGTGTAATCTAGATGCTAAACATATTTTTTCTCCGCAGTTTTTTTTTTGTTTGTTTTGCAATGGGCCTACCTTATACCAATATGTTGGAATATTAAGTAAACATTGTTTATTAGTGATTTTTATAATTTACTGTCATGTGTGTTCCACATTTTTTCCACGTAATGCCACGGGGTATTGAAAAAAAATCTTTTTTAAATCATCATCTTTTTTAATCATTTTGAAATTGAGTAAACATTTTTTTTATTTAAACATTATGATTTTATTGGTATAACCATTCAGCATTTTCCCCATAATGCCACGAAATATTGACTTTTGCATGTGCAATTTTTTTTTCTTTTTCTTTTTTTTTTAGCAATAGGCCTACATTATATGTATTTTTTTTTTTAATTTAGTGAACATTGTTCATTAGCATTTTTTATTATTTTATTGTTAGGAACATTCTGCATTTTCCCCTTTAATGCCAGTGTATTGACTTCTACATGCACTTTGTTTTTAAGCAATCGGGCTTCATACCAATATGTTTGAAAACTGACTTAATATTCATTTTTCTGATTTTATTATGATGTGTATATCAGCATTTTTTCCCATGCCTTAGAGTATGCACATGCACAAGTTTTCTTGGCACCAAGATGTGAAAAGATGGCACTAGAGCAATACTTGTATATTACAGATGGCTTTGACAAACACTGAGAATGGGTGGGAAAAAAAATAAATACATCTGCAAAAAACAGTGGATAGTTTACAGGTATAAATTTGTGATATTACAAACATGCGGGGCACAGTTTTTATGTATTATTAATACATCGCATACAATGCATTTCATCATGAGTGAAATGTGCCGTTCCGCCCCATGTTTCAGTCTATGAGCTGCTTTCTAACCATGGATTTGTTGAGCTCAGGGTGCGGGGTGATGATATAACCGTATAGACAGGAGCGGGCCAGGACGGACACAAGCGGTCGCTCACGGAAGGCTGTGCAGGGATGGTAGAGCAATACGATAGCTCCGTGCTGGTCAACACAACACAAATAAATTCAACATTGTTGGTATTGAAATGGTCAAGATCGTAGAATAAAAACACCAATTATAATCTTCTCCTAGCAGAGCAAACAGTCAAGTTTTTCATTGACAGGCTATTGATGTTGTTCAATGTTACAAAAGATGATTGAAGTATATGATTTGAAGTACTTGGAATTCTGCTGCAAAACAAAAAACTGCCCCTACTCTTCAAGCATACAATAAACTTGTATTTTTTGGAACACAGATAATGTTGTGTTACGAAAAGTGTCCCCAAAAAGCCGCTTGAAGTCGGAAGGTACTCACGTGCAGGTTATTAAGCCACCGTTGAGGAGGGCAGTATAAGTACTCCCCACTCTGTGCGCTGACTGGCCTGAACGCACCACTGCAATACAATACACAGTCAAACCATGTGACAAACAACTTCACTGTGGTCATAAATTTTGCACAAATGCTGAGTCTGTACCGATGGTGACGATGAAAAATTAGAACCGGATAATATCAACGCATACTAATGAACATATTATATAGATTCAGCACTAGTAGACCATGCAAATTTCAGACAGGATGGCCGTTCAAACCACAGGACTGTGAGACAGTCAACAAAAGCACCCCGCGGACACTTAAATGACAAATACATGCTTGAGTTTCTCTGGATTGATACCTGTCAAACTTTGGAACGAATTAATATCAATGTAAGCACAAAATGGTTCCCTGCACACTTTTACCTGTTGGGGATCCTGTGGTGGTAGGAAAGAGTCTTATTCATGCAGACCTGTCTGGCGAGCTGTTAAAAGAAAAGTGATCACATATTTCTCTTTACATTTGGTGCTCAGAAAACATAATCATGCTTATGGGTCATTAAGACCTCATTATTTAGTACCGATGGACTGCCCACAGCTGTGTATCTTACAATGACAACGTAATTGACTAGCAGTTTCTTAGTATATTGAATTTTGAAGTGATTGAACTATCCTCTTTTTTTTTAATGATGGTGTGTTGATGTTGACAGATACATGATGTGATGAAAAATGTGAGTTGTGAATACGAAAGCTAGCAGGGAGCCAGAACTGCTGCAAAGGCCAACTTCAAAATAAAAGCATTCCACCGCCATTACATTGACGTCCCTGTATTATTTATATTTTGAAGTTGACTTTCGCAGCACACCATTGGCACAACGTGATATTTGTTGCCTCTTCCAGCTGCATCGGTACTGCAATTTTCTTCCCTAAAACAAAGCAGGATGTTGGCTAAATGGAGTGCTTGTTTTGCTCACCTCAGGATCATACACTGTGTCGACACTGGGGAGCCTCTGTGAAGAGCAAAGGATGAACAATGACTAAACAGTTGGGGCATGGGCGTTGTGAAAAGGGTTTCTACCACCATTGGGACTCTTGTGCTGTGGTGCATGCATAATCATGCACAATCTTCCATCCACTCCTTGTCCATAATAATTAGCTTATTCAAACAAACAAACAAACAAAGCAGCGAAACAACCAGACTCGTTGTGTGTTCATTTCTGCTTTGATGCTGTGCACATTTTTAGTGTCTAGTCACTGATTCTTTAACAGTGTCAAAAATTGAAAGACACAGATGCCGTATCCATGGTTACCTGCGTGGTATCTAACCAAGTAGTAGGAAGAGGGCAGTCCCAGTTGATGGCATCAGTAGGTAGGTCCCTTTCCACAAGCAGCTGCACGAGAGACAATTATCACGATATGACGTGTTCACGCTTTGCAACAAGCGTCAAGATAAAAAAAAAAAAAAATCAATCAATCAAATAAACTCACCCTTCCATTGTCACAGTCTGGTCTCAGATACTCAGAGACGACGTGGCGACCTAAAAAGAACCACAATGCGGCCAGCATGGCCACCGTGTGGTTCGGCATGCTCCTCAGTCATCCAGGTGGGTGAAAAAACGCCATCAAGTGTACTGTAGCTACGAAACAACAGTGAAAGAAAGATTCACAAATTCCAAACACAAGTTCAAGAAATAAAGGAGCGCTGCAATCGATACAAAAATAAAAGACCACCGTGCAATTAACGTCGACTCCGTTGTCTTTGTCTGAGGAGGTGAATGTTTATGCAATTACCTCTTCTACCATGCAAAATGCAAGGGGATCATGAAATGTATTTTGACTTTAACACTTAAAAATGAAAATAACACTGAGCGCTCACAAATTACGTCAGGAACGGAAGTGATTTCTACTTTCAAAATGTATTTCTCGTTTGTCAATTGTTATTATTTTCAACATCAATATGAATTCTATCCACTTTTGGAAAATTATTACAATAATCCACTACGATATAAATACACATATGATTGATTCAATAGACTATGTGTTTTGTGATTAACAAAACATTGTTTTACTCTGAAAATACACCTAAAGTTTGGAATCTCATTCTAACTTGTGGACATCCGTTGGGTTAGCCTTGTCGGTACGGTGAGTGGAGACACAAACCTAAAACATGCATAATTACAGTATAACAACAAAAATAATAACAGCCATAATAAAAACAAAAACAACAACAACAATAATAATAATAATAATAATACTATCATAATTACAGTTAAATACATGTAAAATGTATGGTAAAACAGATATGTATAAAATTATTAAATAAAAAAGGGCAACTAAAGTTATAACCCCCCCCCCCCCCATACCAAAAAAAAAAGATTTAAAAGGAAGCTTGGCTTGAGAACATTTACGCATTCAGCTGCAAATGAAAATAATTGTTGGTTGTTGACAGTCCGGAATTTAGTCTTTCGAGTTATACGAACTCGTTGCCACCATTGTTGCAGGACTTGAAACATCCGCTGGGAGGCGTCATTTGTTTGCGCTAAAAAACAGGTTTGTTAAAGATGAAGCGGTGTCTGTGCTCCTAATTAATCCACATATTTCGTGTTTATTGCGTCTAATAGTTTAAAACTACATCGTAACGTTTCGTCGACTGAAAAGGCAGTAGATCTTGTTTCATTAAGCTTCAGTCTTTACACTGGTGGAGGAACTGGCATTACCTGTTGGCACAGGTAAATGTTTCTACTGTTTTTAGAATAAAGGCACATACACACGATTTTATTCATGCATGAGACGCTTACAAATCATATTTTTGATGTGTACAGAAAATGAAGCGATGGGCAAATATGCTTTGATCCGCTGTGTATTAACTTTGGTGATATTTGATAATAATTATTGACTACGTTCAATTTATTTTGAAATGTCTCTTGTCAGGCCCAATTTAACATACTTTATGACCCTGCCCTATCATTCATGTTGTTGACACACATAAATTCTTAAACCTAGACTGAGGGTGTGTCTTGGGAGGCTTCCTCGGCAGAGGAGAAGGGTGCGCGTAAATGGAGTTCCCTCTCACTGAAGGTTGGCTGATATGATTGACATTCTTTCATCTGACATTCTTTTCAGCTCATACTGTAGTTAAGTAGCGTTAGTTCGGAAAACATGTGACACAACTATATTCTTGAAATAAGTACGTAACTATTTCAGGAGTAATATTGCGGTTTTATTACAGTTAAGAGGACATTGGGCGTTTCGTCGGTTGTGAGGGGTGGGGCACTACAGATTATTCTTCTACTGTAGTAAGGTCATTCTTAAGACTTATTGCAAAAGCATGCGGAAGTTTCTCACTTTCCATGGATCAATTTGATGATTTTATCATAAATAACCACAGTTGTGTATTCGTTAAATATAAGACATTAATCAGAGCAGGAGTGCTATTTCCTAATTCTGCATGTGGACAGTAAAAATGTTAATTTCAGAATATGTCTAAATTCATGCTGATATAATATGGCCCGTTTTGTGTACCATAGCTCCTGGTGGAGCTGCACGTGTTGAGGGGCCAGCAACCTTCCCTCTTGGCCGTTTGGGGTCTCTCACTGAGGAAACAGAGCCTGTAGAAATAGAGAAGCGTGACGATGACAGGAGTCAACCTACAGAAAGTTCTGAATGCCAGGTAATTATTGATGCAGTCATTTGACTGACTGTGACATACTGTGGATTTGTTCATTTCCTCAGGGAAGATCACTGACAAATATGTGACTCTGGTCAGGTACCCTACTCATATGACAGTTCTTCATCATCCTCTGACAGTGAGGATGAATGCAAGATGGAAAAGAAAAAGAAGAAGTTGAAGAAGAAGAAGAAGAAAAAGAAAGTAAGTTAGAACATTCTTATTTCCTTATGACTAAACTACTCAACTCATTGACAAAATCTTGTGGTGGAGTGGTGTAAAGAAGAAACCCTTCCATTTTCAGTAACGGTGGAGTACACTTTCTGGACCTTTATTTGTCAATGAGTAATACCTGCATCCCCGCACAAAAAAAAAAAAAAAAAATCTATTAAAATGAAGGAAAAATAGGTACAGTATGTTATTGCAATGGAGGTGAAGGGAATTTGTGTCCAAAAATGTTAAATTTTTTGCATGTAAATGGACTTTATGAAAAGAAGTAGAAGAGTAGTCTCATAAAAAGACAATCAAAACATTGTTTTAAAAGTAGAATGTTTTTTAATGAGCAGTACCTTAGGTCTTTTACAGCTTCTTCAGGGTGTGCCTTGCTTGGGAACACTCCTGGTTGCACTCGGCTAAACTGGTCAGGCTTGTGATTAATGTGTTTGTAGAAAGTAGACCAGTTGCACTTTGTGATGGGTACAATAGGCTGCGTCTACATAACTCCAATGGGTGGATGTGTGACTGTTTGTGTGTTTGTCGAGTGCTTGACGAGCCCTTCCCATTTACACTACACACCGCAAAGATCTCATTTACAATGACAAAGGTCCAAATGCGTAGATAAACATGTTTAAAAATAAAACAAACACTTTCTTTCTACAGGATTCCAGTTCTTCTTCCTCTTCCTCCTCTTCAAGCAGCTCTTCAGACAGCGACAGTGAGGTAAATTAGATTACGTCTGTTCAATTGTTTCAGCTACTAATTGTTTTATTCAGAACCAAACAGTCCAATCTTCGACTGAGTCAGCAAGAGTAGCATCTTAGTAGAAATCATTTCAAAATCTTCTGCCATGTGCACAGCTTCCATCTTATGCATTACATTCAAATTAAGCTCTTGATGATGCACAGCTGACTGTGTGGAAGTCATTCCAAGTCATAAAGCGTTATACGCATAGTAAATTTGACTGACAGAAACCACCAAGCTGTGCAAAGCAGTGCATAAATTGACTACTTTTCAAAATAAACCTCACCATACCAAATAACGTATGGAATGTATTGAAGTTGTTCCCAAAAGCAAGTCATGACAACGCCTGACGACTCTACTGCACAAGCTGTTCCTCCTGATGAGTCTTGAGTCGAGACTCCCAATAGTAACACCACAACAATGTTCTGAAATTGCGTTCAATCACCAATTCAGGGTGCAAAAAATGGACTTAATTATGCTAACGTGTTTCGTGCGGCGCCTGATGCCAGCATTTAGTGCAGCGTCTCGCATAAATTAGCTATTAGAAGTGCTTGGTGCTCCATATCGGCTGGCACTATAAAACAAACATTTTTTTGTATACCAATAATTCTACTAGCATTTCTTCCGATCAATTAAAAAAAATAATATGGACATTTTTCAGTAAAGAAAACACGCAGTTAAAGAGTGTTTACATTTTTTTGCCTACTACTGAATATTTGAGTTGAGGACGTCTGATTATTCATCTGCTGTGTGGTTTTAAAAATTGATCACGTTTTGCATACATTTATTATAAAAACAATCTTTTACGGCATTTTGCGTGATTGAAACAGCCAGGACAAAGTTTTCCACCTCAGGAAGATATGTGTGTGTGCATTCTATGAAAGTAGTACTGCCTCAAGGTTTGGATTGCTTAGGCTGAAGCATTTAAGTATGAGAAACTAGTCAGAGGCACCAAGATCCTGCATCTGCATGCAGAAGGTATCTGATTGAAAGCAGGGCACACACCCATTTGGAATGTGTGAAACAGACATGTTGTAACAATGAACTGGTTTTTCAATTCCTTTCTCTTTTTTCGTCCTCTCCAGAATGCGCAAAATAGGTCCCTGATCCAATGGTGACATAGTTCGGCTTTATCGTGCATTCAACTGGAGTGATTGATTGCATGCATGCACCGATTAGATGCAAAAATGTGCTGATTAGATGCAAAAATGTCAGTAATTTAATCTTTATTATCATAACATCATCAGGACAGATGAAACAAGGACAATATTGACCTGTTTAAACTGAGCTGTTAGTGAAATACTTACAAGTTTATTTTCAATACAAGAGGGTAGTTTAAGTTCTATAAAAATGTAATATTATTTTATAATAGCTATCATACTGTTATAATTACTATACTATTATGTAAGACATCCATAATTTTAGTGCCTCTGTCTAAAGCACCCGTTAAATTTACTCCTGCTTCCTTGCTCAATTCTGTGTCAAACAATTTTCAGTGCATTCATGGCTAATTATGTTTTATTGTCTTGAAGGATGACAAGAAAAAGAAGAAGAAGAAAAAGGAGAAGAAGAAGAAAGTGGTGAATGAGTACATGTGGGACAGGTTGATCATAGCGCCAACTGGTAGGTGCACTTTGTCCTTAAAGATTCATGTATTTCCCCAAGTTTTGTCCTGCCTTGATAAAAATGAATTTTACATTTAACTGTAGTCCCACTTTCAGGACTGAAAGTGCATAATCACTGCAAAAACAGTGCTAATGTTCATAAAGTGACAGTTGTTTGGCTGAATTGATTTCCAAACTGCATTTTTCACAAGTTTAATTGTTGCTACTATAATGAACAGAGCTTGTTATAGATCGGTAGGAATAAATTGCTACAAAGTCACATGAAATAGTCTCTTTTCCACAAAACACAACTGACTCCATTGATCTGTATTCATTTAGATGAACAAATGGAAGTTCCTGGGGACTTGGCATTCAAGCGGGTGAGACAGATCAATAACATTTTATTTGAAACATTGGTGAATTGTTACAATTCATGACTCGTCCTCTGGGTCTACTTACTGTATAAGGGAATCATAAATATGCATCAAAATAAGATAAGATTGTCCCTTTTCCTCCGGCTTGTTTCAGGTTTCCGGCTCATACGATGACGACAATGACAGGAAAGAGAAAAAGGATAAGAAGAAAAAGAATAAGGTGCATTTCTGCTTTTAGGGTCCATATTTGGCCATGGGTTTCTTGTTATTTTTATTTCTGATCACGATTCAATAATGCAATCATTTGTGTTAGCGTTTTGCAGGTGATGCCAAAGGTTATGACTATTTTTTTCTGATTTAATCATTTGTGATGCAGTTGGTAGTAGCAACCAAAAGTGTTTGGCTGTGCATGCTTTTGCTAATTGATAAAGGGTTTTTCAAGTAGGCGGTATTATATACGCTGAAAACAGGAGTTAAGAAAAACCCAATTAAAGGTCAGAAAAAGACCGACCCAATATTAGAGTCAATTCGACCCAACCTTCTGGGTTGGTTTATACAAAACAGACCAGGTTTAGAGGTTGTCTTTTACATAAAAATTCACTTTGGGGTTTGTTTGGTGTAAAAATATCCAAAAAATTGACCCACATTATTGGTTGGTACTATTTTTGGTACTTGTAACAACGTGGCGATAGATTCAAATTCAAAGTTCTTTCACCAATATTTTACATTATGTGTGCTAATTTTCACAAATGTAGCTTAGAGTTTTTTGTGGCTTTTCTAGGTAGTTAGTAGATTATCAGCGGCCTAGGGCATATGACCTTTTATATTTTTTAGTTTTTCATAACATGGCACTGCCATTATGGAAAATACTTGATGTTGTAAACTCTTTCAACTGACCATGTTTTAAAGACGTGTGGTTCGATTATCTTTGAATTACCGGTACTTTGGTTCTTGCTGTTTAGTATGTTGATTTTTCAGTTAAAATTTTTCAGTTAAAACACGTACATTTATTTTATTCAAATGGATTTTCCGCCTTTGCTTCACAGGAGTCCTCTTCATCTGATAGTTCTTCTTCAGACAGTGACGAAAAGAAGAAGAAAAAGAAAAAGGACAAGAAGAAGAAAAAGAAGAAGGACAAGAAGAAGAAGAAAAAGAAGAAGGTACAGATGTGTCAAATAAATACACCATTTACTCGGGCAAATAAAACATTCATTAACGATGAAGTAAAAAAATACTTTGTTGACCCATTTATAAATATTTTTTACTTTTTCATAGGATTCCTCATCCTCTTCATCTGACAGTTCTTCCTCTGACAGTGAAGATGAAAAGAAAAAGAAGAAGAAAAAGAAGAAGAAAAAGAAGGTGGCATGATTAGAACGTCAGGCTTTTTCAATCATGGATATAAATACAAATCTAGACTTACTACTAATGTTCTTCTTTTTTCATAGGATTCCAGTTCCTCTTCCTCCTCATCCTCTTCTTCTTCTTCTTCTTCTTCCTCTTCTTCCTCCTCCTCTTCTGACAGTGATGATGACAAGAAAAAAAAGGATAAAAAGAAAAAGAAAGATAATAAAAAGGTACATCAATTTAGGAATTCCTTATATATTTAGAAATTGCTTGACTTTGTGAAATCACTGCACAGGTCCGCACACACCTGAAGTGTACAATAACACTAGGGTGTACGAGGCCACAGGAATCTTTATTTTTAATCCAACTTTACAAGTGATAAAACAATCAATTTCTGCAATGGGGCACTTTGACACAATTATAACTTTTGTGAGGACTGGCCCAGAAATGGAACAATAACTGCATATTATCTATATCAATATGGAGACCTAATAACATGCATGTTGCAATTGCAAGAACATTAAAAAAAGAAAGGAAACACAAAATAAATGCAATGATGCAGACTAAGCCCAAGCAGGAATTGAAGAAAGATCTTACTTGTTATTCACAGGATGAAGCGCAAGAACCACTTTCAGCAGCGGGTGAGTGTGTCCACTTTTATGCTTACAAGCGAAAAAAAAAAAAAATGATGTCCATATTGTGCTTCTCCACAGGAGTTAATGTCACCCAGAAAAGTGCTGTTGGAGACGCAGCAAAAGATAATTATGATGACAAGGTGTCTTACTCACACCAACACCATCTGCACTATGTCACGTGCCAAAACCTCTGACTTAACAAGGCCTTTTTTTGGTGTTTATGTGTTTTTATTGTTGCGTTTTCAATAGTATAAAGCAGGCGGCGATCCATCTTCAACATATTTACCAAGTGGTAAGTTTGAATTCGCCATCATCAACTAGTGCTTCAAGGTTTTGTACGGGTCAGGGATGTGATTCTAAATCTTGAGAGCAGAATCGCTCCCGGGCTGCGCTGAGGAGGGCCACCTGAGTGATGATGAAGGAGAGGGAGGAGATGAGAAGCAGATGAAGAAGAAGAAGCTGAAGAAAAAGAAGGAAAAGGTGATCTTAGAAAAGGTGTTCATGAAAAGAGCACCAAACCAACCTCATACGATTGATTTTTTTTTCTTCAAAGTATTATGGTTCGTCTTCAGATAGTGATGATGATGATGAAAAAGACAAGAAGAAGAAGAAAAAGAAGAAGAAGAAGGTAGTCTCAATAACAGTTGTCAAAAATAATCCAAACTGAGTCAAAAAGATATGCACCTAACTTTAATTGAAATTAAATGAGTAATTCACAATATTATCATTTTCCCATGTATTATTTTGTTACAATCATTTTTGAGTTTTAATTATTATGTGATCAAATGTGATCTCATTGGGGACTCAATAGTCATATAGAAAGTGTAATAATGTACATCTTTGTTAATGCAGATGTGACGTTTTGTATGTTAATGTGACATGAAGCTAATGTTGGAACCTAAAAGAATCCAATCGGTGCTAATTGCTATAAACAAATCATTTGTATTTCCTTTCATGTTTAGGATTCTTCAAGTTCCTCCTCTTCTTCGTCTTCCGATAGCTCTTCCTCGGAAAGTGAGGATGAAAAGAAGAAAAAGAAGAAGAAAAAGAAGAAGAAGAAAGTATGTTATCCCAACATCTTTTATTTTATTAATCGGCTGCTGATGTTATAATGTTTTCATACATAAACTGTATTAACAGGATTCCAGTTCCTCTTCATCTACATCCTCTTCCTCTGACAGTGATGATGACAAGAAAAAGAAGAAGAAGAAGAAGAAAAAAGTATCATCCCTCTAATATCTTTTTTATTTTATTCAATGGCTGTTGGTTTATTACACAGATTTTACACTTAAACTGTATCAACAGGATTCCAGTTCTTCATCATCGTCCTCCTCCTCTGATAGTGATGATGACAAAAAGAAAAAGAAGAAAAAGAAAAAGAAGAAGAAGGTTTGCTTTTGCACCTGCTGTCTTATCCACAACCAATCTATTTGTGTTTCGTTTCATATAACATGATATGTGAACAAGTAGATAGACCTCCTAAACACTGAACTAATCTACACAGATAAATAAATTCAATATAGGCTATATAGCCTACATTTAAAAAAAAAAAAACAACCATCTAAAATGTGGGGAAAGTAACTTTTTCTAATATCAAAAACCAATCACATAAATTTAAAGTGATGGTCACATCTGAATGATTAAATTCTAAATAATGGCAAGTAATAATGATTCTGTCTTCATTTTCATTTGTGAAATCGGAAGATATTGTTTAAGGCCACATATAGTACAGTGTGCTTCCTTTTTCCAATCCTTTGATTTTGACCGAAGGATCAGTAGCACGTGTACACAAATATCAGAGACAATTTTATCAGCTTTTGCGCTTAGGAAATGCCATTTTATCATATTGTGATTATATTTCAAATGCAATTGATCGTTCAGCTCTAATGTGTACTGTTAATTCTGTAGTCACTGTTTCTGTATAGCCTCCCTTTTGATCTATTGCTTGAGTTAGATTGCCCTATATTTTCAGCATACTAGCAATGTCTTTTTGTCTAATGTACAGTATTTTGTAAATAAAATGTGTTTTTAAAAATCATCCTAACAGGACTCCAGCTCTTCTTCCTCCTCTTCCTCATCTGACAGTGATGATGAAAAGAAAAAGAAGAAAAAGAAGTTGAAGAAGAAGAAGAAGAAGAAGAAGAAGGTTTCTTAGTACTTGTGGCATAATCCAGTACAGTATTTAAATAAATCATCACAATTTTTTCTATTAATCTCCCAATCTTTGATCAGGATTCCAGTTCTTCCTCCTCCTCATCTTCATCTGACAGTGATGATGATAAGAAAAAGAAGAAAAAAAAGAAGTTGAAGAAGAAAAAGAAGAAAAAGGTTTTTTTTAGTACTTTTGGCATAATCCAGTACAGTATTTTGTGTACTCAGTCATCACAATGTTTTCTATTAATCTCCCAATCTCTGAAAAGGATTCCAGTTCTTCCTCCTCCTCTTCTTCATCTGATAGTGATGAATGCAAGAAGAAAAAGAAGAAGAAGAAGAAGAAAAAGAAGAAGGTAAATGAATGTGTATTATTCTATTAATCGAATCATCAATTTAATCCTGTGGATTTTTTGACTTTGTCATTAGAAGGCTAGCTCTTCTGATGATAGTTCTTCATCCTCCTCTTCATCCTCCTCCTCATCTTCTGATAGTGACAGTGACAAGGTGAGCTGATGCCTATTCACTGTTAAATTGCTCTTTTTCACAACTTTCTTCCAATGTCTTTAGAAGAAAAAGAAAAAAGATAAAAAGAAGAAGAAAAAGAAGGAGAAGAAAAAGAAGGTAAGCCAACGCATCCAAGAAAAATTGCAATAATGGCCGAATAAGTGTAGTCTTTTTATACAGTCTTTTAATTAGGTAAAACTGCACAGTTTAATGAGACTGTTTAAAAGTTAATCATGCTTAATTTAAAAGTTTTCATTTATAATTTTGATGCAGATAAATCTGAATGACTAATTCTGTGCAGAATTCTTCCTCTGACTCATCCAGTTCTTCTTCAAGTGATGATGAGAAAAAGAAGAAAAAGAAGAAAAAAGATAAGAAGAAAAAGAAAGACAAGAAAAAAGTAAGGATAATGCCAAGATGTTGCATCAAAAAATAACTTATGTGGAAATGAAAAAAAAAACTGCGGGGTGCAAATGAAATTGTTGCATTTGTATGCAAGCATTCAGATTCCTCTGGTAGTGATAAGAAGAAAAAGAAGAAAGACAAGAAGAAGAAAAAGAAGAAGGACAAGAAGAAGAAAAAGGTCAGTTCAATGAACCTAACCAGCTAACCGTCCAGGGTGCCTTTTTCCTGAGGCGCCAGCTCCCCATAGCGCTGAAGTGCTATAGAATATTCAATAATTCAGTTGGGGTATCAGGATTATTTCCTGTATGTATTCATGCTTTCTTTTACAAATTTTGGCATGCCTCCATATGTTCAGGGTTCAAGCTCCAGTTCCTCAAGTTCCAGTTCTTCCAGTTCCAGTTCCTCAAGTTCTAGTGACAGCGACAAGGAAAACAAAGTAAAAAAAGACAAGAAAAAAAAGGAGAAGGTAAATAATGACATAATAACCTTGTTATTGTACTGCATAATTTTTTGTAAAAGATTACACCTGATTTGGAGCCGTCCGTCCGTCCGTCCATCCATCCATCCATCCATCCATCCATCCATCCATCCATCCATTTTCTTTAGTCGATTAGCTTCACTAGGGTCGCTGGCATGCTGGTGCCTATCTCATTCATCTTCGGGCAGTAGACAGGGGATACCCTGAACTCGTTGACAGCCAATCACAGGGCACACACACAAAGACAAACAACCTTGTATGTTAACAATCGGACCTAAGGGCATTTCAGACCAACGAATACACCTTCCATGCACGTTCTTGACAATGTGGGAGGAAACTGGAGTGCATGGAGGAAACTGACATGGGCATGGGGAGAAAATGCAAACTCTACAGGATCAAACCCGGAACCTCTGAGCTGTGTGGTTGTCCAACCAGTCTTTCGCCGTGCTGCCCGATTTGTTTTCTTTTTTTTCCCCTAACATTTGGAACACTGCAACTTTTTAATGTGGTGCAGTGTTTATTTTATCTACTTGTATCAGTCTTGTCACAACTGACCAAAGAAAATACTAAACATGTCACAGTGTACGGAAGAATCCGTTACTGTCAACCTCATACTGAATATTCATCTGCTATTGACACGTGAAAGAGAAAAGATGCAACTTGAGTTGATTTTACTGAGAATTGTAAACAATTACAAGCAATTGTGCCTTGTTTGACAGAAAGACTGTCTGAAAAAGGTTCTGCATAATTATTGTTGCGTCCGGCATTGTTTGGGGAGAAAACAAAGATGTGTAATGGTGTTTCGGGAAAAAGGGTTTGAGCTCTTTCTTCCCAAATACTCAAATTAAAAACATGGGGAGCCATGGTTATTAACATGAAGCAGCTAATACATGCATAAATCAGTTTTTCAAGCTATATTCAGCTGTTGCAGTTTTTTATCAGGTGTGTTTTGTAGTCCGGAATTGACATCCATGTGGTGGTATGATGTAGTTATGACTTTTGCTGTGGACTGCGACATAGTCGTCAATTAGCAGCTGAAATAGCAGAAATGACAGATTTCCTCATTCTCATTTCTTCCTCCCTCTCACTGCAGAAAAGTCCCGCTGCTGAGTCGAGTGTCGATCCGCAGTTGCCGGTGTCAGAGCCGGGTGCGAGTGGATACACAGCATTTAGCAGAACTTCCAAACCCGGTGGTGCTCCCGTGTACACGTATCCATTGCTTCCCTCCAAACCCGTTGTAAACCTGGATCCTATTAACCCTCCGCCTCCCTCACTCTCCAATCCGCCGGTGTCGACAACCACTGTTGGAGACCGTGCACCCATTCGTAGACCCTTAAGTCCCATGGAGTCTTTGATGGGAGGTACATTTCGCTACAGGGACGCGGGGGGTCGTTCCTCCTCAAACCTCAGCTCTTCTGGGTTATACAGGTCTTACAAGTGATCATGTCAAAACTATTCACAGATGTGTTCACTACATGAGGGAAAAAAGTGAAGATATCTTCAATGGCATGTCTAATTATACTGAATCAAAGAAAATCTGTTTGGTGGGGGAGTCATTGTGCAATAGGAAAATAAAAGATGATTTTTACATGGAAAATTATGATTTTTTTATATAGAATATTGTGTTTGTCTGTGAGTGTGTGCGTGGGTGTGTGTGTAAAGTTATTCAATGTTTGCTAAAACAAATACATTGTGTACAATTTGTGTACAGTTTCTGTGATTATCATTTAGTATCGTCGAAATATTTAGTGATCATCATTTATTGCTGTAGAAACAATGTAATGGTACGCGTTCACAAGATGTCTCACCATCTTTATCTGACAATTCTTCTCCTAACAGCCAAGAAGATGAAACAGATATTGTGATTAGGATGTGCTGGAAATGTTTAGAAAAGCCAATAGCAATTTTAGAAAAGGCTGTTTTGACATAAATATAACCTTGCCAATACTGGCACAGTAATAAAATACACATCCTCTACATGAGAGTGTACAGTACTCCAAACAAATAAAATTGCATTTGTAATAAGAGTGTGGATAGGCACCAGCAAGCCAGCGACCCTAATGAGGATAAGTGGCGATAGAAAATGGATGGATGGTTGAGTTACTAAAATTGTCAATGAGAAACAATTGAATTCTGTTTATTGCTGAAAGAATAAGTGGATTTTTGCCTTGGCTTGCCTGCTCAGTAAATCTCTTCGCAAGGCATGGTAAAAATAAAACAACCTTCACAGTGACATTTCAATTCAATCATTACTTCAACCTGTCGATCTAGTGTCTAAAAGTAAAAACGTTAAAGGCAGCAACAAAATACAACTAAAGCTTTGGAGAACAGCGTGTCGGACCAAATAAGAGAAGAGTCAAGAGAACTGGCCACTTTCATTCAGGTTTCAACACTTCATTATTCTGTGTTCAAGGTACTGATGTGCGAGATACAGAAGCATGGAAACATTGCCCTTGTTGACCCTACGTAAAGAAAAACCGTGCCTTGTATGAGGATCGAACTCATGACCTTCAGATTATGAGACTGAGACGCTACCAACTGCGCTAACGAGGCTGTACCAAAGGCCCAAATAAAACTCCAAGGGCAGCAACAAAATACAACCAAAGCATCACCGAAAAGCATGGAGGACCAAAGATGAGAAGAGTCAAGAGATTTGGGCTGTTTCATTCAGGTTTCAACAATTCACTATTCTGTGTTGAAGGTACTGATGTAGGAGGTGCTGAAACATGGAAAAGACTTTTTCATTGACCCTATAGATTAAAAAATCCATGCCTCGTATGAGGATTGAACTCATGACCTTCAGATTATGAGACTGACACGCTTCCAACTGCGCTAACGAGGCTGTTGAAGCAGTCAAAATATAACTTCAAAGGCAGCAATAAAATACAACCAAAGCATCAAGTAAAGGACCAGAGAAGAGAAAAGTCAAGACGAACAGCAAATTTCAATTAGGTTTTAATAGTTCACTATTCCGTGTTCATGGCACTGTTGTAGGAGGTGCTGAAACGTGGAAAAGTTGCCTTCATTGACCCTATGTATTGAAAAAGCACGCCTCGTATGAGGATTGAACTCATGACCTTCAGATTTTGAGACTGACATGCCACCAACTGCATTAACAAGGCTTCCAAAGCAAATGAAAACTTTGAAGGCAGCAACAAAATTCAATCAAATCGTGAGTGAAAAGCCTGTAGGACCAAAAAAGAAAATAGTCAAGACCAACGGCCAATCATGTTTCAATAGTTCACTCTTCCGTTTTAGGTACTGACGTAGGAGGTGCTAAAACGTGAAAAAGTTGCCTCTGTTGACCCTATATATCGAAAACAAATCATGCCTTGTATGAGAATTGAACTCATGAAATTTAGATTTTGAGACGGACAAGGTACGCACTGGGCTAATGGGGCTGCCTGAGTGATCAAAATGAAACTTAAAAAGCAGCAAAATTCAACCAAAGCATCAGACAAAAGCATGTACAACCATAGAAGAGTCAAGAGAATTCGCCTATTTGATTCAGGTTTCAACAGTTCAGTATTTCGTGTTGAAGTACTGATGTGTTAGGTGCTGAAACATTGAAAATACTTGTTCATTGCCCCATGTATTGAAAATATCATGCCTCGTATGAGGATTGAACTCATGACCTTCAGATTATGAGACTGACACGCTACCAACTGCGCTAACGAGGCTGCTGAATAAACTAACAAGCTAACAAGGTTGAACAATTAGTTAAATTGAAGCAATAAAAGCAGCAACAAAATACAACCAAAGCACCTGGACACAGAGTGTAGGACCAAAGAAATGAGTCAAGAGCATTGGCCAAATTCATTCAGGTTATGACAGTTCACAATTATGTGCCCAAGGTACTGATGTTGGAGGTGCTGAAACGTGTGGAAAAGTTGTTTTTAATCGACCCTACGTGTTATGCTTCGTATGAGCGGTGAACTCATGACCTTCAGATTATGGGACTGACTCCATACCAACTCTACATTAGTGACTCTACATATTGAAAAGGAGAAGCAGAAAATACAAGCAAAGCATAGACATGGCCTCTTGGACCAAAGAAAACATTATTCAAGAGCACTGGCCAATTTAAATCAGATTTC
This sequence comes from Hippichthys cyanospilos, assembly GCF_059441005.1. Classification (NCBI taxonomy): domain Eukaryota; kingdom Metazoa; phylum Chordata; class Actinopteri; order Syngnathiformes; family Syngnathidae; genus Hippichthys; species Hippichthys cyanospilos. Next base: position 14,595,166 of record NC_142379.1, on the reverse strand, counting down.
AACAGTTCATAATTATGGAGGTTTCGAGATGTGCGGAACATTTTGCTTGATTGACTCTACATATTGAAAATTCATACCTCGTATGAGGACTGAACGTATGAGCTTCAGACTATGAGACTGCTACAGTACCAATTGCACTAATGCAGCTATGTGTTACACTAAAACAAGTTAAAACTAGCAAAAAAATATAACCAAAGCATGCAGCTGTCTGTCATGAAAAACGGTCTGAATCTCACACATCGTCCCTTTAAAACGGTCCAAACTTGTCAAAACCGGCAAGTTTTTTTCCCTCTCGCTTCATCTGCCTTAACGGGCAGTTGCACCGTGCAGCGGGAGCATCTTCTCAATAGTGTACCATACCTGAGTCCTCATCGGCTTCAGCAGCCAATCACTTTGTTCGAGCAAGCAAAATTGGCTCATTTGTGGCTAGTGCATTACCAATCAGTAATGTGCGCCTGCTCGGCATCTGCGGACTTATCCAATATCCCCTGCCATTTTTGAGGAGATTCGTGAGAACCGAATGTCGGATTTGGACGCATTTCCAAATGACGTATTGAAAAACACATCACAACTATATGCGTTCCTTTTCCACTTCTTTAAACCATTTCACCTGTGATTATTTATTAATTTATTTAGTTTAAATATCCTGAGCAAAAGATGGACATAACAGTTGGCATGCACTGTGCTTGTCACCTTAGTAATAATAAACAAGCCACACTTTAAAGGGACAGTGTGTAAGATTTTGACTGTTTTTCATTGAAAAGGAATCAATTAAATTATTGTAAATTTCCAAAACTTGCAAATTAATGTGTTCTTAAGGACCAGCATTATGTTTTAAATATACTCATGGTTCTAGTTATCATGATTATATTGCATGGTCGGTGGCACTTCTCCGGAGGATGCCATGTTTGTTATAGCTACGGACAATGGGAAATGCAGCACCTGCAGCACTCCCTGCTGTCCGTAATGAAAAACGGGCTAACACACTGTCCCTTTAGCAGAGCTCATACTTAACAAATAGCCCTCCGCATGAGGGGACATCAATGTCATGATATAACAAGCATTTTTCTTCACACTACGTCATTTACATGCGCCAAGTTATTTTCCCTTTGTTTTGAGGTGAATCTAAACATACAAAACGGTAATACACTTCAATGTTTTTATGCGCTCTATTACATTTCCTGTGCGCAGAAAGGGTGGGAGAGAGCTAAGTGATTCACAAGTAAACGCTTCCCGGACAGCTGGAGGCGTGAACTGGCTGGGTCACGTGGTTTTAGGTGCGGTTGGTTTGTTGATTGCACTTGTGTGCTTCTGGTCTGCTGTCAGTGTCTTCGTTTTCGGACTAGCTCAGAGACACGATGGGTGATTTCAACCTCGGTGATGGTAAGTTTTGAGTTTAGTCAGCTCTTACATTTTACTCTGACCACATCTGACTTTGTACCTGTCACTTTGGAATTTAGAAAAAATAACTAAACTTTGCTACGTGTGTTATTTACAGCAATGGGCGGTGAGGAAATGATGACAAAGACAAACGCAAACAAGGATGAGTTCAGCTGGCCTTGGAGTAAAAAGAAAGATGAGAAGGTACTTCATTCAAATCATAATAACACTTTTGTCACATTAGTTCTTTTTTTCCACAGGTATTTCATTTCTTTGATCTTTTTACAATGAGGTGGTTTGCAACAGGGATGGATTTTTTTTGTTTGTTTTTGTCTCATCTAACCCTAGCCTGTGTTGTACTTAACCACTCTTGACACTGAAAAACTAAAGAATGCGAACAGATAACAGGAGACTTTAAATCAGAAGTACAGTTTTGAAATTGATCAACTCATTTGCATTGTTGCATAGAGTGGCAGTAAGGAGAAATCTGGTGGTAAATCAAAGCCATCGGATGGAAGTAAGAAAAGTGACGTTAAGGATGGGAAGAAAAAGGATCATAAGGATGGAAAGAAAAAGGACCCTAAGGATGGAAAGAAAAAAGAAGGGTCACACACTTCCTCCTCCTCCTCCTCTTCATCTAGCAGCAGCAGCAGCAGCAGTGATGAGGTGAGTTTGATTTCTGCAAGAACATTTTCAAAGAAATAAAGAGAATACTGCTTAATGCTAGCACATACTTGTCACACCTTGTTTTGGTTTACCACTACGTAGCTACAACAGGTCCTGCTTGCTGCGCCACTTTGAACCCACATGACATACCACACCTTCTCTTGCTATCTGTGTTCTGGGGCGAGTTGCGTTCATATTCTGCAACCTTTCTCAATGTCACTCCGTGCAGTTTCCCATGAGTCACATTTGTGTGAGCGTGATACCACAAGGGCGTGAGAGAAAAGAGACAAATCAGATAGACTAGTCAGATGCCCTTTTTGGAGTCTTAGATTTGTTTTTGTTTGTTTTTTGTTTGTTTGTTTGTTTTTGCGAAGGAGATTTCCTGTATATGTGTATATATATATATATATATATATATATATATATATATATATATATATATAATATATATATATATATATATATATATATACACACACACACACACAGAGTGTTGGGAGTAATGCATTACAAAAGTAATATAATTACTTTTCGCTGTAACGCAGTAATGTAATATATTACACACACAAACACGAGGTAATGCAGTAATATTGTACTCATTACAAATGAGAGCAATGTAATGCAGTACAATTTATTTTTAGCCTGATGGTGTTTTTTTTTTTTTTTTTCCCACCAAATTCGCCAAAAACACCGCAAGATCGGAGGAGAGCAGTCCGGGGCAAAATGTTTACTTGCTGTTGTTAGTATCTACTACAGCAGAGATGGATGCGCCTGCAGCAGACTGCGGGTTGAATATGGGCAATACGTACACAAGATGGACATACGCCCATTACTTTCAGTTCGTCAGAGAGAAAAATAAGAAGAATATATTATTTAGGCACACTTCGTGTGTGACACCGAAAGAGTTGCCCACTTCGCGAAATAGGACCAGTAATTTAACAAACCATTTAGAGTTGTGCCATAGTTACGTGAAGTTAGCGGTAAAGAAAACATGCGGAGGATTGCAATCGGGAATAAAACAGGCTACTTTTCACTGTACAGCTTCTATTAATTAGTCTATAAATAGTTCTGGACAATGTATGTCAAGATGAAGCATACAACTATGTGATGATTTGTTTGTAGATTACATGAGTAAACACTGTTCATGAGTATTATTTTTATTTTATATGGGGGTATTGATAGGCATGCGCGCGTACCCCGTGACATTATGGTGAAAAAAATGCCCCATGGAAATTATACACTACAGAAAATGATAAAGCCATGAAATTGACTAATAACCAATGGCAAGTTAGTTCATTTGAGAACACATTTGTATAATGTAGGCCATCCGATAAAAAAAACATTGGATTCCTCAGATTTATGTGTATGATGCTATATTTACTGACATTATTTTCAATGTACAGCTGTGCATGAGTTGGATCCCAACACTTGTTGATATTTTTCATGCTAGGTGAATTTGAAGGTGTTTCCAAACTTTGGACTGATACTTTACCTAAATAAGTCATCTTTTTAAGCTTTGCACTTTTTGTCATTCCAGGGCTGATGCTTCCTGAGGAATACATTTGGTGTGGTGGCAGCGTGCGTGCGTGTTTGTGTGAATGCAATTTAATTATTTCTTCTGTCATCTATAGAATGTTGGTCTGGTGTAATCTTCAATTTCAGGGCAATCAATAATGTTGACAAGACACCATAGCTGAAAGTACTGTCATTTTACCACAAGATGGCAATGTTTCCCTTTTTTCTGCAATTCATGGTACTGTAATTGTAGCCAATCAAATATTTGCATTTATGAAATTAAATGGCTATTGAAAATCAAATGCAACTGTCGAGTTATTTCAACTGTCAATGTTTTTTCCAGAGTATTTTTTTAAATTACTACAGCATGCAAAAGTTCAACGTAATCATACGTAAAAAACGATCATACATTTAATTTATTCATTTAGCTGGCATCATTATAATTCATAAGCATTGATTTGAAATGACATTTAGGATAAAAGATGCACAGCTCTTGACAGATCTTTAGAATATTTTATGTGGTGATGGATCTTCAATAATTCCTAACTCTGTGCTTATGATTAATATGAAATATCTATCATTTGAAAAAAGTAGAACAGTATACAGTTGTTTCTCTGCTCTCCTCGTGAAGAGGCACCTCTTCTAATTATGGAAAAAATGGCAGAGTATAAGCTCGACTGCTCGCCTATCAATTGCAGAGGGCATGTGGATAAATCACAATTCATACTCACATTGCCACTTGAAATATTGAGCAGGCTGCAGGGAACATGCTGCCCCAAGGACCACGCCAGTGTTTTAAAAATGGCAAACAGGTGGGTGGAACATTTTCTAGGAATGTAGAATGGATTGCTTGAAAATGAAAACCCAAGCATAGATTCACAGAAATAAGTTAATTATTGGTAATTCTTCAAATAGAAAAACAGTAGCTTCACACAGATGAGTATCATTAAAGAGAAAGTTAAAGATTTTCTTTACATTAATGTTCTATCCAGTCCCACCAGTCAAATCATAGCATTCTATTACTATTGCATTCGTGAAATATGAATTATTCAGCAAAATCCACTCGTTTTTTATCCATCTGAAGGGGAAGCCATTCACCACTTACTGTCGACTGAAAATGACTGCACAGTTGCTCAGGGCTCAGGCAGTGACCAATCACAGTTCAACTTGCGACCCCACTCCACACCAAACTCTGAGAACAGATGAGCTGTGATTGGTCATTACCTAAGCACCTGGGATGTCATTTCCATTTCACAGCAAAAATGGCTATCAATTAGCAAAAATGGTTGGATTACAAAACAGGAGATTGTGCTGTCCAATTCATCTTCCACAAATCCAATATGTTTAGATGAATGGGTAACATAGAACATTGTCAAGAACATTTTTGACTTGATTTTCATTTGACTAATAACATGATGAAACGAAACTTTAAAGGCAGCAACAAAATTCTACCAAAGCAATGAAAACCATGTTGAACCAAAGAAGAGAATAGTCAAGATGAATGGCCAATTACAAAAGTTGATTATTTTGTGTTGAACGTTTGTTGATCCTATAAATTTGAAAGAAATCGTGCCTCGTATGAGGATTGAACTCATGACCTTCAGATTATGAGACTGATGCGCTACCAACTGCGCTAACGAGGCTGTCTGATTGGTCAAAATGAAATTTTAAAGGCAGCAACAAAATACAAACAAAGCATCAGGTAACAGCATATATAGGACCAAAAAAAGGTAACAGTCAAGATCAGTGGCCAATTTCAAACAGGTTTCACCAGTTCATCAGTTCAGTGTGCTGAAGGTACTGATGTAGGAGGTGCTGAAACAAGGAAAATACTTATTCATGGACTTTATGTATTGAAAAACCATGTCTCATATGAGGATCAAAGTCATGACTTTCAAATTATGAGACTGACACGCTACCAACTGCACTAATGAGGCTATCTGATAGGCCAAAATGACCTCAAAAAGGCAGCAAAGAAATACAACTAAAGCATCGGGTAACAGCACGTCGAACCAAAGAAGAAAATAGTCAAGATGAACGGCCAATTACAAAAGTTGATAATTTTGTGTTGAACGTTCATTGATCTTATGAATTGAACAAAATCATGCCTCGTATGAGGATTGAACTCATGACCTTCAGATTATGAGACTGACGCGCTACCAACTGCGCTAACGAGGCTATCTGCATGAAACAAATTGAAACTTTAAAGGCAGCAACAAAATACAACCAAAGCGTCAGACTTCAAAATGTAGAACCATAGAAGATAACAGTGAAGAGAATTGGCCTATTTGATTCAGGTTTCAACAGTTCAATATTCTGTGTTGAGGTACTGATTTAGGAGGTGCTGAAACCTGGAAAAGACTTGTTCATGGACCCTACAGATGGAAAACCCAAGCCTCGTACGAGGATTGAACTCATGACCTTCAGATTATGAGACTGACGCGCTACCAACTGCGCTAACGAGGCTGTTTGAGTGATCAAAATGAAACTTTAAAGGCAGCAACAAAATACAACCAAAGCATCGGGTAACCATATAGGACCAAACAAGGTAATAGTGAAGAACAGTGGCCAATTTCAAACAGGTTTCAACAGTTCACTAGTGGTTGTTGAAGGTACTGATGAAGGAAGTGCTGAAACAAGGAAAATACTTGTTCATTGACTTTATGCATTGAAAAATCATGTTTTATATGAGGATTAAAGTCATGACCTTCAAATTATGAGACTGAGCCGCTACCAACTGCACTAAGGAGGACATCTGAAAGGACAAAATGACCTCAAAAAGGCAGCAACAAAATACAACCAAAGCATCGGGTAACAGCATGCATGACCAAAAAAGATAACAGTCAAGAACATTGGCCAATCTCAATGAGGTTTCAACAGTTATTTCGTATTTAGGAGCTGCTGAAACATGGAAAAATTGCCTTTGTTGACACTAAGTATTGAAAAAACCATGTCTCGTATGAGGATTGAACTCATGACCTTCAGATTATGAGACTGACGCGCTACCAACTGCGCTAACGAGGCTACTTGATTGGTCTAAATGAAACTTTAAAGGCAGCAACAAAATACAACCAAAGCATCAGGCATATATCGGACCAAAAACGTAATAGTCCAGATCAGTGGCCAATTTCAATCAGTTTTCAACAGTTCAATATTCTGTGTTAACGTACTGATGTAGGAGCTGCTGAAACGTGGAAAAATTTCCTTCATTGACTTTATGCATTGAAAAAAAAAATCATGCCTCGTATGAGGTTTCAACTCATGACTTTGAAATTATGAGACTGACACGGTACCAACTGCGCTAACAAGCGTGTCTGAAGCAGAAAAATGAAACTTTAAAGGTAGCAACAAAAGTCAACCAAAGCTGGGAAAAGCAAGTAGGAACAATGAAGAGAGTAGTCAAGACAAATGGCCAATTTCAATCAGGTTTCAACAGTTGATTATTTCATGTTCAAGGTACTAATATAGGAGGTTGACCCTATGTATTGAAGAATTTGATACCTCGTTTGAGGGTTGAACTCATGACTTTGAGATTATGAGACTGACTCCATACCAACTGTTGTCAGTGGTTAATTCAAGCAAATGTTATTTTCAGAATTGATCTGAAATGGCATACAATATACAGCTGTGAATTTTCAACAGTTGAATATCATGACCTCTTCATGTGAATTTGTACTGTTTGTGCTTCGCATTAGTCTGTACCGACAAAGTACTATAGAGAGGGTGAAAACACAAGCACATGGTTCAAACATCCAAAACTCGCACAGGAAGCCTGGGGATGAGATTCAAACCTTCAATGTGAACTTGGAGGCAGATTTAGCAAATTTATGTCAGCTTTTGAAACAAAGATTGCAGAACATCAAAGCGGATGACTGATGAAATCAGTTGTCAACTTTTTTTCAAAGTAAGTAACCTACAGTAGGTCTACAATATGCACTCTCAAAACACTTTGGTTGAAAATAACCCAATAATGGGTCAGTAAAGCCCAAAGAAACCACCTAAATTGCTCATTTTGTACCTCAATTGACCGAAATATGGGGTTGGTCTATTTTTAAACCATTAAGGGATTCTTTTTTTTAATCAATTTGTTAAGTTTGTTGAAAGTGGTCAGACATTAGTGGTGCACAAAGAAACTATTGTTGTTCACGAGTATTTAGTAATTGATGACATAATTTAAAAAATTGCCAAAAAAGGAAGTCTATGCAAGACTTCAAATATGCTCATTAGGACGGTGACTGAGCAACATATGCTATGAAACGAGAGTTCACAAGGATGCATCTGTGTCCTTTTTGGCTCAGTCTTGATACCAGACTTTCATGTAGCGCCCCAGTAACCACGATTTAAATTACGGTTTGTCTCACTGCATCAGTACCACTAAGGCACAAGTGAGAATCTCTACAACATTAGTGATTAGATATGTCATGCTTTTGTTTGCTTTGTGTATCTGCATCACTGACAGATTTTGTCCATACTTCAACTCTGTGCAACTTCCTGAAGCCAAACTTCAAACCCAGCACTTTTATACGGATTTAGAGAGATGTGTTCGTGAGTTGACCGAGACACATCATCCTGTGATGTACAAAACATTATAGCAATTCTCCGAGGTGGACATGTTTGATCTGTGGATCTAAGCCATCAAACACAATAGTGTCTTTGATTGTGCCCTGCTTATTTCAACAGAAAACTAGAGCCTCATGCCAACACAATCAAGTCTGGTGAGTACAAATGGATGATAGTGAAGTCAAGCAACACACTGATGAGTAACTTGGTTTTATTATTTTTCAAAAAAATAATAAAGGAGTTTGTAACCAATAAAATGCTTACGGGTATTTGTATGATTTTTGTTTTAATGTTCTCCTCAAATACAATTACTAAGTGGACAAGTTCTATTGACTCATCTCAAATCTCGGCTTTTATAGGCCACATAAACACGTTGAACAGTCAGTTTTGTCTCCCAAGCCTTGAGTTTGAGAGCGGTCAACAAAAGATTAATAATATAATCACAAATCATCTTAATATTTCCTACAGTGTAGTTCATGTAGTTTTGAAAATATGGGTCGATTTATGAAAATACCACAAGAGAGCGCAGATGGCTTTTCCTCCATCCCGGCGTCCTACGGTTTCCCAGCAACAGCTCGTCTTCCACAGAGGCTCGTCAAGTACGCAGAAACGTTCAAACAATAACAGGAAGTTGGACACATCACCAAATAATGTACATAAGCAAAAGGCAAAGTTGGTGTTTTTGATACAATTGTTGTACGAAGTGAGTAAGTGACGTAGTTAAATGACCAATCTGCGTGTGGAAAGGCGAACTAGCGAAGCATCCCCTCAAATGTTATACGCCGCCCCAACCGTTCATCCCCACCCTTTTTAATTTGAATGACTAACAGGAAGCCGGAGTCCTTTCATGTTAATTTTACTACTCGGTCCACTCAACCGCTGCAGATCAAGGGAACAAGCATGGACCGCCGAAGGACCCGTTGGAGACACTCACTAAGGTGGCGAAGAAGCGGTCATTTTATAACGGGGTTCTAAGTCGCGTTCAGACACTTGTGGAGACGTTCGACTGGGTCCAATTAGGATCTTCCCAACTAAACTGACGTTGGTGCAACAATTTCTCTTAAGACTTGAAGACTGCGCCTCTTACCAAAAGGACGAGCATCGACGGGTGAGACACGCCAATACCGAAGACAGCGGCCGGTGAACCGGACCGGACCGGGCATGATTTGGGGGTCCTTTTGGACCACGCGTATGAACATTTCCATTTGTTTTGGGCGAACAAAGTGGCTGGTGCGCGCTGCGTAAAAACCCACTTGTTCCATGTCACATGCCATTACAAGGACGAGTTTTCTCCAAGGAAACTTGAGCGGAACACACAACTGAACAACGCGGAACAATGGTGAAGTTTCAGAACTCGGACCTATGGATAGCCTGGATGGTCATTTTCTGCATGGAAGGTGAGTCCGCTTCCGAACTTTTTTTTTTTTTTTTCGCAAAGTGCCTCTACGCAGCAGTATAACCCGATCGTGTTTATTCTTAACGCTACAATGACGGAGAAATAACGGCACGCAACCTGCCACCTTCTTTGTGTGGAGGAAGTGAGAACTTTATTACAAAGAAAAGCAACATTACGTATGACAATTGTGTGCAGTACACACCTTGTAGAACTATTTGAGCGTACGTAACATCTTTCAACAACAACCATGAAAATAATAATTATTATAGTAATAATTTCTTTACATGATTAACATATTCAAATTAAATAAATAGATATGCATTCACCCCCCACACCCACACCCTCACACACACACTCTATCCCTGTCTATCCCCCTTAATACTTATCTTGCCCGGCTGTCAAATCCCCACATTTCCACCAAACTAAAGCAGCGATTTCAAATGACTTTTTCACAGCGTGCAAGCATCTCAATCCATGCCACTCGAGTTGACTGCGCACGTTTGCGCTCATCCGCGCGCTCTTGGAAATATAGTAAAAGCCCCGTTTCTCTCTTTCTTTCTATTCTTTCTCTTGGGCCTCTGTCTCTCGCCCAAGCAACGCAACTGTTGCAGATAGACAAGGAGTGGGCGAGTCAGTGTGTTTTGAAATAAACACTAAGGCGGGCGGGATGGTTCGGCTGTGCCTGTAATCCATCCGATTATAAGCAAACCCGCTGACCAGGCAGCACAACACGCTTGTGTGTGAGTGACTGCGCCGTACACACATTTATTGTTTTACCTTTTTCTTCACTTGTCAGGTGCTGTCTTTTAAAACAGACAGGCAAAGCAGGGAGTGAAGTGGAGAGAGTTACTGAACATTGTTTTGAACGGAAATGGTTTTGCAGGATTAAATGTTCCTCAAAGTACTTAAAGCTCCTTGGGGTCCCATTGCTGCTTTAAATAGTTGACATATATAACATAATTGCTTTTTTTCTAGGTAAAATTACGCATATATAATCATGTATGGATGTACGCATTTATAATCATGAATGAATGTACGCACATATATAAATCAGTCTTAATAAAACAAGATAAAGATAAAGTATTATGAATTGCACCACATACATACATACTTTTAGGTTTGACATTCCAAAAGTCCCATTTGTACTCTTTGGATATTTCGTACCAGGGAACTACAAATTGTGATGAAATATCAATAATTAACTATATGGGTTATCCAGCGGAACCTCTGAGGTCAAACATTCCTTCAGGGAAGCTGCTGGCTAATTTGTTTGAATGGTCTCTGGAAAACAATTTCCCTTAGGAGGTAATGTAAACAAATAAGAGTCAAATTGTAGAAATTTGTCAAGTAACGTTTTAACATTTTTAACTGGGAAGGGTAAAAAGAAATTAGCTGCCAAAAAAAAAAAAAAAAATGTGGCTCCATGAGCAGTGGTTATCACGTCTGCCTCACTGTTCAGGGACTGGAGTTCAAATCCACTTCTCTCCAGCCTTCCTGTGTGCAGGTTGCATGTTTTCCCTGAGCCGCGTGGTTTCTATCCAGGAACTCAAGCTTCCTCCCACGTTCTAAAAACATGCACGGCAGGTGAAATGGACACTGAAAATTGTCCTTAGGTGTGATTGGGTGCGTGGATGGTTGTTTGTTTCTGTGTGCTCTGCAATTGGCAGTTAAGGGTGTCTTACTGCCCCTAGACAGCTGGGAAAGGCACCAGCAAGCCTGTGACCCTACGAAACGTTTGCGGGACAGTTCTTTCTCAGCACTGTTCTTGTCTCTGTGCCTATAAATAGATTCCAGAGTATTGATTGGCGTTGCTTGTTTTGACTGTGTGTACTAACCTCAACACTTTGCATGTCACAATTTATCTGTAGATTGATCACCTGATTATGTCAGCAGACATGGGATAGTTTGTTGCGGTATTTTGTGACCTCTACTTCAATTCACTGGAAACTGCACTCCTGGCGGGGGTGTTGGCACTGCCACCCAACATCCAGCTAAATGTAATTTTCTATCTCCTACAAACTGTACATACTGTGTATCTAATACAAACCAGATCAACTATATCTAAACATCTAAAGTAGAAGAATATCCTTGGGATCCTAAATCTTTGATGATGATTTTCTAAAAAAACAAAGCATGTCTAAAGATGTGTGAAACCTTATATGTCAAGAGCATTTCAGCAGCTTACTTGGTATTGTTACTCACCCATCCAGAATTGACACTGTGAATGTTTTGATGCTGAGGTGTACAGCTCCCCTCTATTTCTTTGTACAAAAGCACAATTCACATAGAATACAACTCTGTCCCTTGATGCCATAGTGACTTTTTAAAATTTTAAAAGCCCTGCTAAAATATTTGAAACAGGTTCATTGAAACTGGCAGGCAAAAACAGGGTGATAAGTGTACAATGATTTCTTGGGTCATTGTTACCATAACATGTCAGAAACATTGGATTTATTCATCAGGGAATCATTTAAACTTGACATTTATAGTTCTCCATTGGGCCTACTTGAACTATTTGACAAACATGTGTTGTTTTAGACCTTCCAAAGGGAAGTTTCCAAAACAAAACAAAACAAAATAAAAACAGTGAAGGCTCTATGCTCTAAAACTGATTGGTTCAGCTACTGTCACAATGAACCCCTCATGGCGATAGCAGCACAGAGCTGCTCTGTGAATGTATCCAGAATGAATGTTTCAGCCAGAACAACCCTCAAGGGGTGTAGGTGGATCCCAACATTGAGCTATAACCAATTAAGCACAGCTCATTTAAGTTGGGGAGATGGATCCCAACTTTTCATCCAAGTCCCACAGATGATACATATTAATTGTTTAGGATATTCACAGAACTATTGGGATTATCCAACAGCTCACATGATACTGTCCGTCCGCCTGTACAAGTACAACTCTGTGTGTTTGTCAAGCTCTTTGGCATTCAGGGCGTGTTTATGGACATCAAGCTGAAATTGCACTTTCTTTGTGAACTTTATAACCTTTGAAAGTTTGAAAAGACACATCCAGCCTTGTCACATTTGATCAATCTGTCCCTCAATTTCTCAAACGATGCGGGATACTAAATACTTCTTTTGTAGACGTCCAGCTAGCTGTGATGGCAATTGCTGTACTTTATATACAACTGGGTTCAGTATTATGAAAGCATGAACATAGAGTGACTCGTGAGTGAGGATGTTAATAGGGCAATTCATTTGCCTGTGTTCCATTTTTAGTTTGCGCTCACCTGTGTGATTTGGTTCTCTGGTGTGGAACAAAGCAGAAATGGACAAATAGTGCATAAAAAAACATATGGATGAACCTGCATGAGCAGTGTTGGTGATATGTGATAAACACGCAGCCGAAAAAAAATCATGCTGCTGTCCAGTGAATTAAATACATGTTTAGATTTTTAACAGCTGAGAAGTCATGACGTGTTATTTAATCTTCATATATGGTTAGGGTACAATACATGCTTTAAATCAATGAAATAATGTCCTATATCAGCATCAGACTAATATTAAAGGGTTTGTTTCAAACTGAGGAATTGCACCACAAATATACACACTTTGTTTCAAATCTGTGTCAGAATGGTCGGACTGACACCACAATTCGATATTGGATCACTTTGTGACATCGTCACCTCTAAACAGCCCACCGTAAATGAGTAATCAAGCAGTGTAATGATGGCCATTGTATTAGACGGATGTTGAATGTGACAGTAAAACGTTTAAATGCTTAACTTTTAAAACGTAAATTGAAATGAGACTAGATAAGCAGATCTTTGATAAGAGACTAGTTGCACGCACACTTACATCATCCTTTTTCTGCAGAAAAAACAAAACAAGATACATTCTTCATAAGAGACCAATTTAGGAGGGGCCCGTCACAGCGTAAATCCTGCTAAAGCTGAATTCATGTGATAAATAAATCCTTTCTGTGTCAATTTTATCTGATAAGCAGCATTTTTCCACTGCTGCTAAAAAGGAGCAGCTGGAACATGAGTGTTGGACAGATGGAACTTTCCACCTCGATTATTTTTCTCACTAAAAATAGGCTGTCAAAAAATTAAGGGACCGCTGGGACCATTGGCAAAGTGCATGCTCATGCCTGCATGTACGTATGTTTTGAGCGACAGAGGCGTGGAGAACTTCAGACAACGTGGTCCTCAGATGACGGTGGCAGCAACCGTCCCGGGATTGTGAATGAATAAATGATAGGCAGATATTTGAAGGAAAGAAAGCGCAGCCGTCGCTCCGTCATACAGCCTCTTAAGCACACATTAAAGCAGGCCCTAAAGGCTGCTCGGCAGTTGGCCAAGCATCTGGGGCAAACATCTGACGTGGTCATTGAGGTTTGGGCATTTGGGGTTTTGACTTGGTTGCAACCGTTTCTTCGGTGTGTCACATGAGTAAGTCATGCCAGTAAACAAGGTTTGAATGATAGCTGATTATTAACTTGGCTACATTTAATATTATTGGTTTAGGAAGAGAGGGCGAGACCCCCGAACAGGCCCATGTGTTAGCACAATGTTTTGAAACAGATTCAGGCTTGTTCCTGCCACGAAAAAGGTAAACATGAATTATGTGTGGAGGACTATTTGTTGTATATGGCAAGAAGAAGCAATTGGCAACATAATCATTTTCAAAACCAAGTCTAAAAATGACGATTTTTGCAATCCTGCAGAAACGCTTTGCATTCAGATGATGTCTTAGATTGATGCTGCTTATCAGATGAGTGTGTGTGCATGCATGTGCGACCTGGTCTCATAAATATTTAGAGCCATCTCCCATGCCTTTCACACCTTGCTGGTTCTGAAGCTTTGACAGGATCTTTGCAGATGGGACCTAAACATCACATCAGTTTGGCACGTACAGTGTTAAGGTGGGTTAGTTAAGCATGCGGAAATGATTTAAAGATCTTTTCAAGTCTTGGCTTCAAGCGCAAACCTAATGTATCAAGTACTGAGCTGTTTCTCTTGCTGAAAGAAACAAATGTGATTCCCTACTTTGTTCTCCACATTCACCGTAATCTTATTTTATTTATGTATATGTTAGGTGCAGAAATCCACATCAATTTACTTTGTGAATGCCATGCATAATATATTGTTATACTCAGTCAGTTCCTGACAGTTGATTTCACATATTGCCGTAGTTGCTCTATTTTTCAATTGTAAGTGAAAAAAAATGCTTCTTTGCGCACACGAAACCCACAAGTGTGTGCTAACAGGTCGACCACATATGTTCCTCGGGCAAGTAAATTACAGTTGATCCCAAAGGATCAGAAGGTCGTTGAGCTGACGGTATTGACTGGTTTCAGTGGTTGGTTGGCTGGGTAGTATAATGCGCATTAACTGAACTGAGTTACTACGTTTTTTCTTTTGAGACAAAGTGGTGAATATTTACTGTAAGTGACTTGGTAAACAAAAACAAAAAAAAAGTTTTTGAAAGAAAGCATTGCTGAATAAAATGTTTTGCTGATTTATGAAATTATTATGATACATTTGAAACATTATACTAACATTAAATAGTGCTTTCAATTGATTTGAACATGGCTCGTATAATAATCAGTGCCCGTTCATCCACGTCCAAAAACCTGGTGTTTCATGCTTGAAAATGAATGTCAGAGATTATTTGTATAATTCATATTTCATGCATGTTTTAAGATGCAGGGAAGACTTAGCATTGAGAACATTGCTGACTTGAGTTGTGCGCTGGTATATTTGAATGGTCTACCAGCACCATACTCGTACATTTACCAGGAAGTAGATTCTCAATCACAACAGGTTTCGTGTTTCTAAACAACGGACCATATGCTCTATTATGTGTATTTCAAACTCTCTTCCCTGGATTACTGCAGCCCTGCATCACTAATTTGAAATGGATTTTCCATTGATCTCCACAATGACTAAATTACCACGGTGCTTGATGAACCTCATAGTGTAGAGAGATAATGCAGATCCTGCGACCACCACACTATAGAAACATGTTCTTATTTGGAGGGAAGATGGCATAACGTTCAACAGTTGATTATTTGTACATTTTGTACAGCAGACTGCCACAAATAAAATACATGCACATCTTCTATGTTAGCATTATATACAGCTGGTATACAGTACAGCAGTGGTTTTCAACCTCCTTTCAATAAATGAATGTACCCTCTATGAAATGTTTTTTGTCAACCAGTGCAAATGATTTTTAAAGAAACAATATACCAAGACTTACAACATAGTACGGTGATTGTATGTAATTTATTAAACTTCATACCTACATTTGTTGTTCTATCACTAGTATTTTATACAGTATCTGAAGGAAAAATGTAGGCGTGAGTATTCACATACAGTATGTAGTCCTATTGTTTCATTGTAAATGATGGCAGTTTTCATAAAAGAAACATAGGGACATAAGCTGCAGGAGACAGTCAGCGTGAAACCTATCATGTCCGCTGTACAACATCCGCATTATGTCCAATTGATTCTATTTGTGAACGGAGCAGGCCATTGTCTGGTGGATTTACTGGCCTTGAGTGGTATTCTTGATGACGTCGCTATTGTTTGACTTGCGTGGAAGTGTTCAATCTGAGCATTCAGTTGTAGAAGATAATGTTATTTATAGAAACACATACATACGACTCAAGTTTTTATTGCTTTATTATATGTTGTATCATTTTCGTTTTTATTGCTTTACCCGTACCCGGTGAGCGCATTCCACCCTTTTCCGACTGAGGACCATGGTCTCAGATTTGAAGGTGCTGATCTTCATCCCAGCCGCTTCACACTCGGCTGCTAACTGCTCCAGTGAGAGTTGAAGGTCACAGTCCGAGGAAGCCGACATCACCACATCATCCGCAAATAGCAGAGATCCAATGCTGGGACCTCCAAACGGGACCCCATCAACGCTTCGGCTGCGTATAGAAATTCTGTCCATAAAGATAATAAAGAGAATCGGTGACAAAGGGCAGCTTTGGCGGAGTCCAACCCTCGCCGGAAACAAATTTGACTTACTGCGAACAATGTGGAAAAAACTCGTGACATCTGTGGTACAGGGATTGAACAGTCCTTATCAAGGGCTTCGGTACCTGTACTCCTGAAGTACCACCCACAGGACTCCCCGAGAACAATGGTCCAACGCCTTTTACAAGTCCACAAAACACATGTAAACTGTTTGGGTGACCTGCCATGCACCCTTGAGGACAGCCGAGTGTCCACTGTTCCACGGCTGGAACGAAAACTACATTGCTCCTCTTGTGTCCGAGGTTCTACTTCCTGATGGGCCCTCCTCTCCAGCACCCCTGAATAGACTTTACCGGGTAAGCTGAGGAGTGTGATGGCTAAGCTGTTACCAATATTGCTGCTAGATAAAATGTACATGTCAAAATACAATTGACTTTAAAATATTCAAAATAAAAGGTATGTTATTTGAATAAAATTACTTGATTTTTAAATGTTTAATAAATAACTCCGTTGGTATTCAGTAAAAATAAAGTGTAAATACAATAATAATGTTCTTCTTATTGTTCATGTTGGGCTTGTTGAAATTTTAGCTCTGCTGTGTTTGCGGGAGTATGTTTAAAATGTCAGGCTATTTTACGGTACTAGGCTAAAATCCAATCCCACTGTTGTAGAGGGGAAACATGGTAACCCGCTCTGTCAGTTGATTTTTAGAGGACATTGTCAGTGTTACTGTGATTTGTAATGGAGATGTAATACTGTATATGCACATTTGATTTGCCGGCATACATTTGTGTGTATCGCCATGGCATACAAATATAGTATCCACAGTAATGAATCCATTTTACAAGAACAAGATCACGTAACCATTTTTACAATTTCATAGGTACCAGTGGATGAAATATGAACTATGTAATTAAAACTCCTGCTCACCAGGTCTATTGACCTAAATGCAATTGGATTCACTTGAATAAGAGCAGGTTTTCATTCACTAGGCTATCCCTCTGTATTGCTGTCATCATGTCACTAGCGCTGGAAACAAAGTCACCAAGTCGGAAAAGTGAACTTTAAGATAGCTCAACTACAACTATCCTCCACCAAGAACCACAGGATGCACGTTTGAAATTCTGATTATTCTCGATATATGGTGTGTGTATTGTATACATTGTAATTTTGTGACTTGGCAGCAGGGAGCTCTGTCTTCCTCGCTAAAATCAGGTAAGGGGCATGTGCAGTGGAGTTGTTCGCCGCATCTCCTACAGAAATTGGCCAATCATAAAAAAGTGACATCGCAGGACTGCTTTCACAGAATTTGAGAAGCAACTTGGAAGAGGTTCTGAAAATTGGTTTCATTGCAATTCTAAGGCTCTGAAAAAGTGTCATGTAAAGTTACCACTCAGTGTAGAGCAAGGCCGTTTCAGTCTGGAACTGATGCAGTAGAAAAGGGGCTCAAGTGTGTTTCTTGCCAGAATTGTTTCCTGCAGGGAAGGTGGGGTTGCAGCTTAGAATATTTCTATTATAAGTTCCTTAATGTGTCATCCTCATGATTTCTTTCTCTTTATATTTTAATTCTTCCGTCTCAAACGTCATATAAATCCTTTCTCTTTCCATGCATTTTGACTTAATTTTTGTGCCCTCTAAACCTTTCATTTAGCACGTCTGCCTTTCTTTCTACACCTCCTAAATGACTGTATCTCTGCCATTTTATTGTTTGTGATTTCAATTCATCACAATTCTTGCCTGGGTTCAATAACGAAAACTGCAGGAACTGAAACGTGTTTGCCGTTAGTCCTTTACACATGTGATGCATGTTCAAATCAATGAGCAATAGTGAATTGAGGTTTAGTTTGGGAGAAAGGTGGACAAGATCCCATCTGTATGTTGTTACAGTAGATTTAACCTGAACACTATTGCTTTTGTTTCCAGTGGCTCTAGGGTTAGGGGACGTGAGATAACAGCTCAACTAGCATAAGCATAAATACACATACCCAGTCACACAATATGGTTGCAATTTTGTGTAATTTACACATGTATGCATGAAGGCTAGTCATGATTTTCCGTAACCTACTTACAAATTATTCTAGCTAGTCTCCAGACCCAAATCCAAAAGAAAATCTTTAGAGGAAGCTCAAACTTTGTGTTGCTCAGCGACAGCCCAGAAAACCCTACAGCTCTGGAGAAGATTTGTGTGGAGAGGTGGGTCAAAATCCCTGTTGCAGTACAGTATGTGCAAACCTGGTGAAGAACTGCAAGAAACGTTTGATCTCTGTAATTGCAAAGGCTTCAGCACTAAATATTAGCAATGATTTTCATGGGTGCAAATGCTTATAAACCTTTGTAATTTACAAATACATCATTAAAAAGAAATCATACAATTTGATTGCCGGATTTCTTTTTTAGATTATGTCTCTAACAGTGGGAATTTCAAAACTCTCTCTATTTTCTAAGTAGGAGAACTTGCAAAATCACAGGAGCTTCTACTGTATGTTCTTAAAAGGTTGTACTTTCTTGAATGTGATCACATAAAGAACAAATTTGTAAAACATAGACAATCAATACATAAGGTTGTTTTATTTCTAGACTACAGTGGTATAAAAACCATCTGACAGTAAATGAAAATATGGATGTTTCTGGGAAAATGCACAATGACCTTAAAGCAGATTGTATTGGACTGTATTTTAATGCTTCATACGTCTTTCCTGTATTCTATGTTGCATGTGGTATCTGGGATATCAGCCATAGTAAAAAATGCTCTGTTGTTCGGCTTGCTAACGTTCTTTTGATTGTTGGGAGCATGCACTCTGATTGGGGGGCCGGCTGAGGTACATACTGCATGTGGCAATCAGATAGATGTGATTGAGGGAGCTTGCAGGAGCTGTATGAAATCCAGTCAGGTTTCAGCTGGTGGGGGTTGGTAGATACTTGTATGAGAAAACTGCTGTTTTGATTTAATACTGTATTTTTAGACAGTTTGTGATTTGATGGTTGGATGATTATGGCACAATAACACATGAACATACAGTACTCATCTACAAGCAATAGAGGGAACTGAGCTATATGCAAAATGAGTCAAAATGCCACACCGCGCCGATTTCGGATGTACGCAAAGAAAGCGAGGTCAGCCTCCATATCATAAACCAACATAGAAGCATAGGGGATGTACCTGTAGTATGGCACAGGGAACCCAAATGCCAGTTGCACTGTTAATACCTGAGGCTCACCGTCCTGTGCTTTGTTTTGAAACCAACTGCCGCTGGTGTTTTGGCATGGCCATGTTCATGAGGCATTCTGCATCAGCTGTTTTATTGTGTACAGGCAAATAAACTTCAGCTCTACTATTATGCAAAGGCACACATTTGTAAGAATTTCAGTTTGAAAATGTATATTTTAAAGGCTGACTCAGAGAAAACTATTTTTACAATTCTAGATCTTCACTCAACTTGAATAGCTTTTTGTTACCCTGCCATATGCTTATCCCTCTACAACAATGAATGAGTAATTTATTAGCAGATTACTGTTATCCTTTTAACTACAGTATCTTTACACTTTAACACACACACACACACACACTTGTACACAATGTCAAACAATCTATTTAGCTACCATCTATTCAATTGGTGTAATTACCTAGAGACTATTAAATTGTTACTGTCTGCACACTATCACAACTGTAATTAGGTCCAAGCATGCGCAATTCCACTTCTATTGTTAGGTGATGACACGAACCGTGCGAGAATGATAAAGCATGGTGGGGTATAGAATATTGATGGACAAAATATGAGAGTGAGGAGAGGAGAAAGAAGGGCGGGGAGTTTTCTCAGAGTGGCCTGTGAGACTTATAAACATATCTCATAATCAATAACACAACATCAGATGATCCATCTTTTCTGGCCTGTTAACGGTTGACATTTTCCTTTTATTAAAGCTGTGAGATAAAACACAGTGTTTTAATGATGGCATGCAATGATCAATGACGCCATTGTACTCGGAAGGGGGCTGCTTTATTAACGCGGGCCTTTGTCTCGTTTCCGAGCAATTTCTTTGTATTTAGAGGATGATTTCGGGAATGGAATGTGGGTCCTGATCGGCCAGAGTAGGACGCGCTTCTACTACTTTGCCCATCATGGTGAAGTAGGATTGTGGTGTCGCAGTGGAAAATGGAATAGATTAGAAGTGAATGTCGAGCTGTCTATGGTGACCTGACCTCTTTGCATTGGCATAATAAAATGAGAGGTCCTGGTGGTTTCCCGTAGGAATGCACCTAATTTGCGATCACTGATTATATTCGCATGACAATGTTTTTTGGCTGAAAGGCAATTAAAACCCCAATAATACGTCCAATTACATTTTGTGGTTACAAAAAAAAGTCACCAAGAAGCATCTGTCTGATTTTTCAGTTTCAAAACATTTTCATTTTGGTCCATCCCTAAATGGAATTCCTCGCACTATATGTCCTTGAAGTGGAAAGTCAAGGTCACTCGAGAGGAAGGTTTTTATCTCCTCAAACAGGTGCTTGAATGTGTGGAATGATGCTGGCCAGCTGAAGATAATGCAGTGAAAACATAGACTCAAAGTTAGTTGGGCGCAAACAACCATGTGGAAAACAGATACATTCACCCCTGTTTATCTGTTGAGTGTGTCTATATTCCCTACAGCTCAATAGCTGGTGTTCATCATACTGTATCTTAACTTCCACTGAGCTTAACCCATTTCACTCGGTCTTCAAAGAGGACTGTTAGCGGCCAAATAGTTGATCGGCTGTTTTCTCCCAACCCCGGCTTGAGAGTTTTCCTAAGGTGCATATATATATAAATCAAAATAATGGTTCTTTGCACTTCATTTGCACGTCATTGTTAACGCCCCCCGCGCAGCGGAGACTCAGGTGGATAAGATTATTTATAGAATCCCTCGTTTATGACGTCAGTTAAAATTCACACTTGTCTATTAAATCTCAAAAGGGGTTTTATGTTAGACAAATCACTCTCAATGGTTATTCAGTCAGTTATGCAAAGGAGGAACAATCTTCTCCTCTTGCCTTTCGTCATCCTTTTCTTTCTTTCTTGCCTGTATCGCGCCAGCTGTGTTTTTACCCTGTCAGTCTGTTGCTAACCTGCACTATTCCCCTCTGCTCTCTAATGTGAATCTCAAACACCCATTCATTCTCTCCGATTTCTCTCTGTGACTAATGCATTGCCTTGTGTTTCATTTTCTCTTTTATTGAAAAAGGCCTCCATTCTCTGCCTGAAAGCTTTGTGGGGTCCTAAATGCTAAATGGCAGTCTGTCTCTGCCAGGCGCCCGCTTAGTGCTGGTCTCCTTGGTGATGAGACCAATCAGGCAGTTCCGTACCAGACAGTGAGCAGTCTGTGTTTGTGGGTGTGTGTGTTCCACTTACTATATGGCCGTATGTTTGACTTATATTGACAATCATATACTTTAGGGAGCACAAGGCGCTACGCTGGTCATGTTTTCACCGCCCATTAGCATTTGAATGCATTATGTTTCCTGTCAGCAGGTCCCTGCCAAACAAGCAGGCCTTGTTCTCTCTGCCAGGGACTTGAGCGGACAGCAATGACCGGGGCCCGTCGTGGTATTGCTCTCCGTTGGCACAATTCACCCTGCGTTAAACTCTGCACACATTGCTGTTGGCCTCTTTAGAATTCCGTCCATCTGCACTGGCATTTCAACGAGAATCACATTTTCAGGAATGGAAATGAGTGACTTCATGCTCGATGCTTGCTATACAGCAGATTATTATTAGTATAAAATCAAAAGTAATACAATTTGAAAGACACCTTCAGATTGCGTTGCAGCGGCAGTTTAGCGTTGGTAAAAGTGGAGCAAAAAGTAATGTAGCCTCATTTTACCAATTTGTCCCTACTTGAATCCTTGACCTTAACCACGCCCCTCATTAACTTGCGGAACAATGCCTATTGATAATTGTATATCATTATCAATGTGGATGGTTATTATAGATACCGAGAGCACATATCCATATCAAACTTGCAGCACGAGCATTGCTAAGCTAGTTTTAGCCCTGTAAACAGGCAGACATTAGTAGGTACATTAACCAGGTCATTGGTAAAATGCCATTTCCTAAACGTTTTTGGTCTCAGTGTAATTTTTGGAATATACACTCAATTACGGGCAGTCCTTGGGTTACGCGGTACTCACCTATGCTGTTTCAATTTTACGACACCTGTGTCTCATCCGCCATTTCGTCTCCAGTAGCCTACCAGTGTAGTGCCGGTTTTTCTTCTGTAATTTTCTCAGCATCTTTGCCGTTTTTACCGTCCTTTTTCACACCACGGCCCCAAAAAAGAAAGCAGAACCTTCTAGTGATGCTAGTCCAGCCAAATGAAAAGCCAATATGATGGAAACGAAGCTTAATATCATCAAAAGTCGGAGAAAGGCAAGATGCTAATGTGTATTCCGATCATTATTTAGACATTTTAAGGAGTATTTAGGGATATTAAAGAGTTATTACAATTTACGTGGAAATCCGAGTTACATTGGCAGTGTGGGAATGGAACTCAATTGTAACCTGAGGAGACTACCTGTACATATTTAAATGAGGTGAGAAACTTACCTACTGAGAAGATTACTTGGTACTCTGCTTGTGTCCCATAATCGTATGCCCAGTTGTTGGCAAATAAGGAATTGGGGCTACCAGAGGAGGATGTTTCGACATAGTTTTTGAAAAATGCCACACATCAATCTAACAAGTCAACACACTGTGTCCCTGCTGAGTGTAGAGATGGATAAAAATGGGTGGATTTCCTTATTCCACAAATGCAATATTAATTAAAATGTTGTCTTTGGACTAGTGATCATTTCCATGGATTGTACAAAAATTAAACATTCCCTTTACATGAAAAGCAACACATTTACTTCCATTGCTGAGAAACTATAAGTGGATTCTTAATTAGTTCTGACTTGCAGTCAATCTAATTGGATTATTTATGTGAGCTATGGGTGGTCTATACACTCTGTGCACTTAATCTCAAAAACAGAACTTTGCTCAAAATGTCGCATTTGATCTTATAGTGAACATGAGTAGTGGATACATTATTTACATAGACTTTAAAATTATGGCTGTAAAGACATATACAGTAGGCAGTACAGTAGTTATGTTATTATAATCAGTGAAGAATGTAAGTACATTTAAGATTTACTGTGTGTAAAAAGCATGTGGCAACTTAGCCTTTTATGTAAATGTGAATTCTGCTGTGTGTTATGACAAAAATGGCTTGTGTTTCACGTTATATGATTCACTTACTTTCAATTTGATTTAATGTCACATACAACTACATTGAAGCGTAACAAAAAGTATTAATGGGAAAATATTATTTTACATTTCTTTTGGAATATTAAACACTCAGCCTATGGCAACAAAATGATACAATATTGTTCAGTATAGCACGAACTATTAAAATCTTCCCCAACATACTGTAACATAATTCAATATAGGTCACCTGCTGCTTTCTCAAGGTGTTCTAGCCCAACTAACGATTTACCAAAAAAAAAAAAAAAAAAAAAAGCGAATGCTCTCAACACATATCGTCACAATAACAGGTGGACTTTTCCTTTATCATCATCATCACCGTCGTCATCATGTCAACTAGTTCTATTTTACAACCTCCACAGATCAGAATTGATTCTTCGAAGACTAATACTGTACTTTGATACACAGCTAATGCGGACAAGGTCGGTCATGTGCTTAGAGCACCCATCTCACTGGGACCAATTTAGAGCACCTAACAGGAGTTTGGGTTTATATCTATAAATATCTCTCTGCATAATTTGATAGGAAAATTGCAGAATGTATAAATAAACATACCATCATATACAGTGACAGATTATGAGATTGTAAACTTGTGGTCTGATCCATTTTAGAAGCGTATCACATTGATAAATCAATGAAACATACAATATCAAAAGGAATAAAACATGACGATCCTGGGGTGAAGTTTTTTTTTGATCATATGCAAATATTGCCACTATGGCTCAGTGAAGTGCCCATTGATGAGAAGAGATCCTGTCAAAGCTACATGAAACATGCAATAAAATAGGGGGTGCACCGTTTTAGCATGTGTCTTAAAGGATAACCTCATTTGGTCCTCATCCATTTCTTAAGATATTTTTCTAGCTAGAGTGAAAATAATGATCAAAATAAGGGAATGCAACTTGTGGGGACCAAGGAGTTTTAAAATATAAATGACAAATAAACAAATACACATTCAAATACAATAGTGAGTAACTTTTTGTTGAAATGACTGCTCCTGAAGTACTCAAAGAACAACCAACAGCTGTTAAAAATGGGAAAAAAGTAAATTACCTTGACAGTAATATTATTATTCAACAACACTGAATGTCAGTTATTGGAACCACACAGATGGCTTAATCCACATTCACCTCACATTTCTGAGGTTAGGGTTTCAATCCAATCTGCCGCTTTCCTTTTGTTCCTTCCGTTTGCATATTATCCTCCATACTCGTGTGTGGTACTCCAACTTCCTCCCACATTCCAATTACATGCATGTTAGAGCCAATAAAGACTTGAAAGTGTCCTTAAGTGTGAAAATGAGTGTGAGTGGTTGTTTGTAGATATGTGCCTGGCGACCACGGTCAATTCGAGGAGAGCTCTAAAACACCTGTGTCCCTTGTGAGATAGAAAATAATTGGTAGATAATTATGTATTTGACCTCTTCCTCTCCCTGCTATTAGCTGTTTGCATCCACAGGCCAAAGGGGAAAGCTTACTAATTGACTAAATTGCTGTTGTTTTTTTTTTCAATTGGATATGCAGCAGAGGAGCTTTGTCTGTCTTGATGCATGTCATTTAAATGCATTAATGAGCAGTAAATTTGCCGTATAAGTCAAAACGCCCTCTATCAGGAAATTTCCCCAATTTGATCCATTCATTGAGACTGAACCTTATAATACGGTGCAAAAAATATGGTAACACAAGGTACAGGTATCGTCATACTCCAATGTCATGTTACTTAAAAAAACAAACAAAAAAACATTAAATAATAAGTGGACGACAATGCAATATCCGTAATAGTGAGCTTGAGTCCCCCGTAGCTCTGTTCCTATTGCTGTCATCTCTACCAACATCAACACACCACCAATATAATAATCATACATTTTTTGTTGATTGAGGACACTAAAACTGCTAATCTATTACGCTGTCATTATATGATATGCATGCACGCGCAGTGCAGTGCTACCAGCTATGAGAGCAGTGCATGTGGTGCATCCTCCGTCTTTTATCCGAGTGTTTGGTATGTCTATGAATCAAAATAAAAAATACAACTGATGATTACATTTGACATTTTATGTTTTAGGCCAAAGATTTTCATTTTGGTGCATTCCTAGTTCCTAGTTGGACTTTCATCTCATTGTTCCATACACTCAAACAGCACTTAGGTCTTTCACACCTTTTTTCCAATTAACGCATGCCTTATGATGAAAGGGCGGTAGTATGCTGGATAAGGCATACTCCATATTTGAGTTTTGTCTAAGCTAATAAAGGAGAACCCGTTGGATGTGTTGGATTATATCTGTGGGTTTTTGCTTCATTATAATGTTGACCTTTGTGTGCATGCATTTTTTTTTCTTTTTTTTTTGGTGGATTACTGGACATCAGGGCCATGATTCGTTGGCTTATGCACTCCATTAATTGACCTCAGGAGACCATTTTCTTGCTTTTGATAATTAATGCCTGCATGTCTTTCATACTTATTTACAATTTGTCTTAGGTGTGACACTCGTTACCATTGTGTAATGGCTCATTAATTTGTTAGCAGGACATTTAAACACATAATTTCCCATGTTTTAAACAAACACTTCCCAAACACACATTAAGCAGCTGACGACCAGCAGAAGCCTTTCAAATAAGAGAACACTGACCACCCTTCTCGATTTTTTTGGGGTGAAAATAAATCAGAAAGAGCTCAATGTTAATTTACATTGACTGTCTTGTTCTCACAAAATTATTGAATTCCCCTTTTTCATTGATAGTCAGTGTTTTGCACCTGAACAGCACATTTGTTTATTCAGGTGGAGATCCATTTTGATATGTGCAATATTAAAAGGTCTGATCATCAAAGATTAATAGTCTTTGTGCTGTAATGTAGGCTAGGACCCATGAGGATTGTAAGCTGGAACGTAAAACAAAAGAAAACATTCTTCACCACAAAACAAACACATAAATAAATAAATAAATAAATAAATAAATAAATAAATAAATAAATAACACACTTAAACACTGGCGTCATTAGTGCAGCCTGCCTGGTAATGAGGTGTACTTCCAATGACAGAAAGAGCGGATGATGAAAAATGATCAATCTAATAAAGTCATCATGAGGGGCAGATGTCTGTGTTTTTATTTGGTTTGGGAAATCTAAAGGACCCTGTGCGCGTGCGTGTGCGTGCGTGTGTGTGTGTGTGTGTGTGTGTGTGTGTGTGTGTGTGTGTGTGTGTGTGTGTGTGTGTGTGTGTGAATGTGTGTGTGTGTGCGTGTGTGTGTGTGTGTGCTTGTATGCGCATGCGTGCATTTGCCTGTGTGTGTTGTGCGTGTCATTGTTTGGACGTTACATCCACTTGAACAGGCGCACAGTCTCACTCAGAGGCATTCACACCTAAACAATCACACAAAATTCTAATGAAGCCTCTTCGAAGCAAACAACTTGATTAAGACTCAAGAGATGTTGAGAATCAGGTGTGACCACCCTGGGTCATGAAACCATGTGTGAACACATGCCAAAGAACTCTTTAGAACACTGCAATGCAATTTTATTAAGAAACACTCCGCCTCCTGAGGGAGTGTATTCTTTTGGCATCTTCCATCTCCAACTTTGCAGCTCACTACCCAGTGATTGTCCTTTAGCTGAAAAGTGTAGCTTTGCCTCTGGGAAGAACATTTCTGTTCTCCTTGAAGCTGCGTTTCTTCTACGTCCACTGAGCCTTGCATCTTTTGAAGCAAAACAAAACATAGGCAATGCTGTGAGCTGTGAGGCAGAAAGAAACTAAATCAAACTCTTTCATACTCCCCCAAAAAGTTTAAGTGCACTCAGTACTGTAGGTCCTTTAGAGTTATCTGGTAAGTAATACATAAAGGATCGTTTTGATTACTTATCGGCTCAATGTGGTGGGACAAGTAACTGAACCATCCATCCACTTTCTAAAGCCTCTTCTCACAAGGGTCGCAGGCTTGCTGGTGCCTATCACAGCTGATTTTGCGCAATAGGCAGGGGACACCCTGAACTGGTTGCCAGACAATTGCAGGGCACAACAGACCAATCAACCATCACACAGACAAGTGGGCTCTGGTTATTTAATTCCACTGGATAACAAGTGCTTGTCATGGTTTGTTGGGTTGTGGGTTTATTTTGAGGGGTTCTGTTTCTGTTTACGTTTATAGTTCCGGTTTCTGCCCCTGTCGCGTCTGCCTGCGTTAGTTTTGATTTAGTCCACCTGTCTGTTACCTGCGCCTCGTGTCCTCCAATCTGCTCCCTTTGCCTGTTGTCCCTGCCCGGCTGCCATGTGTTAGTTTGATTAGTTTGTGAATGTATTTAAGCCTAGTGTCTGTTACAGCCCGTGTCGGATCATTGTCTCTGTCGTGTCAGGTCATTGTCGTCTTGTAGTCCCGTCTCGTCTCGCCCATCAGTTTCGTGTATTCCTGCCAGCCTGCCCGTAGTGTTTGTTTTCCGTTTTTCCAGCTTGCCTGCGCCCTTAGTTTTTGCCGTCCTGTTTTTCCCGCTTTTTGTTCCCGTTCGTTGTATTAATAAACATGGATTTCATCAACCCCCTGTCCCGACGCTCCCCTGCTTTTGGGTCCTCCGCAACCACGCCGGCGTTCACACCCGCCGTGCACCCCCGTGACAGAATGATCCGACCAACGCAGGACCCAGCGGGAAGCCCGCGGCGGCGGACACGACGCCGCCGCCCCGTCCGCATCCGCTCTCAGCCCGCCGGCCAGCCCCGTTCCCCCAGTGTAAGACCTCTTGTTTTTTCTTCCGTGTTTTTCCCCTCGGAGTCCGCGCCTGTCCCCGCTTCTGATCTGTCCCCCGCGTCCGTCACTTCCGCGTTTCCCTCGTGTTCCTCCGACCTCCCTTACGACACGATTCTGTCCCCGCACGTTTTTTGTAGTTCCGATTTCGCTGATTTGCGTAGTTCACCTTCCGTCCGTCCTCCTGATCACTCTTCCTCTCCTGCTCGCGCTCCTCACTACACGTTAGAGTCTAATTTTTCCGACATCGAGGATTGCCCTCCCTTCGTCACGTTTCGTTCCAGTACCGGTCCTGATTTTGTTTACCCGCGTCCCTCTTCCGTCAACACTTTTTATCATATTCCGTATTCGAGCCCGTGCACCTCTGATTATGATTTTGATTCAGATTTTGACTATCAGTCCGGCCAGTCCTTTTACAGTTCGTCCGAAGACTCCGATTCAGAGCCCCTATTTGACCGTGACCTTTTCGTGGGCTCCCGGTTGGCATTTCGTGGCCGCCGGTGGAGGGGCCCGCGAAAAGGCCACCGCCCCAGTGACCACCAGAACCCATCTGTTCAGCCTTCCGATCCGTTCCCTCCTGTCTCTGTGTCCCCCTCTTGCCGCGCCCTGCCTACTTCCTCCTGTCCTGTACCACCCTCTTCTTGCACCCTGTCCCAAGCTCCTGTCGCGTCTGTACCACCGGTCTCTGTTCCCCAAACTTCCTGCCGGCGGGCTGAAGCGGCACCCGCCCCTGTCCCAGCGCCAAGGCGGCTACCCGTACCTGTCCCAGCGCCAAGGCGGCTACCCGTACCTGTCCCAGCGCCAAGGCGGCTACCCGTACCTGTCCCAGCGCCAAGGCGGCTACCCGTACCTGTCCCTGCGCCAAGGCGGCTACCTGTCCCTGCGCCAAGGCGGCTACCTGTCCCTGCGCCAAGGCGGCTACCCGCCCCTGTCCCAGCGCCAAGGCGGCAGACCGCCCCTGTCCCAGCGAGCCAGCGCCCGGCCTCTGCGAACCCTGCGAGCCGGTCCCCGGTCTCTGCGAACCCTGCGAGCCGGTCCCCGGCCTCTGCGAACCCTGCGAGCCGGTCCCCGGCCTCTGTGAACCCTGCGAGCCGGCGCCCGGCCTCTGTGACCCCTGCGAGCCGGCGCCCGGCCTCTGTGACCCCTGCGAGCCGGCGCCCGGCCTCTGTGACCCCTGCGAGCTGGCCCCCGGCCTCTGTGAACCCTGCGAGCCGGTCCCCGGCCTCTGTGACCCCTGCGAGCCGGACCCCGGCCTCTGTGACCCCTGCGAGCCGGACCCCGGCCTCTGTGACCCCTGCGAGCCGGACCCCGGCCTCTGTGACCCCTGCGAGCCGGACCCCGGCCTCTGTGACCCCTGCGAGCCGGACCCCGGCCTCTGTGACCCCTGCGAGCCGGACCCCGGCCTCTGTGACCCCTGCGAGCCGGACCCCGGCCTCTGTGACCCCTGCGAGCCGGACCCCGGCCTCTGTGACCCCTGCGAGCCGGACCCCGGCCTCTGTGACCCCTGCGAGCCGGACCCCGGCCTCTGTGACCCCTGCGAGCCGGACCCCGGCCTCTGTGACCCCTGCGAGCCGGACCCCGGCCTCTGTGACCCCTGCGAGCCGGACCCCGGCCTCTGTGACCCCTGCGAGCCGGACCCCGGCCTCTGTGACCCCTGCGAGCCGGACCCCGGCCTCTGTGCACCCTGCGAGCCGGACCCCGGCCTCTGTGCACCCTGCGAGCCGGACCCCGGCCTCTGTGCACCCTGCGAGCCGGACCCCGGCCTCTGTGCACCCTGCGAGCCGGACCCCGGCCTCTGTGCACCCTGCGAGCCGGACCCCGGCCTCTGTGCACCCTGCGAGCCGGACCCCGGCCTCTGTGCACCCTGCGAGCCGGACCCAGGCCTCTGTGCACCCTGCGAGCCGGACCCAGGCCTCTGTGCACCCTGCGAGCCGGACCCAGGCCTCTGTGCACCCTGCGAGCCGGACCCCAGGCTCTGTGAACCCTGCCCGTCTGCCTCCCAAGCCAGTCGCCCGTCTGACTCCAAAGCCAGTCGCCCGTCTGCCTCAGTCATCCCAAGTCAGTCTCCTGGCATCCCCGCCGTTTCTGATTGGCCCCCAGTGGCCGTCTCTGTCCAGCCTGCCGTTCCCAGTGCTGCCAGCCACGGTGCCGCAGCCTCAGCCTGTTGAGCCACCAGCCACGGCGCCTCAGCCTCCTGAGCCGCCAGCCTCTGCGCCGCTGCCTCAGCCTCCTGAGCCACCAGCCACGGCGCCGCAGCCTCAGCCTGTTGAGCCACCAGCCACGGCGCCTCAGCCTCCTGAGCCGCCAGCCTCTGCGCCGCTGCCACAGCCTCCTGAGCCGCCAGCCTCGGCGCGGCAGCCGCAGTCGCCTGAGCTGTCAGCCATGCCACCATTGCCGCAGACGACAGAGATGCCAGACGGTTCCCCGTGGTCGCCCCTGTCCCAGGGCAGTCTTGTGCTCTCACTCGTGTCTGTGGTCTGCACCCAGTGGCTGTTCCCTGACGGCGTCCAGCCGACGCCTCCGCACCTGCCTGACGGCGTCCAGCCGACGCCTCCGCACCGGCCTGACGGCGTCCAGCCGACGCCTCCGCACCGGCCTGACGGCGTCCAGCCGACGCCTCCGCACCGGCCTGACGGCGTCCAGCCGACGCCTCCGCACCGGCCTGACGGCGTCCAGCCGACGCCTCCGCTCGGGCCTGACTGCGTCCAGCCGACGCCTCCGCTCTGGCCTGACTGCGTCCAGCCGACGCCTCCGCTCTCGCCTGACGGCGTCCAGCCGACGTCTCCGCTCTCGCCTGACGCCGCCCTGCTGACGTCTCCGCTCTCGCCTGACGCCCCGCCTGCCGATCTTCAGGGGCAACCGGGATACAAGCCTACCTGGGGTGGCTTGCTGTTCGCCATCGGGCGCCCAGGTCGCCCGCCTGACTCGGCCCGCCGGGCACATCTGCTCTGGCGTCCTGGCCGCCCGCCTGATTCGTCTCGCCGGGCGCCTCTTGTCTGGCGTCCGGGCCGCCCACCTGACTCGGCCCGCCGGGCACATCTGCTCTGGCGTCCTGGCCGCCCGCCTGATTCGCCTCGCCGGGCGCCTCTTGTCTGGCGTCCGGGCCGCCCACCTGATTCGCCCCGCAGGGCACCTTTCGTCTGGCGACCGGGTCGCCCGCCTGACTCGCTCTGGCGACCGGGTCGTCCTCTGGACTTTCCCCCTCGGGTGCATCCCGTTTGGCACCAGGGGTGCCTTTGGACTGTTTTTGTTTTTCTCCTGTGCCCTCCTCCGGTCCCCCTTCCGCCCACCCTGCCTCGGTTTTGTTTGCTTGTCGGTTTGTTTTGGGACGTCTGGGATCCGTCCCTTGAGAGGGGGGTTCTGTCATGGTTTGTTGGGTTGTGGGTTTATTTTGAGGGGTTCTGTTTCTGTTTACGTTTATAGTTCCGGTTTCTGCCCCTGTCGCGTCTGCCTGCGTTAGTTTTGATTTAGTCCACCTGTCTGTTACCTGCGCCTCGTGTCCTCCAATCTGCTCCCTTTGCCTGTTGTCCCTGCCCGGCTGCCATGTGTTAGTTTGATTAGTTTGTGAATGTATTTAAGCCTAGTGTCTGTTACAGCCCGTGTCGGATCATTGTCTCTGTCGTGTCAGGTCATTGTCGTCTTGTAGTCCCGTCTCGTCTCGCCCATCAGTTTCGTGTATTCCTGCCAGCCTGCCCGTAGTGTTTGTTTTCCGTTTTTCCAGCTTGCCTGCGCCCTTAGTTTTTGCCGTCCTGTTTTTCCCGCTTTTTGTTCCCGTTCGTTGTATTAATAAACATGGATTTCATCAACCCCCTGTCCCGACGCTCCCCTGCTTTTGGGTCCTCCGCAACCACGCCGGCGTTCACACCCGCCGTGCACCCCCGTGACAGTGCTAGTTCACTTCGGCACTATTAAGCCACTGCTGGCTATATCTAAAGACTGCAGGTCCAAGTGACCATTCTTTTATTGTCAATTATCGTTCTATGTACAGTACATGTTAATTTCAAGTAATACTAATCCAATATGTATCAGCCTCCTCAATACTCCATTGGCCACAATGGCCATACTGAATGATGGCTTTATTTAAATATCAATAGGTCATGTTTTCCGATGTGCTTATTCACGTTGGTTGGGCTGACATGGTCTATATTTTATTTTATTATGATATCATGCCTGTGTCTGTTTGTGCTATGCCCTACTTTGGTATAGGGGGTACTTTTCTGATTTTTATCCTCGTTTGGACAAAGCCCAAGTCCATTGTTCCTCTTTATTCTGCCATGATGCATATCCAGTTCTGCCGGTTGAGAGCAAGAAATCAAAATTGAGCCATAAATGAAATTCTGTAATCATCTTTCTCCTACTGGTATCGGATGTTTTCTTTATTGGCCCCAAACACAAGAAATACCTCAAACAATGAGGCATGATTTGTATTGCCTGAAATTAAATGATCACATTAAAGTTTGATGATTAAGATCAGTCATCTTGTGTTTTCCTTATCAACTCCTGAGGGACTGGCTTACCATCAGATATCGAAAAACAATGCTGGGAAAATTGAAATTTTTTTTAATCCATACTGTAGCTGTCATTGGATTGCTTTACCTGTCTGTTTGTTGATCGTAAATATAATATGTAAGAAATACTTTTCCTCTTCATTTGGTTCAATGGATTTCTCTTCTTTGAATAAATATTTTCTCTTTTATATTTGCACATTGAGGTGCTGGGGTGAGTGCTTTTTGGGGGGGGGGTGGGAAGAGGTGGGGCGTTATGGGAGTAAGTGTAGGTATGTTTATTTGCTGTCTTGGTTACCATGGAAACTGACATGAGTGAATGTCAGAAGCTTGGCAGTTGCAACAAATTTGAGTGCAGTTAATTGTTAATTCAAAATTGTGAAGTGCCTCCCGGCTCGATTAATGCCCAACTTGCATAACGCACTTGACTTTTCACAGAACCACATTGTTACACAGAAACAAAAAAAGGATATGAATGGCACCTCCTCAGGAAAGTAAACAGCATGTTGCTATCAGCACAAATGTTCATTTCATTTCAGTATTTTACTTGATGAACCACATTCATTGCAGATGTTTCCTTTACCCATTTTTATGAATCCACACTGTTCACTTATGTTTGACATGGGTTACTTTTATTTTTTCAATGTTGTTTTTTCGTCATATTAACTCATTACATAGCAATAATTTGAAATATGCCGCATTCCCTGTTTTTCTTGCCTTCTTTTTCCATGAGCGTTTGCGCCATTTGCAGCCAGCATACCTTTTTAGATTTAGGTCAGGTTGATCGTCGATGCTTAACCATTGGAAAAATGATTGCTCTATCTGTATCGGTCTGTAGAACACTTAGGCAGCTCGTACCAGGTAGTGGGAGTCGTTGACTGGTGTTGGCAGCGTGAACATTTGGATCAGCCAGGCAAAAAGTCTGCCTCACACCTCTGCCCCTTCACCACTCAGCCAGAAAATAAAAAAATATGATTTCTTTAGTCTGCTGCGGCTTCTAAGTGGCTTCTGATTTGAGAGGAGAATGCATTGAATTGCAATTCAAACCACTGTATGACTAACTTAATGAGGCATCACTTATGTCTCACAATGTCTATAAAAAAATAACTACAGTAGCACTGCGGATGAGTGGTTTTGCCGTTATCATTACATCCCCACTACCAGGCAAAACTTGCAAACCATGACATGCTGACTGGGAACCAACAGCATTATCAAAACAACTGGGAGCTGAGTGGTTGGGCCCCACACATATTCACCTCACCCAATTTGACCAGGAGTGTCCAAACCTTTTGAAAAGATCGTAATCGTTATTCATATTTTGGCCATAACCGTGCAGCCCTATTCCGGCAGTATACCTTTTGTCAGAATCATATTACGTCACAAAATCACCAAATTCTTTCTAAAGGTGAACCAAAGTAGAGCGATGTTCTAGAATCAATTGCATAAGTTGTTTAATATTCTGACAAACATAATAACCTATTTTACAATTCTGGTCCTTGCACTGCTGTCACATAAATTGGCGTGGCCAACTGTGATAGGTCAAATGGTTGATTGCTGCCAATTTTAATGATAGCTGCATTAATGACGATATTGGCAACCTGACGAGCACAAATCAATGGTAGTGCATCCATCTACTGTCCGATTTCATTAAGAGGGAGCGAGAGACAAAGAAAGGGTTATTTTATCATGAGTCCTTAGGGACCTCCCGAGGGTGACCGTTATTAAACCTAAGGTTGCAAAATGTTGTACTCAATTGTAGCCAGGGAAATCAGATTTACAACTACAATAATACAACTCCTGAATAGTCATTCATGCACAATAATTACTCTCTGCTGATTGCCAGCGAAGGATTGGATTAACTGTCCTCTGTCAGGACAGAAAACTAGTCAATATCATATACAAACTGTTTCCATCACTTCATCGGACGTTAGACCTCCCCATGGAAAGTCATTCTAAACATTAGCATAAAAGAGTAATTTTTAATACCTCAAAAAATAGGTGACGTTAATCATAATGTCAAGTCCTCATCCCCAGCAGGTGATCCTTTTAAATTCTGTGTAGTTCTTGCGTTTACATTTCCAGAAACAATCTGGTTCTATAAACATTCCTGACAACTCATACAGCAGCACTCAGGCCTGAATAATGAACAATTACAAGCAACAAGAAACAAAAAACCGTGAGTCACATGGCTCAAAAGGCAATTACAGAAGAGCAACAATAAAGGCTGCTGACATGATCCAAGCATGTGTGAGCTCTAAAGGGCAGCAGTTTATGTTGTTGATGGCTGTGTAATTGACTCGCTCTCTTTTTCACCTTAATTTATATGCACATGCAGTATTCACTCACTCGTCTCAGCCCTGTATTGCATACTGAGAGGTTGTTGTCATTTTTTTATTATTTCCATATTCAAGGCATAACCACACAAATACATTTCTCCACATGTGACTCATTTTAATGAAATAAACATTCTAAATGTGTACGTCTCTCTCCGTATCAATCACAACTGATTATTTTAATATTTTTAGTTGGAGAATTTAAATTCATTTCTTGTAATAGATCTTCAATGTGCAGCTGGTGAGTGTATGTTTAAACGTGTTAATGATGCTATTTTATCCTCTACTTTTACAGGTTCGTGGTTTGACACACTCACTGGAAAAGGTGAAACACACATACGCATGCACACACTTTGATTACCACTGTGTTGCGACATTCAGTTGTCTGTGTTTGCATTTTCTCATGACTGTAAGGTGAACCTGCAGCTCATTTTGTGGCACAAGCTACTGGTTATATGTCCATCTGCGGCCTTCCCTCTGTAGGGCCCAGAGTATTTTAGCTCGTAATAATCCCCACCATCTGCTGTCTCTTTTTACTACGTTTAGAACGTGCTCTGTAACTCCTTCTCTATATCGTTTACTGGTTATTTTCTCCTCCAGTTCTTCCTTTGGGCTGCATTCTTCTTCTGTCATTATACTGTAGACTACGGCCCTCGACTTTATACAACTCCGCCACTTTATACTACTCAATCTCAATCTGACAGCTCTTTTGCCCTTTTCTTTTGCAGCGCGCCATTGTTTTTGAGGCCTTTGCTGCAGTACTTTTAGCATTTCGGGCGTAACCGCAAAAATCGCTCCGCATCCCTTATTTCTCTTTTATCTGTTTTATCTGTCAACACACACAGAAAATGCTCCCTAGCATGTCAAACCCTAATCTTTGTTTCTAACACAGACTGTAGACATTGGGAAAATACAAATTAGTGAGTGTGGAGGCTGCACGTTATTCTCAGAAAAAGCACCGTAATTCCCGAATATAAGACACACTTCCCCCCCCAAAAAAGGCCGAATGATTGAAAATGAAAATTGTGATTTTTTTTTCAAGAAGATTTGATCCAGCAAATGTGCATTTTTATACCAGCCGTATTTTTACAAATAATTAAAGGGATGAGCCATATGGGGGCGTCAGTTGGCTATTAGCACCAAGTGCCTGTTGCAGCTAATAGCAGCTCGTGTTAGCTGAGGTTGTTTTTGAGCATTATTTTCAATAAACAAAATGAGCAGGCTGAACCAACATCCGAGTCCATTCTTCTTCATACACAGGAATATTACTAAAACGGAGGGAATTGTGTAAAAGTTATGTGTCCAGCTGATTCTATTAAGAGTGGCAGGGTTTGCAGCTGAGTGCTCCAGTAGAGAACACAAAAAGGTATTCCATTTGTGATCTTTTGGCATATACACTCAATCATAAACTTGGTGAAACACGAATACTGCGCAACTTTGAGTTTTTATGGTGAAATGAACTCAAGCTACGTCGCGAGAAAAAGGAAAACAACGACGTCAGAGGCATTCATTGGCCGGTCACAATGTGGGGAACCTGAAACACAACTTAATGCTATAGTTTTTTTATTGTTGTCAAAGTTAAAGGTGCATCTTATACACAAGTGTGTCTTATATTTGGGAAATTATAGTACTTATCAAGGTTGACTTGCACCAATTGCATCCTCCTGAATGGAAATCTTCCTTCACATAAGTATTCTTCTTGCTTGTTATGGCTTAGCAATGTTCTTTCCAAAAGACAGTTTTTAAGTAAGTAGTAACCTGACAACTTTACTGAAACAGAGACAATATTATGTTTCTTTTCAGCTGATTGAATGTTGTTTGATCAATTATTATAATTCCCCACAAAAAAATAAAATCACAAGACAGCGCAAATCATACATATACAGTAAATTAGATAACACGGTGTATTTCAAATGTATTTCAACAGTAACGCCATATACGGCCTGTTTTTAAGAATGTGTTAAACAAATTATTTTATTGTTTCATATGTCAGTATATTATATATTTGTATCTGTATTTAAAAAAAGTGAAACGTTCAAGGCTAAAACATTCCATGCCCTCTCAACTCGCCACGAGATTATTTATAGTATCATTTATCTTTAAAATTGTTGTATATGTAATTATTCCTCTGCATAACACTGTGTCTAACTGAAATGGATGCAATCAAAGAAAATTAATATATATTCACACATAACAAAGACTAATTTAAACATGCTTTTAGACACTCACACTGTTCAAGACTCTCAAGATTGTGAAGTGCATCAATTTGCCTATTCTTAGATTCACCGATAAGAGTTGAAGTGCATTAATTTGCCTGGAAAAAAAATACAGTAAATTCAGAGCACCACTTCCACTTATTGTGGTACGTGCCTCTGGCAGAGGTATACTCGGCTCTGTTGATTGCGCAGCAGTATCAATAAACAACAAGGGCCAATTCTGGAGCTATGCGACTGACAAATATTGCACAACGTCGTAGGGGTTCAATTTGACTGACACTCTATATGGGCAACAAAATCTAAAGTCCTTGGTTTTGACCATTAAATTAAGGTTCCATTGTACTT
Source organism: Hippichthys cyanospilos (assembly GCF_059441005.1). Classification (NCBI taxonomy): domain Eukaryota; kingdom Metazoa; phylum Chordata; class Actinopteri; order Syngnathiformes; family Syngnathidae; genus Hippichthys; species Hippichthys cyanospilos. The sequence goes on along the minus strand of NC_142379.1, from coordinate 14,557,300 downwards.
TAAAAAAAAAAAAAAAAACAGGGCACCCACTGTGCAACAGTGGATGGTGACCAAAATTCAGACAGTAATGACATCATCTCCCTGATGTCATCTATGCACACAGATGGATTAACAATGAGCGAATGGATTAGTGAGTGTGAAAAGAAGTCAGAAAAAAATCAAACAAAACACGGTGACACCTGTGTTTACTGGGCATTGGATTAAGCACGGGACGTCACACGGATACACATAATACCCAGATATTGTCCTATTTTTAGTGATATGCTAATGACATCACAAAAGCGGGCAACATGCACAGAAAGGCACACGCATAGCAAGCAATGAGCTTCCTTTTCCCTGTCCTGTGCCTCATTTCTTCCCATGATTGCCAGCTGTTCCATTTATGCTAAAACTGCAGGTCTCTGCTGGTCTGAACTGCTGTCAGTTGCTGTTAATAGGTACTTTAGCCATTTGCCTCAGTCCCACTTTGCCACAATGTCATTACTTTACAGTTCCTTCATTCAGTGACTGCTGCTGCAGTGCTTTTCAAAGATTAAAGTATTTGAATGTAACGACGTGCTCTATGTCAGTGATGTAATATAAGGCGGCGTCTGCTATATACTATTCGAAACGTTCATAATTGAATACTGAATAGGCAGCTCAGGCTAATCAGCTTAGAAATGTAGTCCGCAGTCAATGGATAATAAAGAGGATCTTGCCACTAAAGAGTCTATTAACACCCCTGTAATGAGAGTTCATGTACTATGATCTGAGGACAATAGATGGGTGGGGAAATTAAGAGGGAGACAGAGCAGTAGCGGGCAAAAAGGCTTAATAATCCTGAAGTGTTCTTCTTTTTCGTGAGAAAAGTATAAAAGAAATAAAAAAAATATTGAGTTGAGATTTAAATGAACAAACTGCCTATAAAATACACATTTTCATGTAAGATTACAAACACTAAATCAAAATCATGTGCATCCCCCTTCAGGTTTACCTTGTAGACTCTCAAGGCAATGAATGAATCACAACTTGATTGTTCTGGTTCTCTTTTAAGACATTCAGCAGACTTTACACTTCTCATCTGAGCAGGCTTCATCAGTTCATGCTCAAGGATATTTAGAGCAGGACAGGACATTTTCTTATAAGCCCTGTTATGGGAGCCAGAGGTATTACAATAGATACGGTCATAGCCTCGTTTAAGATTTGCCACCTCTGATCACTCTCTTTATTTTGCATTAGCATTATACATGTTTGTGAGTGCTACACAATCCAATAAATCAGTCGGGTTGAATTATTTTCCCCCTACATAGCTTGAAGACATACTGATTGACCGCACCTCATAACCTTATGGATATGAATTATATATATAAATCAATAAACTCATTTATCATGGCTGTCCCCATATTGTACAGAATGCTAAACATTCTTATTAATCCATCCTAAATCTCCTTCTGATTGCTTTTTTTCCAACTTGTGTACTTGTGTACTTGTGTGTGTAGATTTTGTTGTGGTTTGCGGTTTAGTCAAGCATGAATCGAGATGCATGTGGAGGTTCACCGCATGAATGACATGCCGATGACTGTCAATCATTTCTCAATTTCATTCTCCTATTCTCGCTCTGACCTCACGACCTCTACTTTCCACACAAACAAATTGTAATTATGAGCCTGCTACTGATCATGTCAGTCCAGCATGAATGGAAGCATACTGAGCATATCTGTCTCTTCCCAAACAGCTTCCTAAATAATGCACTCTTGCACACGTTTCCATCACTGTTCTTACCTTGTAATTGAGTACGTTCAGAGATAATATTTTGTAATCCAATTAAAATGGAAACAAATACCGCTTGGAATTAACAGCATGCCATCCAGTTATAAAGTCAGCAGAATGATCAGATTTCAGGGCAATTTACTCTGTCCTTGAGTGTCCTCTTTGTAGACAAATCAAAGGAAGTCAAATCTGTATACAGTGGAACCCCACTATTCTTGGGGGATAGAATTTAGCCCGCTTGTGAATTGGGCAATTGACCGCTGCATTGGTTTGTTACCTATTTATTCATAATAGTAAGCCTTATAACCCAGTGAGGCCAATAAATGTTTCAAATATAGGCCTTGTAATCAATCCAGTTTGTGTTCTGGTCTCAAATATATGGTATGGTTAAAGGAAACTGCTTACCAACATCGCCAACCATTGCTATACCCCAAAAGAAGAAAAAACAGCTTACAGTAAGCATGTACAAAATGTAGTACTTTTCCCCCTTATAAGGCCCTAAAAGCACTTTAAAGTCAACTATTTTATCACCTGATGACACAGCATCAGGAGCAACTGTAGTTTCAGTATCTTGGTCAAGGATGCTTTGACATGGTGACATTGGCTGTGGATCAAACCCGCAACTTTTAGGTTGCCAGACAACCACTCAAACATTGAGCCATGATGCCCCACAGAAGTTCCACATAGTGCAATGAAGAATTACCTTTGCTGAGCCTTCTAGTGTAAATGAAGATTTGACCACACATCAGAGCACGTTAAATCCAACGTGCTGATGGAAAAGGTCTGTTACGTTGTGGGTCACTGGGTCGAAATTTTATTAAGTGGTTTGCTATACATTGCCCAGACACTGCTGCGAATACAAACTGATAGCAAGAAATGGCAAGTGTAAAGTAGTTAGGTTGAGCAGTTTTGCTTTTAAGCAAAAGTATATACAGTCGGCCCCCGGCTTACGAGCACCCTGATTTACGAACAATTCGCCTTACGAGCGTGGATCAGGGAGATTTTTGTCCTCCGCTTACGAACAAACCTCTCGCCTTACGAGCAATTCGACATGCCGGCCATTGAGTATGTATAAATGTTCTCGTTTAACTGTGTCGATAAAATCAACAGTAGCAACATTATCAATCATCAGTAGATACTTGTGGCAGTTACGTGAACGCTATTGGTCTTAGAACGTCACACTGACTGTCTCACTCACGGTGTCTAAATATATTACCATTTAAGTGTAGTGTTTGTACAGCTAAAGGGAAAAACAGCTGACATGAAATTAAATGTGCCGATTGCAGGAAAAAGAATTGTCATTGGTTTAAATGTGTGTTTTTTTTAAAATTAATTGTCAATACATTCCAACCGTTTAAAAAAAAAGTGCGAATAATTATCAGTCAGTCACGGAGATGCGAATATGCAATTGGTCGATTAAGGTCACCCGGTCTCACTCACGGAGATGCTATTGGCCGGCGTCACACGTCAATCACAGAAATGCCGATATGCTATTGGCCGAACGCCTTTATCTAGCTTGATGGGACAGGATGGAAGGAAGGAGAGATAATTAGTGAAAAACGGAATGTTGTGAAGACTTTGCAAACTTTATCTGTTAGACATAGCTTCTAAAATTACTAGCAGCGGTAAAGAAAGAAATAAGAGGATGATGTTTTAGTATCTGCGTGATTTGCACCCTGACTGAAAGAGTTACTGTAACACTGTAAGACCAATAGCATATCTATCGCCGTGTTAACTTTGAGCGTTGGACTCTGCACCCCTCTGCTTACACACAGCTCAAGTCTCGTCGTTTCAAAGGTAAAAGCTATTTATCCATTGTAATTATTATATAATGCAAGTGTACAGCAGATTATGTCACTCAATTTTAATATATGTATACAGTGTGTCGTTTTTATCTAAGGCTTCGGCGCGCGTTGCACGCATTCACGAATTAACATGGGTTTGGATTGCCCGCTATACGAGCAATTCGAGAAACGAGCGTAGCCGCTGAACGGATTAAGTTCGTAACCCGGGGGCCCACTGTACATTTATAAATACATATTAATGGCGTAATAAAATCACAATTTTTTTTTGTCCATATTGCACACCTCTATATAGTACTACTCAATCACTGGGTCACAAGCAACATACATTCCCTTCTCTTTGGTTGGTCCACTTGGATGGAAGGGTTATCTCGACTGTAATTTGTAAAGGTATTAATGTGGTATGTTTGAAGAATAATTCTGAAAACATGTGATACACATATGCATGCACATTCAATTTTCATAAAATGATGTGGACAAGTACATTTGGGATTTTTTGTTTTTTTTTAAATGTTTTTGAGATCCATAAATATTTCACATTTTTCATCTTTTTCTAATTCTTCTACGCCACAAAAACAACACTCTTGTGAGAAAAAAAAATAGGTTTGTAATTTTTTTTCACCAATGTGTCAAATTAACAAATAATAGAATATTAAAGGCTTGCTTCCTTACTTTCCGTCTCCAATTCTAAACCATTTTTTTTTCATGTTCAATGGAAAGAGCAACACTGCCTCCTCAGGCATGGAGGGGGAACAGGTCTTTAGACACGTTTGAAGGCATGTTGGAGGGCATATCTTGCAACAGCTTGATGTTTGTCTCAAATATAAACACGTGTGCCGCCGGTCCAAAAATGCCCATTTGACAACCTCTTGACAATTGTGAATATGCTGTTTTTGTGTGAAAAATTCTGAGATAAATCTCTTCCCATACGCACGCATACGCACACACAAATGCTCACACACACTGCTTGTCTATTTATTGACCCACCTTGCTGAGTAAATAACTATTTATTCATAGTAAAAGACAAGCGTGGAGGATGGTCGTTTGGATCAGTGAACAGATGGAATAGAATTGTAATGAGCTGGAAGAGGTGAGGGTTGGATATGTTTCTGTGATTGACAAGGGGGAGAGGGGTGAGAATAAGCAGCTGTCTTCTGACGTTGGCCTGGGCACCTGCAGGTGTCATGGCATTCAGACAGTCAGAGGATTAACCAAGGGCTGTCAAAGCTGATGGTATATACATATCACCACTTTAACGAACACAAAATCCGCATCCCCAGGCAAAGGTTTGGAAACACTAAATTTGAATGGTCTCAAACACATTAGAAGGTTAACGAATTCAAGCTACTACCCTTTGAAAGCAATGAACTAAAGGCATTATATGTTGAAACATCATCCATATCATACATCTGACTGAGAAAATAGCAATATTTGCAAAGCTCTTATCTGGGCAAAAGCTAGCTAAATTGAATAATCTCATCTGAAACATGTTTTGAGCATTTTGGTGTACCAAATAATTTCTCTTATATTTCTTTGCAATGATGATGGCTTCAATATTAAAAGATATTTAATGAAATGCATTAGTTACAAAAAAAGCCAAGTATTTGACTGTTACTGTACAAAGTCCATAATTTTGTTAAAAAAAATCTGTAGCAAGGCAGCTGTCCTAATACTTTCACCAAGTTGGTTTGTAGGTGAGAGATGCTGATTGAAACGAACGCGCATGACTTTCAGCCTCATTGATCATAGAGCTATTTGTTTTCAAAGTGATCCAGGCCATGCTGTTGTTCTCATGCATTATTCAGAAAATATCACACTCTTCTCTGTTGGAAGAAGTGCCCTATCATCTGCTGTTCTGGGTGCCATGTGGTTTGTGTGTGTGTAATACTTTTGGACATCAGTCCAATCACTGCTGTTTTGATTTTCTTGGCGGTTCAGAGGATCCTTATTATCGGCAGATACCTCAGAGAAAAAGGCTGAAGCCAAGCACCACCAAAGAAGCCTTCAATATAACTGTGAATAATTGACATTTGAGGTGAGGTCCTTTTTGATGTTATATGCATCTACTTGCGTGCCACATAAACTCCTCTGCTCGCTCAAGAACTCATTACTCAGTGTGGCAGCTATCTTGTTTCTAATTTTTTTTTTTTTTTGGTGAAGGCCACTGGATATATTTTATTTACACCTCTGTGAATAATTCAGAGAAAGTGTTTCGAGATGGAGCGAGCTAGCTAACTTGTCTACCAGCTGTGAATGGTTGAGTTATTCTAATGATCTTGCTCACCCCTATATATGCATTAGTGCACGCCTGCAGCCATGCCGTTTCATATGGAGGGATTGGAGATCCACTTGCAGCTCTTACTGGAACTAGAAAAGAGTCCAAGTTTTTGTTTTCCAATCCTACCCTGTTTCAGTTCGCCCAGGTTGTACAGGGTCTTATGAAAGCGTGTGATCATGCCCAACTGCTCAAAGATCTATTGTAGCAGCAGGCTTTGTAGTTCCCTTTTATAAATCTCCTTTTCTTTTTTACAGTGTAATCCCTCTTCGCCTTTCTCTCATCCTACCCACTCAACAGCCTTTCCCGTTCAACTCATATCTTGATCTAGTCACTGCTTCATCTCTGTTTTGAGCTGACCACGGGAACTTCATCAAAAGCTGTTCCGCAGCAAGGATCACCCTTTCCCACTAAAGGTTTTCCTCTGTGAATGAAAAAAAGATCACCCGCCATTTGTATCCACTTGATCTTTGGTGATGTTCAATCCAATGTCCCCATTGGAAATATGTGCCTCAAGGCACAAATGATCAAGGTTGTTGAGAAGGACAAACATCTTTTGTCGTGGAGGAAGGAATTGAGTCAAAAACTTAAACGATAAGCGTGTTGGATTTCGTAGTTCTTTTCTTTTTACACCTACCTTGTTCTTTGAGATGTGGGAACCGAAACTATTCCACCTGGACTTTGGCCAGCCGAACTGGGCCTCAAAGAAACGTCAGTTACATGGCCTTCCTAATTCACACGCGCACACAGCTACACGCACACGCGCGCGGGCACACACACACACACACACACGCTGTTCTCCTCACACCATGCCTCCAAGATCCCCTCCTTACTTCCTCTGATCTTCAGAACATCAATCCCTCATCCCTCAGAGCAAAAACGAGGGGAAGATGACAAAAATGAAATGACAGATTACCTGCTATATATAGAGTGGATCTTATGCCGCTTCCCTTATTCATCTTCTCCCATTGCCCCCAAGACATTGGATACACCTTTTGGTTTGCGACTGGTGATGCAAATAGACCCTCTCGCTCTCTCAGTGCAGTTAGAAATTTCAGCGACCTGCTTTCGTAAATTGAGCTGGACATATTGATGGTTTCACGGAGATGGCAGTAGCTGCAAAAGCGAACCTTTTCTTGATTGTCTTTTGGTACTAAATAAAGAAACTCAGTCAGGAGATAATTGGTTCGGTGAATCACTACAAAGACACACATTACCAAAATCCACAGTGTAATATCCGCTTTCCCCACTACAAAGACACACATTACCAAAATCCACAGTGTAATATCCGCTTTCCCCACATGAGCATTTAACTGCTACACTACATGTTCATTTAGGCGTTGTAAATGTTCATTTCGGCTTTGTTTTTATGGACACTTGTTGAGGAACTGAAAAGTTTTCTATCACACAGTGTCCTGAGTATGAAACTTGAAAGGTCGAGAGTATTTCGACTGAAATTCATCCCTGCAGTCCCAGCTAAATGGGAAGTCATTCCTCCCAAAAATTGCATTTCTAAAATATGAATTTAGAAGCAAAATCCACCCAAGTCTTTCCATCTCTGGGTATGGTCATTCTGATCACTAAAAACAGCTTTGCTATTCATTCAACATACACAGATTTCATGTCTTTTGGGTGTTGCCGAGAAATTTTAGACACTGATTTTGAACTGCTGAAAGTGAGGATTTGTTTTTCTGATGGCATGGCAAATAGGAATAGCGCATATTGACAACAATCTGTCAATCTCTGGTTTATTGTTATTTTGTTGTATTATGTTTTTTGTTTTTTTTTCGAAACTGTGCCAGTCTTTGTCACACCACCTTTATTTGTGTTAAATGTTTGAACGGCAGGTGATGGTGAGAGAATCCTTATTAAGGGTAGGAAATAAATAAATATATGATACTCACATCAAACAAAATGGACACTACATACACATTAATAAGGACCCAACTTTTCCTATTTATTTTTTTCCCTCTTCTATTTCTGACATGCCTGCTTGCATATATTTTTCATTTTTCACTGGAATGCAAAATTGTGTGGGCAAGGCTAGGGAAGAGACAAATTGAAGCTATGAAGCCATTCCTTTCATGCTGAGAGGAGAAGGAGAGTTGACATTCCACTTAATTTGATTCATTACTGCGTGAAGATGCTATATTGTTGCCACATGCAGGAACTGGGCCAGATGTAGATCTTGATAGTAGACGCATGAACGCCAACATGGACTTCAATGGTCCTGACAGGATTTGTCACTACTTTTGTAAACCAGTTGGGAAAACGTTTTTAGTAGTCCGAATAAAATAAGGGCAAATTGAGCTCATGACGAGTGAAGTCACATAACTGGCTAATGTTATTCGTGGACGCACCATTGTTTCTTCAATTCGAAATGGCACAATGTTCTGTTCTATTGCATATTAGGAGCTATTCCACAGCTACTTCAGATGAATGATTTTTGGAAAGTGAAACAGACAACTAACCATTTTTCATCAACAGTGTACGTAGCAGGGTGAGCTTTCTCCCCCCACCAATTTACCAAAAAAATGACACTTTTGACCTTAATTTGTGGTTATCCATTTTCCATCCACGGTCAATATGTTCACTCGGTAATGGAAGAAAATACCAACATTAGCTGTTATATTGCTGACATATGAGCATGCTCAAGGGACAATCTGTTTGTGCGCCTTGCCGTTGAGTTGCTCATACAGCATGCATACTCCACAGACATCTGCTCAATGACTCAACAGTTTTGTCCACTACAAATTGGCAAGTTGTTCGCTGATGAAGTTCAAACTGATGATTCCTGCCACACTTTGAGTTTGTTTGTGGTTTTCATTACCAAGATGAACCTAATAAATTCCTATGCATTAGCCTATCAATAAATGCAATTAATTATTTTTTAATAGACCGCAGAATGTTGATTGTACCTTCTACTGCTTTTCATCATTTACTGCAATATGTACATTAGATTTCTCTCCAAATTAATTGCCAAATGGGTTTTAATGATCCTGTAGACTAACCCTAACCCTAAAATTCAGGTGTCATTAAAAGTGGGACCGAACCAATATGTTTTCTTTTTTTTAATTTTACTGTATTTACTTTAATTTTAGACTGAAGTTTATATTTCAAGATTTGACAGAATACAACTCGGATAACCAAATCATAAGCTTTTTAATGAAAAAAATATGTACATAATAAATGACTTCCATTTAGTCCCACAACGCTTAAAGCAAAGATTTTACTTATTAATAATATTAATCTGACCAAATTACAAACAACAAAAAGTGTTTTTATATCCTTCTGTATGTACCACTGCAGTTTAGGCAAATATGAAGATTATATTAATCAATGTAAAATATGGCTAAAAATAATTTAAAAAAAAAATCCTATTTGGCTCATTATTTTCGCAGCACATTGATGAGCCTATTAACGGGCACTGTCACAATATTTTGTTTTTACAGTAGAAGCTTCCATAATGTAACGTAAATTATTTGGGAATAACGTTTATTCTTACAAGGACCTAGCTAAAAAGTGTTTTTAAAGAGTATTCTGATCATGTTCAGAGTATTCTAGGGAATGTTCTGAAATGCTCCTAAATAATGCAGCAAGGAATAATTGTGGCAAGGTTTATGAATATTATCTGGTGATGCCAAGCTATTCTCATTATTATGGCAAGCATCACTCAGATTGCTCATTCAGATTAGAAGTGAAGGGAACTGGTCCCATGGGGAATTACAGACATGTACACACATATCATTTCATTTATACAGACCCTACTTCTTTAGGCATTCCCTATGATATACAGTAGGCAAAAACATGCATTTAAATAAGCAATTATCTCACCTTGTGGAACACAGCAGGTAAATGTCTGCCGTTACTATCTCAGTATTTGATGCTCACCTATAATTATGCTATATATATTGATTCTGTTTTTAGCAAAGTGTTTGCCATCTTTGACATCCCAAAACTTTTTGTGGGTGGTTATACTGACATATTGGTAAACACACAACACTTTAAACACAGTTGGGATTTAAAAAAAAAAAAGGTCAAAGCAGACCAGACAAATATTTGGGTCAATTTGACCCACTTTCTGATTTATTTTACACAAAACAACCCACTTTTTGAGTTTATCTTCTACAAAATGACCCTATTTTGAGGTTGTTTTGCGCAAAATTACCCAGAAAGTTGGGCCAAATTGATCCAAATATTGAGTCAGTCTTTCTTTGACCCACATTATTACTTTTGTTGTTATTTTGTTTTAACCCATTATAGAGTACAGGTCTGTCTAAGGATTTATCCAGAAATGATGCAGTTAGGGCAGCTCGGTGGAAGAATGCTTAGCACATCTGCCTCACAGTTCGGAGACCCGAATTCAATTCCAGCTCACGCTGGCCTTCCTGGTTGGAGCTTGCATGTTCTCCCCGTTCCCGCGTAGGTTCTCTCCAGGCGCTCCGGCTTCCTCCCACTCTCCAAAAAACATGCATGATAGGTGTATTGGACACTCTAAATTGTCCTTAGGCGTGATTAGGTGTGTGAAGGGTTGTTATGTCTCTGTGTACCCTGCATTTGCCTGGCAACCAGTTCAAGGTGTCCCCCACCTACAGACAGCTGGGAGAGACACCAGAAAGCCTGCGACCCTAGTGAGGTTAAGGATGGATGATGCAGTTAAATATTGTCAGTAGTAGTATAATCAGTAGTAGGAAAAATCACCCAATATTAAAGAATCAAATACAAATGTGAGCATTAAGAGCACAAGCAAACAAATGAGCCATCATATGGATCCAAAAGCTACCATGTACCATTTTCTTCCATTGTCCACAAGTGATTTTAAACCCAGTCCTCCTCCAACCTCATCTCACAACCACCCCGGTTTCCTCTGCTATTAATCATCATCTTGCTACAAGCATCTGAGTGCAGCACAAGGTGACACTCAACTCCACTACCAACATTGCTGTAGGTAGGAAATGAGAGAGGGGGGTCGATGAAGGCGGCGAAGAAAGGCTGGAGGAAAAAGCAGGAGTGAAGGGCAGTATGTTGTGAACAGGCAGGCAGCAGGCAAGTGTGACTGTGAGCGTATCCATCTGCAGGACTGTCACAGCAGGTGGGAAATCCGAAAGGTGAGGTATGTAGAAACAGTCCTCGAACCGGAGCCGAAAGCTAGACAGATTGCCATTTTATAAGATTACAGAGCCTTGATATCCTAAGAACTGAGTCGCTTTTGTTGCTAGGCTGCAAATAGTTGACACTTGAAAATACAACTTCTTTGTCCTTCGGGGATAAGAAGTTGGATCCTTGACTTCAGTTTGGATGAATTGTCCTTCCAATACCCAAAGCTGGAGAAGGCAATTACATGTGCAGACCACTGTCTCACACACGCATGCCCGCGCGCACACGCACACACACAGGCACACACACGCACATACACCCATGCACACCTACAAACACACACACGCTCCCGCGTTGTTATATCTTCCTGATGTGAGATTTAAATGTAGTCAAGTGTGAGCAAGAAAGAAACGCTGGTGGAGAGTGAGTATACAAAAGCACCTTCAGTACTCACCACTGTATGTGTACGTCCAGTATAATGAGCACATTGGATACGCCAGAGACCTCTAGGTTTAATTGTAAGCCCCTGAAGCATGAAGCGCATGTGCAATACCATAAAGTGGATCTGCCCTTTTACTATACAGTATGTTTTCTCTGAAGACACAATAAAACCTCAGTTTTTTTCTACCCTTTTTTTTGTAATGGACCATGGTACACAGCCACGGTTGTGTACTGAACATAGTAATACCAATGAGTCGAAATGTCCTCGTCAATCTTTTGTTAGATGCGTTGAGCTTGTGTATGAGAGAGCAGAGGATGAACTTAACCGATGCTGGAATGGGTCCATGTATTTTATACAAGATGATATAGACAGAAAAAATATTTTTTATTCTGTAAATCGATGGCCTGCTCAAGTTTAATGGCCCATGTGTATTGGAGTAGGGGAACCTCTGCCTTCATCATACTTCCACTCACTCCATTTGTAGTGGTTGCATCATGTTGCAAACAGCGCGAGTCACTTTGTGACTTGTGCAAGCGCCATAAAGAAAGGTTCAACAGCAGTAGAGTAGTTTTATTTTCTGGTTTATGAAAGAGAGGCAGTGGAGGGCCAAGCCATCCATCTATCAGGTCTCTGTGTTAATGATGCTGCCCTTGTTCAGCATTATGGGGAAAGCACAGCAGGAGGAGAAAAGAAAGGCAATGCGTGCTATTCCGCCCCTGCCTTCACTTCCTTCCTACACACCAGTAATGGCAACTGGATGCTGTGTGGTGAAGGCTATTTTGTTTGACAAACGATTTAAATGTGAGGTAGCTGCTCATTCTATTCAATTCTTGGGCTTCAGTTTATATGCATGGCTTTTCTGCAAAGGCTGATGGGGCATAGTTTCATTCCGTTTCATATTATGGCTGGAATAATAATAAGCCGGTATGTTTATTCTACAGCCCATCCCCTTAAATGAACTTAATATATCCCATATTACGTCACAGGTTATTTTTATTAATGATTAAAATCAAACCAATTGAGAGTTTTAAAATGTTACCATAACACTCCTGGACTCACTGTTTTCAGAGAGATGTAAACCTCATTGCTCTGAGAACTCAACTAATAAGGCTTTCTGTGAATGTTTCCATGGTGATGGAGGTCTGATTATTATTTTTTTTTCTAAGGAGAAAAGGTTTCTTAGGTAAAAGAAGTAGGAATGTCCAACTCACATTTTTTTGCACCCAATTCTGACATCACGTTTTGCTCTCGGGGAATCAAAAATTGCCTTCATTTTTTTTTTAAACAAAATGATCCCAACATGGAATAACATCAGTTTATCAGGTGGCATATTAATTAGTTGTGTTAAGCATAGCTCTATGCTTGTTGCTACAATTTGCTGACATTGCTTACAATGCAAGTTGCCATTGCACTGTTTCCGCTTTCCACATTGAAATATATCCATATTGTGGACATTGTCAGCTAGCTGTATGCTAGCTTCCTGCAATCAACCGACCCTAAAACCTCCTCCACAGGCTACGTACGTTTACTTACTCTGTTTCCAACTGTGCTGCAATGTTGCACAGTATATTTTTATTTGGAAATATCTTGTTTCCCTCAGGATTATTTAGTTGCTTTGTTGTACTTAAAAAAAATAAAATAAAAATAAGCATAAACAAAACAAAGCCCAAGCTTTTTTCCCTGATTCCGATCAGCTGAAGATTATGTGATCTGGCCCGATATCTGATCACATGGTCAGGATCTGGACATCCCTAAAAACAAGGCGAGCCACTGCTCTTGCCTTGCCCTCCGGTGTTCGTCTGCCACAGTCAAACAGAGTCACAGACGGCGTGTGAGCAGATTTTTTCTGTCAACTGCAGATGGCTTCTTCCATGCTAGTTTAATGCCATTATTTGGAAGCGTAAAAATGCAACAATCTGCTTTAAGGCAACACAGAAATGATTTGCTTACGTTTAGGCTGTGAATGTCTTTTGATATTGTAGCTTTAAGTGATTTAAAAATATATATATATATATTTTTTAGTATTGGTTCTGTTTCTTTCCACTTGGCAATGTGTGTGTTATGAAAGGATGTGAATAACAAGTGGATGTGTGATAACAAGAAGGCAACTGGATCATGACAAGATAAATGGATTTGATAGATGTCGAGAAAAAAGGGAGGCTAGAGGCCTTTTGTTTTTATCAGTGGCTGCTCAGTGTTGGCTTATACACTCGATTCTATCTCATGTCCAATTAAGAAGGAGCTCTCATCTGTCCTCCTATCAAACTTGAATACAGTAACTTCAACATTATACAGTACAGGCTTGGAGCTGACATAAGTTGATTGCTGCTACGTCGCTGCCTTTTCATTGTACAGTATGTTTGCTTGGTCACAGGGCAGTCGTACAGTACAGTGCAGCAGTGTGTGGGGGTACACAACGCGAGCGCACACAAACACGCACCTACATGTACACGATCACGCACTTGCTTTGGGCACTTTTTCTGCTTGGTTTACATAGCTTGTCCTTTTGTTGGCAAAATGGCTTTGGGTTGGCCTTGTGATAACCATTTTTCATTGTGCTGTCTATTCCACAGTTAATCCACACATTAATATTCAATGTATTGGCGGCAGATGTAGTATGTCAACAGCATGCATAAATGTGTGTTGCATGTATGCATGCACTGTCCACTGGTTGACTAGCAAGAGTTTACCTCACACTCCCAAGGTGTTTTATTTATGTTTCTTCTGCCGTCCTCCACCTCCACCCACACTTATCACACCTTCCGTACAACTGGTTCAGCTCAAGCAAAAATCACTTTTCTTTAAACAACACCTATGAGAAGGTGATGATGATGAGACATATCTCCTTGTCTGCGCCTCGAGCTGGATTGTATTGCATTCTCTTGGATCAAATCTTTTTGCTTAGAATACATGAAAAAAAATCAATAAAAAACCTGAAATCTCGTTGGCATTTTTGCACCCACTAGTAGAATTAGCACTTTAGATTGTGAGTTGTCATCACTTTGCATGTAATTCCACAGCTAACAGATGCTTGAGTCTATTTGCAGCTAACCCCATGTTGGTCTTCTAACTTGTTAATGCTGTGTGAAGTTTGCTGTTGAAGTCAAGGGAAGTAGGCTGTAGCATACAATACAACACTAGATAGAAATAGGGATCTAGCAAATAATGAGCATTGAAATGTTTAAGGCAGTGCTTCTCGACCTTTTCTCAGTGATGTACCCCCTGTCAAATACTGTATGTTTTCAGCCAAGTACATGTAATCAGCGCAAATAAACTTTGGGTTAAAAAAAAAAAAAGCCTTAAAAAAATGTCATCAGTATCTGATTTAATAAACTTTAGAACATCTCAAAATTAATTTGTATTAGTACGCAAAAATAATCAACATAATGTCCTCTTTCGGATCATAGAAGAGATCTGTTATCATAAAAAAAGAACTTAATTCTTTATAAATATTTGTCTACAACAAATAATCAACATAAAGTGTCAGACCTTATTATTCATGATTATGAATAAATATTTGTCCACAGAAAAATATTAAATATGGAGTGTCCTCTTTTGGGATCACTGTAGAGATGTGTTCACAAAAATAAATCATTAACTTAACACGTAACGAGAAGTGGCATGTGACAAGTTGGGTCGAACCATTATAAAATGAGAGAGAATCTGAGTTTTTAAAATAATGAAATTGAATAACCTACTAGATATAAAATTTGTTTTATGAAATTATATATTTCTGGAAACGTTTATTTCAATAAATATTGTTAAGGGATTTTTGCAGTTTTTTCTGCAGATTTTTTTTTTGCAGATTCGGAAGGCGACAAGGAAAATGGCAAGGCTAATTTGTCAGATGAAGAAAATGACATGTTGCATTGCAAAGCCGGGAAGCTGCTGTTTTGATCAGATGCCAAAGACTGATATTGAGTGCTTTTGTGGTAATCAATACCAATTTAGTGGAGAGCATCCAAGAACATGGACTGAAATGCCTAATTTAAAGGCTGATTTAGGTGCACAAACATCACTGGCTTGATCAACAAGTGTATGCATGCCGCGTCCGATCAGCTGTCTGACCAGTAAGTTTTTCGAGCGCACAGAAGGCTGCTCTTTCTTGTTGAAATGTAATCCAGACATTGCCGTGTTATTTTGCTGTTTAAAGCAGGATGCTCTCCGTTTTAACATGCTTCCAGCCAGACTTGTGTCAAGTTGAATGGATCGCCGATAACCCAAGCTATTATTTTTTAGTCTATTTATTTCTTTATTTATTTTTAAATACCGTATAGTTTATAGTTAAATACCGCTTCATGTCCTTGCTTCAAAAACGTCTGTCTTGGACTTTGGAAACTGTACAGTCATGTGAATGCCTGGCTTCATTCCATTGGTTAATTTAAGTCATATGTCAGAATTTTTAGTTAGGTTGGATTGGTGAAACAGTCATTAGACTGAAGTCTCTCCGACATGCCAGAATAGGCAGTATGTACCTGTCAACTGTTAATACATGTAGCACAATGTAACTGAGTAAAATAGTATTTCTCTCATATAAAAATTCTCAAGTAAATGTAAAATATATGTTGTACGAAAACTACAATGACCAGTTCAATTTCAATTTATCCAAAACGTTATTTGAGTAGTTGAACTTTAGTAAATGCAGCTCATTGCTATTCACCTCTGGGTAAAAGCAGATATTAGTTTGTTTGTTTTGCACAGTTTTTCAGCCAGTCTTGTTTGAAATGAGATTTTGAATTTTTAAAATAAATCTAAGAAAAATGTTTTTTTTTTTTGGATGATGATGCAGACAGCATTGGGTTTTTGGAGGATGTTTCCAAATATTATTTACCAAGCAAAATTTAAATTCTCTGTAGGCTACAATTTATTCCTTAGAAGGTAGATGGAGGTCCTTTGCTCCTCGCACTCTACAGCTGATAACTTATACGTAAAGGTCGCGATACCATTTTTATCCCCCAATCCTGGCCACTTGGATATTGGACTTCTGGCAGTGTGTACTCATTGTGACATCCCAGTTGGTTTGATGCTCTGGCATGCTTTGTGTGTGTGTGAGTGCGCGAGGTGAGCGCCTTCCTGCTGTGCCTCTCCAAACATACAGTGTGATACTAAAGCCATGGTGTGTCATTTAAGAGTACGATCGGCTCACATCAGAGCTGATCAGGTTATTTGGAGCATCATTTGTTTGATGGCTACACTTGTGTTTGAGGTGTAGACTTGAAATTTTTAGACTTTATATTTTTTGGTATTGAAACAAATAAATCATCATTTGATCCGTAACCCAACATATCATCCTGGTGCTAGTAGTTTGCATTAAAAAAAACAAAACCCTAAGTGGTTATGAGTTATTTTTCAATGAATCATAAAATAGTACTTTTAGTGGAAATCCTAGGGCCTTTTTTTGCCCCAGTGTGCAATTCTTTAGGGCTCTATGACAGTTATCATTGCAGCAAAACATGTGACAAGGAAAAATGCAACACTTACTGTATATGGGCTTTGCTATGTGCCCATTTCAAAAATCTGATGATGAACATTTTGTTGATGGTGAGTGTCCACAGCCCATCCAAAGGGACTTGGGGTTTGGAACTGAAGAATCTAATTACAACAAGTAATATACATGTTGACTACAGTTGTATTGCAGCGTCCTTGAGCAAGGTACTAACCCTAACCTACTTAAATTTACTCTCTGTTTGGTGTAAAAAACATAAAGCAAATGGTAAGTAATAGGTATAGCTTTTTAAGTAAAGCACATTTTGTTACTTTGCACCTCTTCCCCATCTTCGTCACCCTCTTCTTTCATTTCCTCTTCTGGCTCTTTGATGGGGGATAATAGAGACTTTAAAATGCCTTTTTCACAAAAAACACTCACGTCTTTACCCTCCAATTAGCACATTGCATATGACTGTATAATTACTTATGAAATGTAGATGCTATTTCTAGATAGCAGCTGTGGCATCTGAGTAGTTATTTTGAGAGTTTAACGCACCAGGCCGGTAACATAAACCAATTGAGTTTACATGGGAGGGGGATTTGCGAGAAAGAAGGAGAGAAGGTGCGAGAGGCTTCTTTGACCCTGGTGAAAGTGAAGAGGTGATCAAGTTTCCAGGGCCGCTAAGCGAAGGTGCTATTCCAAGAAAGGGTTTACAGTTTCATCTTTGTCATGTTTAAATGCCAAGGCAAGTCCTTCTCTATGCGTCTTTCAAAGACTCCCTTCTAAATCCGACCCTTCTCCCAGACGTCTCCGCATACCTCTGGATTTATGTGTCGCAAACACGTCTTCTCACGTTGGGTTCCCTCTAAACGAAAGATGAGGTGAATGGCGGGTATGTTGAAAAGTAATGTTCACTCAGCGGCAACAAAATTAGGTACACATATTTTTAGGACCTCAACTCTGTGGTCTGTATTTCAAGCCTAGAATTGTGCTTTTGAAAAAATAATGCTAGACAGAGTTAGTATTGATTCCGTAGGATTTTGGATTCTTGAAAGTCATATTCCCCTGAGGTTTTTGTACTTCAAAATTTGTCCATGGATTTCTGTAAAAATACAACTGAAATTATTAAAAAAAAAAAAAATCCAGTGGTGGAATGCCTGTCAAACATGGTGTCACTAAAGAAGCCCTACTTATGCCAAAAGTGTTCTTTTCACAGACCAAGATGTTGAAGATTTTGAAATCCATGTAAACTTTGTTATATCTTGCTTGTCTCAGAAGAGGTGGACACATTTTGCTGTTCTCCTTCCAAAACTTGGATCCCTGCTTTGTTGCACTCTGTCCCATGCTGTCTTTAGTCCTAACCACCATTGTAGCCTCTTGCAATATTTTCTGTCGTTTAAATCTCACCGTGGAAATGATCACCTTGACAGAATTGACAACATTTTCTCGACGAGAAGAGCACCGATCAAATAAAATAATGTTTTTACTAATGAACCAAATATGTGCAATGAAGAGCCTTTTATATGCATAATATTCCCACCGGGGAACAAGCTCCCCACGAGCATGCTGAAGAAACCAACGAGCCGAAAACAATTAGTCTTTTCCAGTGATCACCATGCTCGTGAATCAGCTTAAAGTGAACAGTGAATACATAAATGGCTTTCTTAGCAGACCAACAGTCACACAACATGACACGTTATTACATGCCATGTTAATTGCCAGAAGAATCTATGAGTCTGCACTTAAAACCATGCACACTATAATTCACAAGCTCTTTCGAGTGTTATCATGTCAAAGCATAAGGGTAATTGAACACAATCGTTGAAGAGGACAGCAATAAATCAGTGGTAGTCAGGTTAGCAAGTCAAGATCACTTTCATGAATATGGCTTTAAAATGAAGGAAGTGTTAAATGATTAAGAGTAAACATAGGATAACCTTTCTCTCACTTCTGTGTGATTTTTTTTTAGCAGAAATGTAAAAATAATATCATTAAGTCAGGAAAATGAGTTAATGACTTGACACAACTTCAAACTCTGTTATATTTTTATTAGACATACTGTATATTGTTGTAACCAATTTAGGATTAGTATATTTGAATAGGTTATCAACTCATTAAGTCATCCATAACCTGATTGGCTGAACAAACAAATGGCGAGTGAATGCACTGAATCCCTGCAGCGACCTGCACATTTCTTGGACATAACAACAATATAATTTTGTAAACAATGTCTCAAACAGTTACTTTTGTGTGTGATCTTCTCTTCTCACAGCTTCTGCTCCCAACATTCCTTGTGGAGCCCCATGAAAAAGCATAACGCTCAGGGATGCTCATTGAAGTGATGTCATGTAGGCTACACTGGAGTCTTGCAGTATGTTTGACATCATGCATGACATCTTGAAAGAAGAATGGTTTATTATTTAACTCGTACAGCTGTTAGTCTTGAAACTGAAAAAAATGTGTTGTTAACAATGTCTAGTGCCATTACAAGATTTGAAGTGTGAGTACAGAACCACCAAATTTGATCTAATTAAAGTTGTGTGACCAGATGTTGCTAAGGCATCAATGGAGGGTATATTAGGGACCTACGTATGTATAAATAATTGGGATGCTGCATTAATGGCCGGCAACTGCAAACTGTACATTGTGTGAGTGTTGGCCTCAACATCCTCATCAAAGTTTTTTTAGGTGTGTTTTAGATGCATCCAAATGGTTTTCACACGAGGTGCACCTCATTTCCTGTGCTTATGTCTGTCATTTATGTGTGTGCCCTTGTGTTTGTAAGCTAGTGCTGTGTATTTAACTCGATGAGGTAGCAGATATTATGCGCGTCACGTCACTACCAATTAAGCCCCTGCTTACTGAAGCCCCTTTAAGTGTGATTTTTCACAGGCTCCAGTGTGAAATCTCAAGGACTAGATGAAAATTACATCAGCTTTATATTCAGAAAATGCATGAATCAGGTGCATATCTGTTCTCTTTTAAGCCATATTTTTGCAGTTATCTAATAAATGTGTTGTTTTTAGTGTTCAAAAGACAACATATACACAACTCTGAGCAATAAGATTATGCACAAAAAATGGACGTTTTTTTATGGAAAGAACACCTGCTCTAGTGTCATCCGTGTATAATTACATGGAAGCAAAGCTATGTCCTTCCCTTAAGAGTGTACGCTCGGAATGTCGAAGTGTTTATCTCTAGGCAGACCTCTAATAGTTCCTTACTTAGCATGTGTTATCCTAGGTCTTTGTGGTTCTTGTGGGGAGATATCATGGGACATGTAGAAACGATGTATCAATTAAACCGCCTCACTGGACTGAAAATGATCCTCGGCATAAGACTGAAGAGTATCCTCTCGGGGGATGCATAAGGGAAAGTGAATGATCTGGAGATAACCACAAAATACGTCTGTTAGACTGAACTGTATGATTATTTATATTTTTATATTTACATATGACATTTTGTCGTCCGGGCTTATCTAAAAGTGTTTTCAAACACTTTTGCTAATTTTTTTTTTTTGCGTGTTTAGAAGTATCTTAATTGACAAAGTGGCAATCCAATAATGTAACTTTAGAGGGATAGCCGTATTGAGTCATAGTTGGATGAACACATGTCTATGTGTTTAGTTTGTATATTTCCATGCAGCAGCATGGGTCTGCATCATGTGCTGATCATCCCCCCTGAATGTCCCCAAGACAAATATTTCCTTTCACCATGTGAGGGCATGGAATTAGGTTAAAGGATTGGCTTCGGAGTTTTCGAACTTCAACACAGCCATCATGAATCCCAACAACATTAATAGGTAGTTCAGCACTGAGTACTACGATCCTGCACTGGAGCATCTTAAAAATTATGCTTTTATTATGCTAATATCTTTTTTTTACAGTACCAGGAATGATTTTACCAATGTGTTCGTTATAGTGGTAACAGTTTTTAATGGGGAAAAACTGTCAAATGAGAATTAAGTTTATTATCAATCATGCTAAACTCTTTCATTATTTGTATTCAGAATTAAGGTTGTGTCTTCTCAAACACTATTAACAAGATGTTTTGAAGCTCCAAGAACATCATTATAGGAGTCAAAGGTACCAATTCGAGTAACTTTGTTAAAAAAAAAAAATGAAAGGCAGTGCCCCCTAAACTTTTCAAATGTGAACATGATTAAAACAGCAGAGTTACCACCCCCACCACCACCACCATCACTTCCCCTGCTCTCTTTTATCTTCACTGTAGCTTCTTTGTACGAATGAGGGGGAGAACAGGCTCCACAACCCTAAGCATAATATCAGAGAACTGGTTGATACTAATTGGTATTCTAAACTTGCACATGCACTCCGGAGGCAAGCCTTTCTCTATTAAACGATAGAGGATAACCAACAAAACCTCTTTTTTTAGTTGATCTAAGCAAATTTCTCAGATCACCACTGTATGCCATGAGGAGTTCCTTAAAATCAAGTGGTAATTGGAACATTATTCTGCTTTTCCTGCTTCCATTGGTAGAATATTAGAGATTGTTATTAACTAAATTTGCTGCCGATTTTTTTTTCCTGTATTTTACATAAAACGTAGGGTATGTATGGTATTTACAGTAGTCTCTGTGAAGTGGATCTGTCTTAATGCTGTCCCAGAGCTGTTCCCTGGCAAAACAGATTGGTGATGGAAGTTAAAACTTGTTTGAATCAGCCATGTTGGTAGGAAAAAATATTTTGTTCTGATCACTTAACTGATGTCTGGAAGATGTCGCAAAAAATGAAAGCGAAAACCCACTCTTGTGCATGTAACTTATAGAGACAACGGTCTGAATATGGGAATACATTGTTCCCTCACTACTTCGCGCTCCATATTTCACACCCTCAGTTTTGTTTTTTTTTGTGGAGCTCGTAGCTGACCAAACATGAAAACAGGGAAGCAGAGTTTACACTTGAAATTCCAATATATTACAACGGCATTTGTGACATCATTCCAAAGCTCTCTTTCCCTTTCACGGTACTTCTTCAGCCACGTGTTGTCACTCACGTGTGAGATTCATTCGGCGATAGCAACTGGAAGTACTGTAGTCGACAGTCAATAGCTTAAACAAGATTGGCGAGGCAACCAGCCAATCAGCTCACAGGCACTCCTGAAAGACACATAATTGGCTCCCGGCCATCATTGACCAATGAGGGCAGGCATGGATTACAACTCCTAGGCAGGATTAAATGACAACTTCTGCCCTCATTGGTCGATGTTGCACTGGGAGCCAATTATGTTTCTTGTGGGAGTGCCCGTTAGCTGATTTGATGGTTGCCTCGCCAGTCTTGAGGACCAGCCTCTTGTTGCCAGTGCCAGTGTGAGGAGGTCCAACTTCGCGGATATCACTTTTAAGGGGAAAGGGGGGGGGGGGGGTACTATGTAATAAGGCATTTATTAACTATGCACAGATACCTGTAACTTACATTTACCTTTGTTGTTAGATTCAGGTTACTTAAAGCTGCCCTGCCCCAATAAAAATACCAATAAAATACCCTCTTTTATGTATCATACTCAATGAATCTTAATTCTTCATTTTACTAAGACATTCTAAAAATGCTGTGCCTCAACTTTATGGAACTAGCTGAGGGTTGGGTGCGTTGTTTTCCTGGTGAATATTGCAAGGTCCATAAAGGCATGGTTGAATGGGTTTAGTGGTGAATGAAAAGAAAGGCCTGACCTTAACCTTATCAAAATACCTTTGAGGACTCAAACAGAGCCAATGCCAGATTTTCTTTCACACTTTCCAGTGTTTCTTCTTTTATTTCTTCACAGTATATACTGTAGGTATAATTCTCTTATGCTGATTATGATGCTTGATAATTGATGTAAAAAGTCTTAAACAGAGTTAGTTGTTGACCTCCCCAGCTTTTTTACAAAAACAAAAACAAACCTTGTTGCTTGCTTTTTATCAACATATAAAATGTTGTGACGGGGTTTATGATCCCTATGACATTATTCCTTAATGGCTCCATTGTTTGTATCATTTCTTTAGGTGTGTCCAAAATTAACAGTTTTTCTAGGACTATCCCCAAGACAAGATCTAGGTCTATGGGTTTCACCCAAGGTCACCCATTCATTACCCGCCCATGACAGTTCTGTGGTACAGATGTGGGTCACAGCTCTTAAGAGTGTGCTCTCTTCGTTTTTTTTTCTCTCCCTGACCTTCTTCAAAAGGGCTTCAGGAGGCGGTGCAATCATTGGAGTAGTATGGATGGTCTCACTTATTGTACTTACACAGACAGCATTTCTTCTGAGGTCTCAATGAAATTTCAGTGTGAATTTGGACTCCTGCTACACAGCCACATTAAGTGCTTGAAGGAATGATCTTTCATTGATTGTGCAACACCTTATGGAGGCCCATTAAATTGATCCTCCAGCAGTGCACCGCACTACTTGATTTCCTCTGTGTCACTGCTACTTTTCACAAACCACTATTTTGTACCGGGTATGGAAACAGATTGGCCCTCGCGCTTTGTTAAGGTATGTAGACAGCAAAGTAATGATGACTTCATTAGGCACAGTCCCCACATGGGACCAATGGGAATAAAAAACGAGTGTACAGAGGCACAGTGGTGTACCATTTACAACACTTGCACAAGAATAATGCAGATCTTAATGATCTCATATTGTACCAAAGATTCCCATTGGACAGACTAACGACAGAATGGAACATTTCACCGGAGATCTCGTAATTCTTCCTCTATTGAGACAATGAATGGTGATAATGATTGCCCTCACATTCTGCCCTGGTTTAATCCTATTGTGTCCTCACGAGCCAGGCATATACTGTACAATGGCAAGTTGAGACAATGAACTCCTTTTGTGTTATCCGTTTTAATAGAGCACCCCCCAATATCATTTATCCCTGTTCTTAAATAATACAACTGCATTAACATACATTTATGCAAATAATTCCATCAAGAGCCCCATACTTGCCTCAATTCACTGAATCCCAGATTGCTTATCAAGTTAGCTCACAGCTGCTGCAAGTGATTTGTGAACCATTAAAAAAAGGCAGATATGATTGAACATCCTATTATGTGGTTAAAAGTAGTGCAGGGCATTTCTCTGCATTCTTGTGAAAATTCCAATCTCTACTACCATGAGGCATTTTAACTCCTCTTGGTGTGAGCGAGGAGGGGGTGTGGTTGATCGGTTTGAGAGATTGGAAGGTCTTCATATACCGTTAAACACATGAACACATGAATCATTCATAATGTGAGCCTCTCACTGTGATGGGTGCCTCAACTCACACCCCGCTCTCCATCTCTGTCACCGTGTTTCCACATCTGTATGCACACAAGAGTGGAACTCTACTTCCTTTCACTTTGCTTTACTAGTGCCTGTAGCTTTCAAAAAGAAAAAAAAAAGATTTGTTAACAGGCTTGTCTGTGAGACTGACAACAAAAAAAACCCCAATGACATCTCTCACTGAAATGGAATCTGTCATAGACATTTAGGAAAATCCTCAAGAGCTTTTCAGAGTAAAAGTGCTGAAAACCACCATCCAAGATGGGACAATTTTGTCCCACATGCAGCACGAACTGAAGAAAGCTCTTACTGCTAAAAGCATGTTGATATTTGCTCAGTATTCACACTTGCCAAAGATACTCTTACTCTGGAATTTGAGAACATTGACTCACGTAGTTTTTACATACAACCATAAAAACAACAATAATAAAACCCCATCACAACCCAAATGTATTCATACAGCACGTTGAAACAGTCTTTGCTGCTTAGCACATGCTATACACGTGGTTATATTCATCATGCAATAACATACGCAATAAAAACAGTAAGTTTATTCAAATGAAATCATTAAACAAAACAAGAACTAATGCATAAAAAATGAGGGTAACAGAATAAAAATAGAAAATAGAATAAAAAAGAATACTTCAGTTTCCTGTTCATTTTAAATACCTTGCACAGACAAAGGTACGTGTTTGGATCAATATATCCAAGACAACACCTCATAAGAATTCAACTGAAGAGCCTTTCGAGGTATTTTACAAAGGTTTTGTTAAATTGCTGGCATTGCACTGCCAAAATTGGTGCAATTGAGCCTTCAGTTTTTTGTTTTTGTTTTTTCTGGAAGAGGGGGGTGTCAGTCATTTGCTGCACTTTCAGTGAAACCGGATATTTAATTGGACAAGCATTTTACGAAAAACATCATGGTCTCTTCAATAATAATATTGTGTATGGAAAATGTAAATATAAGCTATTTAATTTAATATTACTATTGCCACCACTCCAACTACTTCTAACACATCCACATTTCATGGCTGACTGTTTTCAATTTGAGTATCAGTTCCTTTATTTAAATACTGTATAGTGTCAAAAATGCTATCTGGTTGTGGCATTATTAGAAAGTGGAAAAATATACATTCTGCACAATTTAAGGTTATTACATTTAATATTATAGACTAAGAAATTCAAATGCGTTAACTATAAATGGAGTAAAAGACAACCAAATCTTCTTTCATACAATTCCAATCCAATCATATGGAATTATCCTTCTCACAATGATCATCCAATGAGCATCCATATAATTTTCAGATCAGACCCAAATTGTCCTTGCCCTTCTATCCTGCACTGCATAGTGTAAAATGAAGATGTTATTTTTGCGTGAATTAGAGTAAACATACAATATGAACTGAAAATATACATATACAGTATTTACAGTTAGCGGTGTCTCTGGTTGCCCTAACACACCAATTTATGTCCCATCAATAATTCAAAACCAGGAAACAGTGCTACCAAGTTATTTCCGTCTCTGCATTACTCTTTTGTGCATGCTCAACATTTCTGTTATGTAATTTAAATTATATACATTGTTGAGGTCGCAAAAAGTTTGCGGCAAGCTAGAAACTAAACTATTACAGTATATAGTGCATTAAACTAGGTCTATAACTAATCATTATTTTTATAATCATATTAAAATGATCAATTATTATTATCAATTGTTTAGTAGACAAATTGTTGAATAGGATTTTAAAAACACGTTTTATTTTGCCTTTGTTTAAAAACATGACTTTATTTCAAATTGATAGTGCAGCAAATGCACAAATATAAAATCAAATTTAAAAAAATCTTTTTATAAAATCTTTTAAAAAAAGGAAACTACAGTATTTATAAAGTTTCAAAAACAATAATAATTTTATAATCAATTATTGGATGATTACTCATTGCGTCTGCCTTTGACAATTAAAAAAAAAAAAAAAAACAACAACACTTGAGACGTAGAACCCTTTGTACTACAATGCATAAATGCTTAAGTGAACATTATTCAATCACTTGTCCAAGCAAATTTTGGGGCCCTTATTTTTCAAGGAAGGCGCCTGTGAGCTCATCATAATACCTGGCACATTTTTGTTTCTGTGCGAGGGCAAGTGTCCTTTGCTGTACTTGGGAATTTGGCAGATCACATCTCACTTCCAGGGTCCTTCTGGCAGATGGAGGGCATATTCTATTACATAGCCCAGGTGCAGCTGCCAATTTGGTGGCAAAAAGTAGACTCGACTTGAAATCAGCTTAGAGGTGTAACTTGATTTTTTTATACACACCATGCTGAGAAACACAGCTTTCTATTTTTGCCTGTGGAGCAGAAATACCAAAAGAAAGAAAACTCAGCCCATGTGCACAGTTAGCGTGCATGTTGCGCTAGTCCTTTGCAGAGGGAAAATATTGTCCTTGTTGTTAGTTGTTGTGTTGAAGTTTGAATGCCCACTGAACTTCAAATTACACACCTCCTTAACTCCACAATGCACGCGGATTAAAGCTCATTCGCATATGTGGGCCATTACGCAGTAATCTAAATCTGTGTGTGAAACGCTGGCCTGAGCATGTTTTGTGTGTGCATTTTCTCCCACATGGCCCAGGTGGCATGAGGAGGCTTGGCTTCCAGCTTCCGGCATGAACACACAACCAAACTCCGGTGGTTGACTGCACGTTTCTGCTGATGATTAGATTACGTAAGAAAACGCTGCACAGCTCTAATAGTTGGTAAACCCAGATTACGCAGGATTATCATCCCTTTTGCTCCGCCTCTGTAATGTCCATGTGTGTTTGTTTGTGTGTGTGTTGGTGAAAACGCATGATAGAGGATGAAATGGAAAGAGGTTGAGGGAAAGGAGTGACGTTTGTGTGTGATTGTGTGTGTGGGTGTGTGTGTGTGTTATGTGGGCTGGGTGGGTGGTTGAATGATGCCACAAACACCAGAGCCAGATGGGACAGAACCCCTAAGCAGCTTAGAGTCACAGTAATCATGCAGGCTAAGTTGCCATCAATGGTGTATGTGCATATTTTTGTGTGTTGCATGCATCTAAATGTGCTTTTGTGCATGTTTGTAGGTTCACGTACATTAGAATAGTGCACACACAAGCACACATCTCAGAAAAAGAGCAGAGTGAATAAAATATGGCGTGAACGTTATCATGCAATCAAAACTGCAGGAGAGATGGAGAAGCTGTACGAGGAGACTTGCAGTCAGTGAGACAATGTAGCCATGTAGGGAAACGTGGAACTGTTAAGTTAGAGTGCTTTTCTGACTGACATTTTCGTCTGAATGTATTTGCAAATACGTTCCAATATTTAACTATGTTTGAATGTTCTTGCAGACTGAATGTTAAATGTTGTATTTTTTCCTCATAATGCCATGAGGTGAATTGATTTTATCACCCGCATACCCCGTGACATCATGGGAAGAAACGCTGAGTGAAAATCATGCTCTGCAGACAAAGTGTACTGAATTTAACAACATATTAGTAATTTCAATTAAATAAATAAATATGCATCCATTATCCTAACCGCTTATCCTCACGAGTCTGTTCCAGCTGTCTTCAGGCAGTAGACGTTCAGGGTAGGCTCTAAACTGGTTGCCAGCCAATTTCAGGGCATGTAAAGACAAACAATCATTCGTGATTTACATATAGCGTTCAATAAACTACCGTACCCCTGCATGTTTTTTGTATGTGGGCGGAATCTGGGCAGGCATGGGGACAACACGCAAACTCCCCACAAGAAGGCGACCTCTGCATATACACTGTGTGTGTGTGTGTGTGTGTGTGTGTGTGTGTGTATATATATATATATATATATATATATATATATATATATTAGTGTCAATTTGTTAGAAAATAATTAAGTTTGTTATGTTGAGTAGTTGTACAATGACAGCGTAATTGTAGGTGTGTTTTTTAGACGCCTCAATCAGCAAGCTGAAATGATTCAGATTGATGGCACGGTATGCGCTGATTATTTATTTATTTATTTTTTTTAATAAATTTCGAGACATTTTATCTTGGGTTTGAATTGTAACAATTCTAGATTATTTTGTCAATCAATTTTTGGGCACACCTCTAATTAATTGTAATCCTGCATGTCTCATATTCCGTTTTTCACTCAATATTATGACCTGTCTGCATTGTTTCAGCTCACACAGAAGTATACATTGCAATAACACAATTAGAAAACTATTCATTGCATGAAAAATGATGAATGACAAATATTAATTGAGAAGAATGTAGGACACTCTTATCAATGTCTTTCCAACCGCTTCATTATTATGCTTTATTTCAGAGTTGTAAAATCCCACCGGGCGGCAGTTAGAAGCTGCATAACCATCCACAAGCAAAAGAAGTTTGGCACCAAGCAACTAACATTTCAATAAGAGCATACACTGAAATGCAGGCCTTACTCAAATCTGACATGAACCTTTTGGAGTATCGTCAGAGGCACTATGCATCACCTCTTTCTTTTCTTGGCCTCCTTTCAATCTCCTCTTAACTCCCGTTCCTTATTAAACTACATTTCACATCCTCCTCTTCATTCCCATCTCCTGACTTCCTTTTCCACCCTTCTGTTGCCTGCGGATTTCACGGACGTCGCGTTAATATGGATCAATCGATACCTTCAGTGTATCAACTGTCCAGGGATGGTCCACGGACTCAATGGTGCGGATGGTGGGGGTGCGTTCTACTGTGTGGGAGGGGAAAATGTTGCTGGACAAACACAAGCTCATTGATTGTCTCGTTGTGTGTGCGAGTCCCCTGAGAAAGCTCGGGGCAAGACTGACAGGCTCTGAGTTGAGTCTGGGGGGATCAGTTTGTCTATGTGTAAGTGCAAATGTGAGGAAAGAATAGAAACCAATGTAAAGAAGCAATGATTTAATCAGACAAAACTATCAGACCGGAATGCAGGGGCCACTCCCAATATTCTTCGACTTGTTTTAAAAAATAGAAATTGATCAAGCAGGCAATTATTATATAATTATTGGATTATTTGTTATTTTGAAAACATTCTGCATAAAGGTTTCCTGTTAAAGGCAATAAGGCAAATAGTTTAGAATTTTTCAAGATTTTAGAGTGGTTTCCAAACTTAGAGCCGAAATAAACTGATCAGTTTCAAAAATGTCGATAATTAATCATATGATCACAGAAATTTTACACAGAGCAGAAAGTGGAACTAGTTTTGCTTCTAAAAGTTTTTTTTTTTTTGTAATTTATAGCATATATTTTTTCTTTTACATCTTTTTGGGATAAAAGCCACATTATGACAATAGTCCCGCGCTAATTATGGGGATTGTCTGAGTTTCTGATTTGTACGAAAATAATGCCATTTTGTTTACTTATTTGTTACTTTGTACAAAATCTATTCTTGGACACATCAAATACAATGTACATTTGGTGAATATCAGCATTATTTTTTGTTGCTATCAAGAGGAAACCTTCCAATATCTAAATATGTTTTTTTTTTTTTTCAATGACTAAGTACTATTGGTCAGTCCCCACATGAGTGTTAATTTTTCAATTCCACACAATGCCAACAATATGCTAAATGTACAAGTACAGTAGAACATTGGATAACAAATCACTGCTTTTACAAGCTTTACTAGTTATGTTTTACATTTGAATTTTAAATTTCACATGTTTCGTTGTTTAAACCATCTTAGCCTGGATGAGCAGATGGATCTATGCTTTGTTTCTCTTGCCATCATTGAGTCAGTGTGTAACTTCAGTGTGTAGTTCAACTGTGTCTACTTTGAGACTTAGACTACTTTTGGCTGTAAATGACAATCCCTTTCCCCCTAACAAAACGCACGCCTAAAACTCCGCAGCCTACAAAGCTGTTTATTTATTTTTTTATTTATTTTGGGGGACTCCTCTGCCCACACGTACACACACGCATATGCCAATTAAAATTCTAAAACTGAAAAAATTTCTGATTAACATTGCAGTTTGGCAGTATGTATGATATATGTTTGTTTTGTGGAAGTGTTTGTTTAAAAAAAAAAAAAAAAAAAAAAAAAAAACTTGCCACAGCATATAATGCTGCTGTGGGTGCTGCTGAAAGTTACGCTTCACATTTGGAACAATAGCCATCTCGCTCTTTGATTAACGTGGCAAAAAAAAGACAAGTTTCCCGGGAGGGTTTTTTTTTTTTAGGGTTATACACTGTTGAAAGAAAAAACATCTGGCTAAAACTGTGATGCAATTTTTCAATTAAACTTTTTTTCAGTGGAGTTGCTGTTCTCTAAGAGCACTTAGTCATTTAATGTTTTATTTCTTTATAAGGAAGTATATTTTCACCAATTTTTATAATATATTGTACTGCACTGTACTGTACGAGTACACACTGAATAAAAATAAAAATAAAATGTAATTTGAAATAACTTTTAGTTTGGAATAGAAAAATTGCATTTCCATTCATTTCATTAGGGTAAAGTTAAACCAATTTACAGAGTTAAAGTGGAGCAAATTACATTCATAACTTGAGGTATCACTGTGCATATGAAATTTAAAAAATTGTGTACATAAAACATTGCGCTGTGATCAAGCAGCAAAGAGGAGAAAAATCCTCCAGAAGTAAATTACGACTTACACAACCATCTTCTAAAAACAGTAAAACAAGAATTTAACCCGATACATATCATATTGTATAAAGTATGAATAGCAGTGGTTTTTGCATACTGTTTGCAAAATACGTGTGCTCTGGCTGAAGCTGAGAAACCACTCAGAACCTTCGAACTGTACGTTCCAAGGCCCAATGCCAGTCTCTTCAGTAAGTACATATAAAACCTTTCGTACATGATCTGTTCATGATCCATGTGCTCTCTTCACCGGCTTTCTCGCTCTCTGCCTCCTGTACTTTAGTTTCTTTAGGATGGAAAATCCATATGAGCTGGGCACAAAGACCACAACATTATTATTAATACAGCTTAGCATCCATCTAAAGGGGTTTATGATGGTGAAAGCTCAACATGCTGACATCAAACACAAAATGGAGATGTAATTCAGCAAAAAAAAATACACACACACACATTATATATATATATATATATATACACACACACACACACATACATACATATATGTGTGTGTGTGTGTGTGTGTGTGTGTGTGTGTGTGTGTGTATATATCGCTCATCACTCCTGACTGGCTTGCAGCAAATGTGCTCACGTCACTCCATTCTCACAGTACGCATACAAACCCAGAAGAACACACACCCCTCAATAATCAGCTGAGCTATTCACAGCTCAGGGCTACACACAGAATGAGCACATTCATCACATGATTGGTGTGGAGGCAATCTCATACTTCATCAGTCTATTCCTATTTCAAAGAGAGAACAGTGAGTGAGCGCGAGACCTTTCCGAAAAGCCTTCCAAAATAAATCTGAAGCAGCGTCAAGGGGAGCGGGACAGATACGTTTTGCAAAATACATAGGTGACATTTTGACGGCTAACTACTTATGACTGAAAGAGACAGCCTCCAAAGATGAGCTAATAACTGTCAATTCAGAGAAACTGAGTTTCAATCTGGTGTACAAAGAATAAAATAAGTAGAGGACAAGAGGGAAAAGTCCTCTCAATTTCATGTGATGTATGACATTAAGGTGCAAAAAAGGCCGATGGCTCTCATTGGGTAACTGCATGAAATCAATGGCAGCGCTAAGCATGTGGAATAGACTGTGACTTTAAAACCCCTGAATGTGAAGGAAGCTGGAACTGTCTTCATAAAACACAATGATTACTGGATAAGAGGTTGAGGGCAAATGTAGGCAAATATAAATTGTGGATCTGTGTGGCTAGAAATGGGTCTAACATTGACTGAGAATATATTTATTCATCTCCAGCGGCCTCATTATCTCTCAGTGTCCTCGTGCTATTACACAGCATTTTTAAACCGGATGTACCTTTCACTAGAATGTTTTGCATTGCTCATTTTTGGTTTAATCCTGACATGTCATCCATTTACAGAAATATACACTCCTATTTTCCAAAAAAATGTATGGCAGATAATGCACACACAGCCACAAATTATTGATGAATCAAATTGTGTTTTATTTCTTTCTAATGCATACTGAAAGAGTTTTTGTTTATTAATGTCATTGATCTTTATTCAATCATGAATTAAGCAAAAATATAGAGATGTCCAAAATCTTATTTGAGAAAGTAAGATAATGGCTACAGATGGCAATTTTTATTTCTAGCGATTTGGCTTTAGGTTCTGTCAATGAATATTGCAATATTGGCTTCCCATTGCTTTTATTTATTCAAATAATCCCCAAGTCCTAAAGAAGAATAACTGAGCCATGTGATCTGGTCTTTGACCGTCGTGAAGCGAGAAGGGAAGCCATGTGAGTTCAAATGTCAGTGGATTGGACGAATATAGCAAAGCCATCTAGACCAATAATCCCGGAAAGTTTTAAGACAAAGTAAAATGTAGTGAGATGTAATTCTTTGACCTCTGCACCCATCCATTCATTAAAATTGAATGCGGCTCTGGTTTATTTTCTGCGAGGTAGAAGATGGCTTCCTGATTTGCACCGAAAAGGTCTGAAAAAGAATAATAATACGCTAGCAACAAACTGGTTTCCAAGAATTTAAGGAACTGAGCCCTCTCTTATCCACAAGACTAATCTCTAAAGAATATCTGTTACGCCACAGTTTCAGGTTTCTTAGTTCGGCATCATCCTCTTCAGTTGTTTGTCCCCCCCGTTAATGTCACCTTTGACAAATGACCCATTAGTGGACATTTAAAATGACTAAATAAGAATCAAACCACATATTGATCCGTTCACCAAGTGACCACGTAATTTCATTACTTCAGTAGCTACAGCTGCTAATGACTTTCATGGCTTGTTGTTTTTCCCCTTGCTCTATTTCTCCGCGGACCAGCTACGACTTCAAGGTGAGGGTGGTTGTATTTTTTATTTTTAGAAATTGCTACTGCTTTAGCCAATGAAAGCGTTTCCGACCAGCAAGGCGTCATTTACATTCAAATGAATCCCATCAAACGCCAAGCTGCATGTTAAATGAGCGGAGAGTTTGGCTAGCTGTCATCGCCGTCTTCTCTGGAGACGGGAAGAAATGAGGCAAGCAAAAGTTTGTGACACGGTGAAAGTAAATTTGGGTGAAGTGGGAGTTTGGGATGGTTTGAGTTGTAGCAATAAACTCTGCGTATTTGGAACAGAAATGTGTTCCCAAGTACACATTATGGTGTTACTGAGCAATTTGCACACACACGGGCAGGCAGCATATCATTTTGCATTCATTCATTGATCACCCTTATGCTTCCACCAGAACAATCATCACTATGGATTCTACCAAATCAATATTAGGGCGTGAGAGTCAACCAGTGGCATCTCTATCAATGTTGCACAACTGAAGGGCGGGGGAGGTGGAAACCAAACAATTCGCCTGTGGCGCTATAATTGCATAGCATGTCAAAAACACGAATAAATAAATCAGTGATTACTTGCCTTTGTGCTGCCGCACAATTATTGAATATTCATGTAGGTAAATGCATTCATGCAAGACTCTCATGGGTTTTAGAGTTTTGTCTTACCATTTTCCCTTCAAGTTTGCAATAAACATCCCTCTCGCTCTCTCTCATACACACTCAACAGAAATGCTTTGAAGTATGTTTCACGCTGTTGTGCAAACAAATTTGAAAGCTCTCCCATTATTTACGTATGATGGTCATCATTATTTTTTTCAACCTCTACATAATTGGCATACAGAAATTTAGAATCGATTGCAATTGAGTGAAATGTATTAATTCGAGATTCCCGTTAGGGGGATATTTATGGGGGGTAACTCATTGTGCCATTTACCTCACTATTGTTTCAGTGTGATCACATTGATCAAAACACTTTTTGACCTGCGCGCTTTCAGAAGCGTGCCAATGTGTACAAAGAAATTTGACGCATTTACAAATACGTTCAAATGAGTTAGAAAATGTTAGAACTTACTTGAAAGCATAATACCAAACAGAACGGGTAATAAAACAGAAATCGATATGCTTCCTGTCGGCTTCCATCCTACGCGATGTGCTATGACATCACCATTCAGCCTGTTCAAAATTGTCAAGCTCGTGTTGCTTGAAAGCAGTCTTGTCTATTTCCCATGGCTTTGAGTTTAAAGGTTTTTGTTCTGCCTTTCAAGCGAGATTCATTTAAATTGTTCGAGCCGACTCTCGTTATGAAGAAATGCTTTTATTTTGTTGCGAGATTGTGATCAACGTAAACGAGAACGTGATCAAATCCGTGCCAATCAAGACATGTATTAAATCTCTACAGGGGCAACACCTGTATGCATTATGTCGTTTATTTAAATGTTAAGGTGATATTTAAAAGCTAAATTGACGTATGATGTTTGTTTAAGGCAATTGCTGTCGAGTTGTCAGATAGTTTAAGAACATGGCTGATTTGAGTTACCTTCTTCGTTTTTTGTTTCACTCTGCTGATGTTGACGCCAAGATGTGCATTCAAAGCTACAAACTACTATGAGGAAGTCTTGCATCATCACTTCAGTTTAGCTTGCTGTCAAGTTGCGACTAAGCTTTTACTCGTTTGTGAGGACAGTACTGTACAGTTTGACTTCGCTGTTAAGAAATAGACTTTATTAAAATAAATGAGAAATGAAATGACGATTTTCCATACAGAACATAAAAAATGGTCCGTAATCAACACAAAACAAAACTTCAGCATGCCCACAAAACAAAATAAAATAAAGCTAAAGAAGATACAAGATACAAAACAATGTATGCAAACTCCAAATTGATTCACAAACACATATTATTCACATACATGCAACTGAATGAAAATATTGTCTCTACTGTACAAAATTATCTGCTACAAACAATTCAGATGCTCCTGATATGCTCAGAGATGAACCACCCGGCGCTCACACGAAAAAGTTCATATTTATATCTTGTTTGACATAAATACAGTGAGAAATATCAATAGTTTTCATTTCTGCAACAACTTAATGTAATAAAAATTCAACGGACAAAAATTCCCACCCTTACTATTAATCAGAAAATATTGACTTTGCGATTAATCATAAAAACATTTAACTTATTAAAAAGATTCAGCTCATTTTTATACTTCCAAAATCATCTTTCTGGCTGGATCAAACCCATTTGTGGGCTAGAACCGGCCACACACACACACACACATATGTAAACATTATTTTAGTCTTTTGAAAATAATCCACTTCATTTATTAAGTCAAGTTCCAATTCCCAAGTACTGTACAAGGGAAGACTCAGGTCATGATTTTCTCTGCGCAAACGTGTCTATACTGCACTTTTGGGGTGGGTGTCATCAATGTAGACGTGTGTGTCATGTACAGTAATCTTTCTGATGTACATGTTGCTGGAAAAAATTGTTGCTTTTCAAAATAATTGAACTTATGTTTTTGTCACGTGCCTAGAAATCTATTCTTACAGTTGTATGCAAAGGAAAGGTACACTTTGTCTAAACATTTGACTGTCAATAGGCTTTACATACCTTCGCCTGAATCTCCCACAATGATCTGTTTTGTTTTGTTACACTGAGGTGTGCTTTCATCCAGGTAAAAATACAGCAGCTGAGCTTTTATGTAATAAGTGGCCAGGCCTGTGTGCAATGTGGAGGAAAAAAAAAAAAGTGCTGTTGTGTCGGCGTGTTTAAAACATTAGTCTGTTTGGAGGGGAGCTGCCTCTTTCTTCTAATGGGCAGCACGTGTGACTCCTCACTTGTCAGCTGTTAGCCTCTTTTTGCCTTCCTCCCCTAGCGCCTCTCCTACACGGTACACACGCACATTCATTTCCTGTTTTCATTGTAAACTCTGTCTTTTGTGGAAAGGAAGGAGGAGGCGTGTTTGCTAGCCATATGGCAGTGCCAGAGGCGTCCGGAGCAGATGTGCTTGGCATTGGGGCTCTGCTCCATCAGGCGCATGCCGATACACAGACACACACAAAAATACACAGCAACACACTTATAGCATATGCAAACTCTAAATAACCACCAAAATACAAACACGCAACTACTTATCATCAAGTCCTATCTCAGTGAAGCAGTCAACTGACTATATTTATAATTTTGATTTCCGATAACCGCATGAGTGCAGTGGCAAGCTAGTAGGTGGTCCTCAGTTTGCAGCATGTTTTTTTTTTTTTTGCAGCCTGAGGGTTAGGCACAGATTGCCTTTGGAGCACTGACTCAGCTTTTATGTTTTTTTTTTTTTGACATGGGTATTTTGCTGAGTAGTATAAGAATGAAGGAAGTGTCTACTTTATACGTGCTACTGTACAGTAAAGTTGGTCTTTCATTCCTTTTGATTGAAACCAGAATGTAAATTTGACAAGTGTGCAGAATGATAAAGCTTTGCTGAGCCAGCGAACAGAATTAGTTAGAACACACCACCATGTTGGTCAGTACCTCAAAGTGCTTACATCAAATCAGGCCAGAAGACATGGGAACTTAGATAAACACTTTTGAATATATATATATTTGAATATATATATATATATATATATATATATATATATATATATATATATATATATATATATATATATATATATATATATATATATATATATATATATATAAATAAAGGAGACAGAGGAGAAGAGGCACTCAAAGCTAAAAATAGTAAAACTGTTTGTGCTTAAAGTCTAGAAAATCATCACAACAGAAAGCTGATGCCACATTTCACATAGTTCACCAATATTTTCAATGCATTATTAAGCATGAGTAATGGATTACAAAAAAATGTCACATGAAAAGATGAATGAAGCCTTGGATGTAGTGGAGGAGAAAACAAACTGATTTTTTTTTAATGGGATTAAAATGGCTTTTGTAGGTTATTAATTTTGTGCGCTTGTTCTTCTCCAACTGATAACATACATCACTTGCCTGATCATCTTTCATGATGGAGTCAGCAGAGAGTAGCTGTCCACAAAGAGCTTGTTAACTTTTGTGTTACCATAGCCCAAAAAGTTTGGTAAAAATGTGGATGTACTGTATTTGTGCGTGAATGTTAACGTATGACAGCTGGTAAGAGAAAGCCACTGACTTCTCAGTCAATTTAAATACAGTTTGACAAGACAGATCATGCATACACTAAATAAATGTTATTAGTCTTCTGGAAAGGATGTCAGATGGCAGGCCCAGAAATAGAAAAGTAGTCTCGATTGAGGGACAGATGCACTAAACCAAAAAAAAAACAGAAAAAAATCACCAAAAGGCCACTGCCTATGAACGTCAGAGATGTTGAAATTAAATGTACTGGTCAAGATCTGGCTTTGTAGTTCCTGTTGTGCACACACCATTAAGCATTCCTGTCCGACCAAATGGCATCCTGCTGTCTTCACACAACAGCGCTGGCATATTGCTTTGTTCAACAATTTATCTTTTTGATTTATTTGGATGCTTGGCTTATGAACATGTTAAAATATAACAATTGAATTTATTTAGCAAATCCGAGATTCATTGAATTAGTTTTATCAACGGTATTTTTCAAACATTAAGAGACACTCGCTTTGATTTTTCTCAAAAATTGACACTGCACATTAAAAGTCATTGCATCGTATATATGAATGTTGGCTTTTCATATCATAATTCAAATTCCTCCTATTATAATTTCTATTATACAGTATTTACATACTGTACATATGATTTTATGAGTATATATGATTTGTCATATATATATATATATATATATATATATATATATATATATATATATATATATATATATATATATATATATATTTATTTATTTATTTTTTTAATTATTTTAACATTAAATAAAAGAAAAAGCCATTCAAGTCACATCTTTTCAGGGTTATACAGGTTATACAGGTTATTCTGAATCTGAAAAAAAGCTTTAAGCATATCAGCGCCTTGAAATTAAAAAAAAAAAAAAACATTATGTCAATCCTTATTGAAACTAGAAACATTTTAGAGCAACTGAACCATTTGAAGTGTATTAATCTGGAACAGTAACATCAATATCATAAATATTTGGGAACGGCTGCACTAGAAAAATGCCTTTGTCATTTGAATGTCATCTATAAAATGTACCAAAAAGATAATTGAGTGATGTTAATTAATTTAACTATGTTTAAATACTTGCCTCTGCTAAACTGTTAATATATTGGTTGTGTGACGGGTGCCATCAAAGGATTTCACACAGGTTATCATACGAGCAAGCATGACCACTGCTGAGAGTCCGAGGTTGTGCAAG
Organism: Hippichthys cyanospilos; assembly: GCF_059441005.1. NCBI lineage: Eukaryota > Metazoa > Chordata > Actinopteri > Syngnathiformes > Syngnathidae > Hippichthys > Hippichthys cyanospilos. The sequence goes on along the minus strand of NC_142379.1, from coordinate 14,518,976 downwards.
ACCAAAACGCCCACGAGGCCCATTGCCTCTTCGGCAGCCCTTCCATGTTCAGCCAACATTTGCGGGGGAGTTTCTCGCTCAAAGCTGAGCTCAACTGTACTGAGAGAGGAGCAAATCAGTTCATCAAATAACCCAATTGAGTACGACACTACACTCCTCGAACCTCGTGTACCTCCAGCCATCCTCCTAAAAACAAAATGCATAATGCTTGGTAAGCAAATTTGCAGCGACATACTTGAATCTGCTGTGAATATTTTCACTGTACGGTAACCCCTTGCTTAAGTCTATATTTAAACATACTGGCATTATAAAAAATACCTTTCAGCTTGATTTTTATGTATTGAGCTGCCACGCCCTTTGAATCATATGGTTCATTCGCTGTTAGAGTAAGAATGATTAGAAGATTGAACTTCCCTTTCAAATTGTCTGAAAATATAATGGAGAAAGAAAAGTAATCGGAGTTTCAGCTGAGCTCTTTAGAAAAAGCTGCATCTACCTAACAATGCATGTGGAGAGCATAAAACCCCAGTAAACACTATGTACTATATCGAGCCTTGCTTCGGAACAATTATTAGACACATTCATTTTATGTGAAGTGCAGGCACTGCACTGCAAGCCTCAGGCCTCCGATCACAGGCGACTGTTACTTCTGTCCCATGTGAAATTAGGCAATCACAGCACTGCGGATGTGAAACAGGAGACTAATGTAACAAAAAGCATTGCTTTCAGCAAAATTATTTAACCAATCAATGAGAAAGCAACCACCTCCCAGCCTCATCTTCAGTGGTATAACTTTCAGTTTTTTTTCAGTTCGACTCATTCAATTTGATAAAGACCATGTTTTTTTATTGAACTTTTAATACAAAGGCTAATCAATTTAAACCAGTTTCAGACATGAAGCATCCATTGTAATAAGCCATAGCCACACGTCGCGTTTGTTCTCATAATTCAAGTTTGTCCGGCTTCACAATAACTGAGTGAATGTGCATGGTGAAGGTGAGCAACACAGGGGTTCAAAGTGAAGATAAATCGTTACAAGCCCTCATGCTTATTAGATGGAATCACCTGCTGAGGACCTGCTGATTCCCAGCTCTAGGTGTCTGCCAATGTTTGGGGTGGGGTTGCACTTCAAATCACTGTTTTCATGAGATTTTAGAGGACTACAATGAAGGTAGAGGAGATCAAAGGACTTTCATGTATACACAAACTCGAGAGTGCTGAAATACAATCAATGCAGACTTACTAGACAATTAGTGCAAGGCGGTGCAGACAAGATTACCCCAGGCTAACTGATGGTTCCAGGAATAGGCACACCAGTATTATCTTCTTGCTCTGACTAGAGGCTTAGACTGCATTTAGGTTAACTTGTTCGTGCAGACATTGGAGAGAGTGTCAGGATTTGTCGTTGACCTGCAGACACTAGAGAAACTACAGTTGGAAGGACAGTCAGACTGCACATCCAAAAGACAACATGGGGTATGTTCAAGGCAGTGAATCGGCCCCAACTGGACTGTTTGAATTGTTTTAGTTATTCTGACACAACATTAGAGATTCAATAGTTTACCCCAAGGGAACTCTGGCAAAAGGAGTCTACGTTTCAACTGATATGTTTTACGTAGATGAAGCTCACTACTTTTCCAGCAGGTAAAAGGGCTTAGTATATGATGTGCATCGTTGCGAACAAGTTGTGATTTGACTAACGAGCTTGCACATCCACAAACAAGCTTGAGATACTTTCCTCAAATGACATTTCTTTACATAAATGTACAACCACTAACAAGGAAACAATACACCATAATGTTACCATACAGCACAAAATCTTTTTGAAATGCTTTGCATGTAATAATACATAATAATGCTATGTAATTTAACCATTTAACCTTTTATTGGCCGTTTTGGGTCGATAATCTAAACAGGCAAAATCGGCCTTTGTTAGGCAGGCATTTTTCTCTTTTTAAGTCCTAAACAGGCAAGAATTTTCAGGATTTTTGAGAAATTGAATGGTACGTTAGAATTTAAGCAATAGCTGTTATGGATGCTTTCCGCCATTTTGCCTGTTTAGACTATCAGCCAAAAGCAACTGATGTGCCCAGTAAAGAGCTAATGTTTTGATCACTTCTAGATGTCGCCTTTTCATGCAATCATTTTCTAATGGCTGCACGACCACGTACGCCAGTGACAAATCAACCGTTCATGGTAGAATATTGTGCACCGCATGCTGTATTGAGTGGGATGCAAATAAAATCCAATATGAACACTCTTAACCTTGAAGATGCAAAGATCATTGCAATTGGCCCTTTATTGCATGCAACTTTGTCCAAGTGACGTCAGTTTTTTTTTTCTCAAACGAATTTTATCATAATTATTTGTTAAATTTGCAGCAAACCTATGAGGACATTATGACATTGAATTATGTAAATCTCTTTGTCTCTTTTTTCATCTATCTGGATACCAACTTGAACAAGACTAAAGTAGATTCTTTTGGGCTTCGTTGGGAGAAGCAGCCATGTCACCCAGTTAAAAGGGACTCCAGGATTACAGCTGCGAAAGACCAAAATTGCATCTCTTGCCAATCATGTCATCTTACTGGCAGATCAGTATGCATGCCAGGAAGTTAGATTTGTATGCAGACATTGTGACAGGTTTGCCAAACATGTGCTTTGCCAGGAAATAGAATTACTTCACAGAGGCATTATATGAGGTAGCTGAGGAGTCTTTTTTTCTTTGTTGTTTTTTGGGGGGGGTTTCAGGTCTTGTTTCTCAGTTGTCATTTTTGCAAAGCAGCATGTTTGTTTTTATGCTGTGTGTAATCTGAGTAAGCATGTGAACTGTGTTTAAATCAGGTCTGCCTGTTTGTGATTAGTGTACACTGAAGTAGGTACTTTATGGTTTTGGACATTGTGTCTAAGTATTTGTGTGTGTGTGTGTGTGTGTGTGTGTGTGGGGGGGGGGGGGGGGGGGGTAGTTAAGTTTGGGTATGCATGTGCTGAGCCATCTGTTCGCTGCTTTATCAGTAGTCTTCCAGTACCCAGGCTTATCTGTGCACAAGGGTAGTGCTGGCCTACTTTAACCTTCTGCTCACTCACTTTACCCATTCAAGCACAATAGTTTAATGTTAATCACTGGTCGCCAGCTTTCTTTCAAAGTGGTAGAAGTCATAAGTAAGCTGCGGAAAAATATCCGTTCCATTCTTATTGTCTAACCCAACTGTGTGCACTCTGTTTTGCAAAGTTTGCAAGTTTTTGACAGAGGGCTTGTTCATGCATACCTAATCAATCTAAAGTGGTCAGCTGTAGCACTTCTAAACAGGCCATCTTAAGTCTCATGAGGAGAAAGTCTGAATGTGCTGATTCTCATGTGATGGGGTGTGACCAAACAGCACAAGTAAAGTCGTCAAAGTCTCTCTCATAAAGATACACGCTAAATATCTCCGTGCCATGCACTTAATGCGTTATTTGTGTCAATTACATTAAATTATCTCACTAAGCCTTTTCATCTTTGGTAAATTTGAACTATTTTTCGGTAAGTACTGTGGGAGACTAACGTATAAAGACTAGTCAAGTGAGTTCTGTTAGACAGTGTTCTATGTCGCTAATAGGTCAACTAGGATGGGCGGGGCAGGCAGATGAGAGAAAGGATGAGCAAGAGATTTTTAAAGCTCTGTCGATGGGCAAATGTTTGGCGGGCAGCCTGAGTAGTGTGGAGTGCTGCACCAGGAGATCAGTGGAAGGCATAGAAAGGGATGTAAATAGGCAAAGTCACGTGAGCAAATCATTGGCAGGCACTGAACTGACATCATAGTTTGGGTTTGGAAAAAAAAAAGAAAATCGTCAAAACTCACGCAATGAGAATGCATTACTACAGATGAAGAGACTTTTTTTTATTTAGGTTTTAACTTTAGAACTGCTCTTGCCTTTAACGTAACTTTTATACATTTTAAAATAATATAAATTGAAAAGGAGCACCATGTTGTCTTAAGACAAAATCTCTTGATTAGCTTCATTTAGGACAGCAGAACAGACCAACAGTTGCTTCTGTGTGAAACAGGAATAAAGACCTTTTTGTGCTATTATACAATTGGTGATTGATTGTATAAATAGGCTGGTCTAAAACATTTGGTGGATCATTTCTCCATGTTTTGATAGCTTTTTGTAATATGAGTGTAGCTACTAAATAGGTACAGTAACTGGTGGTTGGCTGGCAGCCAGAAGTAGAGCCACACTGCCCAAAACCTTGACTATGATCAGGGCAAGAATGATGCAAAACGGACGAATCCATTATATTTGAAAACTTAGATTTAGTCGTTGCTTTTCACGATTGCCTCACATGTACATCCACTATGGCACCACCAATAAAAAAAGACAAAAACCCTTTGGCGTTATGGGAACACATGGTACGTCTTTAGCATTCACCCTGTGTTTTACCCATAACTTGGGACGACTTTACGGAAACGTTCAAACGATGAGCAATACCTTTGAGTGATTTTGCAGTATCCGCTCATTCCATATGAATTTCTTCTAATGACTTTGCAGGACAGTGAATAGCAAAGTCAAAAATGTTTACTCCACCTCCATAGTTCCTCGCTTCTGTAGGATTCCAATCCTGGTCAAAGGATAACACTCATTTTTAGTCCCTTGGCCAGAACTTTTATGGTAACCACGAATCTCCGCTACAGCAGTACAAAACTCAGATAAAATGGGTGAAATGCATCAGGGAGGGCATATGGTGTAAAATCTTTGCCAAGTGAATCAGTTTGCATATAACAGCATGCAGTATATCAACAGTATTATATATACATATATTACGCTATCATCCGTCATAGTTTATTACACTTTGTTCTAAAAATGGTATAGATCATGTCAAGACTGGACGGGAAAATAAAGTGAGGCCACACGTGACCTATTTTTTCCGTCACCATGCTTCGAGTTTAGTGATGAATTGCCATCAAACAGCTGGGTACACAAATAGACCACCTGAGTTTCACACGGATATCGTCGCCTGTTGGTTTGCATGATGTATTACATCATGGGCAGTGACAACACAAATACAATTCACCATGAACCACCTGGGACAGCATTTTGGTCGTATGCAGCCAGAGATGTAAAGAGCAAATATCTGTTGATTTGTTAACATCACGTACATACAGTATGTTTGTCCAAAGACCAATGTTATCACTCAGTATGGACACTAAAGTAAGTTTCTATTTCAAGTCCAGCATTTCTCAAAGGGTGCAGATTAAACTTGGAATTGGAACAGCGTGGCCAACTGTTACCCCTCGAGCAGGAGATTGATGCGTTTTACGCTCGATCTCTCGTTGCTCCCAGACTCTTTTCCTCCCTCGTCCATGGAGGTCTCATGCTCACACAAAAGGGTGGTGGTTATCATGCATAAAAAAGGCAAAAAGTTGGCTACAATAATTATTTTGTGATTATACTGTAAACGTAAATAGCTGTACAAATATTTTTTGAAAGATAGAAGTTCACAAAACTGTGACAAGCTGGCTCCTTGCATAATCAGAAAAGCTGTTCCGAGTAACTAATAGAAACGCCTGGCTTTCAATTTTGCACTTATTACTTCCCTAACCCCTGACCAAACCTCTCCCCCCACCCCTCTGCTTCTGTGAACCACAAGCCCAAAGTATCAGTGTGTGTTTGACAGTCGATCGAGTGCATTGGCGCTAGGGACTCATTGCATCCACAGTATCAGGTGCATATGATCTCTTTGAAATGGAAAAAAATGAAAAGCATCAAATTAAAAATGTAAGAATAAAACTACAATATGAATATAACTTGGTAGGCAGTATCTGTGTGTTTGTGTGTATGTGGGGGATACAGATGTAGGTAAGAAGGTAAAGCACTGGGATCTCTGTTCTCAATTTCATCATGGATGCTCCTTGAACATGACCCTCATAAGCATGAAGCATTTCTAGTATGGGTTTACTGATTGTCTGTTGTACAGTGCTCTTTCATGCATTAAACAACTGTTTTGACACTTGGCTCCTGAAGAAACACCGGGTTTTCCAAAGGATCTTCAATGTTGTTTATCCCTTCACTCCTCAAGGGTGTTGCATTGCCTGCAGTGTTGGTTTCAATTTGGCCTCCATGGAAACACCACTTTTTCTCTTTTTCTCTGTTTTTCCATCCTGACTTTCAACCGGTGAACATAAGTTCAAACAATGTTTCACAAAAGTTTCACATAAAAATACCTTTTCCTTTTTGATGCATCAAAATATTTGAAAGATGATCAGAAAAAAAAAAATTATATATATATATATATATATATATATATATATATATATATATATATATATATATATATATATATATATATATATATATATATAATTTTTTTTTTTCTTAAGACTGTGTTTTAACAGAAAACAGTTAGCCTAAGTGGTGAGTACATAATACCAGCAGGGTCTGTTACTGTCCTATGACAATGTACATAATTCTGCACACACAGCCCCTGGCAAGAATAACCTGGCAGGAAAGTGCTCCATCACAAGCGCGGTATAATAATCACAGTTATGAACTAAATAAAAAAGTGATGATGAAAAAATATAATTCAACAGTTTTAGAAACTTATTGGTCCACCGTTTGACTTTGAAAATGTATTAAATCATGCAATCAGTCAAGCCATTTTCATTGCTGCTTCTCATAACGTCAAGATAGAGAATAAACATTTAATTAACACAGCATATCCTGGGTTTAAGGTATTTCTACTTAAAAAAAAAAAAAAAAAACTTTAACATTCTGTGATACTGGCAATATTCTCAGTCCTTGAGAGAAATAGCAGAAGAACTGGCAGCATCAATCTGTATGCACAAAGATGAGGCAATGCCAAGTAATATTGTAGAAAAGCCCTTTGTCATCCTTGCTGAGTCTTGCATCCCCAAAAAGCTAACCAAAGGTCACAGGTGGCAAAATTACTAGCTGTTGGTTGTGATGATCATGAAACGATTTTCCATTTACAACTTTACACGTCTATATAAGCAACACAGTGCATTCTAACATGTGATAGTAGATTATAACACATTTGCTTCACAGGAACTATGATATCCTTGGGTGTTCAAGAATGCGACTCCCAGCCACTACCTTTCCCATTCCTGGATTAAAAAAAAAAAAAAAAAAAAAAGTGGGGGTTGTTGCATCAGGAAAGAGCCTTCAATTTAAAATGAGGCCTTGGCTACCTTACCCAAAAGAGTTTTTCAAAAATCTGTTGTCAAATTAGCCTTACAGTTATTGTAAATTTCATAGAATAATGCCTTAAGGGAAGCTTTGTACTGTAGAGCAAGAAGCTCCCTCTGCTTGCTTTCTTTCTTTCTTTCTTTCTTTCTTTCTTTCTTTCTTTCTTTCTTTCTTTCTTTCTTTCTTTCTTTCTTTAGTCTAGTTTTTTGTGCTTTCTTTCTTTTGTTTTTTTATTTTTTCTATCTTTGTTCTATCTTTCTTTTATTCTTTCTTCCTTTCGTCTTAATGGAACCTCATTACCTGTAATGAGGACATTGTTTGTCGGCTTACTATATGCACATTGATTGGTACAAAGGAGTCACGGCGGGGTTGACATTTAAGCAGAATGTCTTTAAGTAAAAAGGCTTGAATAATTTATGTGTTTTCATGACTATATCAATGATGAGTGGTTTAGCCAATCTCCCTTGTGTCAACAGTGAGTGTGTAGAACATATTATGTCTTACTGCGGGAAAAAAAGCATGGGAAGTCCAGCAGGCTGGATCCAGACCAAAATAGCAACAGGCAGTAAAAAAAAAAAAAAATTGACATCCCACAGGCGAACGTAAAATACCATGTAGTATAGGAACTAGACAAAAAACAAACAATCCAAGACCCATATTTAGTGTGTAGTGCTTGAACGTTTGGCTAAACTCCCACATGCTAATAGCAAGATCAGCTTCAGACATCATCAGTAACAAAGAGGATCAACAGGACATGATCAATTATCTTTAATTCTATCAGAAGCATCATCCCCCTCACAATCTTTTGATAAGTTGGCGTAATTGAGGGTTTCGGACATGGCTTGTAGGAGAAGACGTAACTGAGTTTAGGCTGTAATTTCTTTAGCTGAACTAGAAATAGGTTGTTCATGTTCATATTTGTCTTTGTGAGTATGTTATATCCGACAGCTGTGCTCAAATGAGCAAACCAGCTCCGTAGATTCTTGCTTTCTTCGAAAGGGTAAACATTTGCATGATATGCACTCTCAGGAAGATGGCACGTAATACAATCAAAACATATATGTATTGTGTGTGATGCAAAAACACTTTGGCAATTTTACACTCGAGGGATTGATGTTGTACTCACCAACTAAAGAATTCTTACTACATACTAATACTATCTAGTATTTATTGTTGAGAGGCTGAAATTGAAGCATTACGATCATTTTAAATAGAAGGCTCTAAACGATTACTCAGTTATTAAAATAGTTGATTAATTTGATAATTGATTAGTCAATGGATTCATTTTGATAGCTCTAACATGTGTATTTTAAGACTATCCAAATATACACTACATAATGCTGTGTTTTACGGCACTACCTTTTCTGTATGAAGACACTGATGAATTTCTGCCTCGCCCCGCAGTGAGCGTACACGCACTGGACGTGATGGTGTCACAGAGCAGTATCCAGGTAGCCCGAGGCCAAGCAGCCGTCCTGCCTTGCTCCTTCACCACCAGCGCCGCTCTCAACAACCTCAACATCATCTGGATGGTGATCCCACTGTCCAATGCCAACCAGCCAGAACAGGTGCAGTCATTTACGCACACTCGCTCGCCCACAGCCAAGTGCTTAATGCTCAACGTAGTATTTAAGAGAAGAAACAGTGACTTAATGGGGTGATGCAGAGAACACAGCCCAGCAGCGTGGGGAATAGTTGAGATTATTCTAACTCACTTTCCAATGTAACCTCATTGCATATGCCTCATGTGGATGGCTCCTTTCACCTTGACATCATGCAGTCCAAACAGGTACAAATGATTCCAATGTTCATCTGTAGCAAGGTGTGTTCAGATACAGTAAAGCCTAAAGAGCATTTCTGAGAACAGACATAACATTTTATACGGTATACACAACAAACACTTATGGTATTAAGTCAATTTGACTCACTCTCCAAGTTTTAAGTCTGATGATCTATTTGTGCAATGTACACAGTTTGACATCCAGCTAAAGCTTAATTTTGAACAGATTGTATGCCAGACTTACAAAGACTGACTTGATCCCATGACTGCAATAAAACATGCCCAGGAGTAAAATAATTAGCTTCACACATTAGACATTCACCACCATTCACACGCAACACATCGTCATTCAGTTTCAAGTAAAGTACAAAACGCAATTGTCAAGTCTACACCTATGTTCAGTTACGCACCCTAAAAGAAGATGTTTATGTTCACAAAGCATATTTTACAGCTGCACAGCTTTAAGTATATATTATGAGTAATAATTGAATGTTTTGCCTTTGAAAAAGTGCAATGTCTCGTCAGTATTTGGAAGAGAACGTGGTTCAGATGTCAGCAGGGTAGCATTTTTTCGAATTTTCCTGCTGTACAACATTGATTTGGTAAACGGAAAGTTTCACAACAATGCTTTCCTCTATCAAGGTTTACTGACATCTTAGTAATTGGTTCTAAGATGAGCTCATAAAGAAGTAAAATAAAGGCAGTGTGCAAAATGTATATTATAAAGGAGTTGTTTTCATAAGTTGTTAAGTACCTCACTGCTACTATAACAATGTTAGGCGCACATCTTGCTGTTAACTCATTTAATCCCAAGGACATATTTTATGTTATAATATTTTAAGAGTCTGGGCATTCAATCCAAGGTACTTCATTATATTTTTATTTCACATGTTTGGTAAAACAGGGTCTAGAAATGGCTTGGAATTCAGAATTAAGTAATTAATGAATGTAACTAAATTAACTAACTAAGAGTACGAAAGTAATTTTATATTTGAAGTACTAAGATAATGAATTACTTCAATTATTAAGAACTAAAACAATCCATTATTTTTGGCACTTTATACTTGAAGTATTAAGATAACGAATGAATTAAGACATATTAAAATAATCCATTGTTTTAGGTACTTTGGTATTTAAAGTACTGTATTTAATAAATATATAAAGTAATTGATTACTTTATTACTTTATTCATTTACTAACACACATTTTTGACATTACATTAGATAAACACTTGAAAAACAAAAACAAAAAAAACCCCAAAAAGATATAAAGTAAATGGCATTAAATATCTGGATTCTTAAAAAAAAATAAAAAAATATGTCTTGGGGATTCAATGAGTTGATTCGGTGATCTGCTTCACTCGAAATGAATCTGTTACCACATATCTGAAATAAGTCAAGTGATAAACGTGTAACCAGCATTCATTCAAAGCTAAGGACTATTTTAAAACCAAATTTGTGTGCATAGACTCTCTTTCGGTGCATCTGAACGCACCTTGAGGATATAGATTTATACAATGTGTAGCTATTAGTTTTTCATAGATGTAGAGGTTGTGAGTGTGACCTTGCTCTTAAAAAGTCTGTCAAGCAAAGTTTTTCATTCAAAGTTTTTTTTTTGCTTTTCATACATCAACATACCGAAAGAGAAGAATACTGTGGTCTTGCATTGCAGCGTTAGTTTAAATTCCTGCTTCCTCTATTCTCTTTTGTATGTATTTTTCTCACCTAACCTCGCTTACTCCCACCTTAACTTGTCCTATCCTTTTCAGGACTTATGTGATTCATTTTTAACTTATTTAACATGGGGCTGCCGGCCACACAAGCTCACCTGCCTCTCCTCACTTTGAACCTCCGCTGGTCGGCCGTCCAAATAATATGATTATCTTCTGCACTAATTACCTCATGCCCACGACAGGCTCTATATAGCAGCTGTTCACTACACATAGAGGCCCACACACATACATGCGGACGCACACACTAGCTACAGACTGGCTGCTGGTCCAAAGTGCAGCACAGATCTGCCTGCATCCATGCATATCTTATATACATAGATATAGTGTGTTCACGCAACACGCAGAGACACAAACATGCATGCAGAGTGCTCCAGAGACATGAGAAATCAGATCCATGAATTCATACAACCAAATACTGCATACACCGTTATGTTCGTATAAGCTCAACAAATGTAGTAAACGGGAAAGACTTAATGTGAATGTCAGCTGCCGTCAGCTGATGTCGACTGCCGCTAGATTCAGTGTCTCATGCAGCATCTTTGCCTTAGATTACATAATATGTACTTTAGAAGTATGAACACAGTGTAACACAACTTTTTAAGTGCACATTGGCACAAACAACAGACCCATGCAATGAAGTACACAAGAAGAAACAAGCACTTTCAGTTCTTTGTGTGAATTTGCGTGGGGGTGGCGACAGTGCTAGAACAAGGTCATTTTGGAGAAAGAGAATGTCATAAATGATTACAGTTGATGCTAAAAGCCATTAAGAATTACTGAACAGAACTCTGTACACTTACACACCCTCACAGCCGGCGTTAGCACTCTAAAAAGCGCTCTTGGACCACTCAGCTCTCGCTCGGTCTTCTCAAATTTGAATACCATGTTGAGATAAAAAGCGACAGAGCTACTTATTGAGCTCTGTTACACGGTAAAAGCACGAGAAACGTCAGCTCCTCTCAAATAGCAAACTTGGCTCCTTTGGTGTTACTTACAATAATATTGTTGGTGTGCTTTGCTTGATGTTGTGAGTTTTCATTCGGTCGTGTGTTTTTGTGTTGTACAGCCACCAGTTGGTAAGGGTTGACTCCTCAATATACTCTAGTTTAGGATTTGAACTTGAAAATTAATTTTGAAAAACAGTGCCGATTGCCTGTCGACAACTCCTGTGCTTCTTGCCTGAAGTCAGATGGAATAGGTTGTAGTTCACGCACAACTCGAGTGAACATGAGAAGTAAAAAAAAAAAAAAAAGAAGAATAGATAGATATGGATAAAATAAAAAACAAAAACAAATGAATGCCCATTGTTTCTGAGCCTTAGATCTGGTTGCTGTGGTATTCTTTTAAATGTCATTAGTTAATTCATAATTAATTAACTGAAAATTAATTCCAGTCTGATAATCATAATGTTGACTTACCAGTCAAGAGTTTGTGGCTATCCTTAAATTGGCTTACAAAGTAAAACCTCTTGCAGTGGACCCCCCCCCCCCCCCCCCCCCCCCCCCAAAAAAAAAAAAAAAAAAAAAAAAGCTGAGTAGCACATCTATTGAGTCCAATAATGATCAGCATCAAGCTGGAGTCTGACCTCATGCATTAGTCACTGGAGAATTGAAGGCAAAATGTCAAAAGCCCTCTTTTTTTAAACAATAATCAACCTCAAAATGGCATGTATTCCCCAGTTGCTATTAAAAATATACTAAACATTTTTCATGATATATTTAGAGTCTAACCATGAAAGTCATTTAACCCAGCCAAGCTATTCAAGGGGGAAGAAAAGTGGTTTTAATTGTAGAAATGACACTTAGTAATAGATGAAAACATTTGAACTGTGTTCCTCGATATTTCCAGCTCGGCATCATGTTCTTGTTTGAGGCCAAAAGGGTTATCAGGAAGCTTCATTTTTGCTTAGAAGTTCAGATTTAACGTTCGTGCACGAGGGCACCTTTTTAGTCTCCTCTTGGATAGCTTCTTTTACTAGCTGCTAACTGTTGTTACTACGCATTATTAACAACATTGCATGTGTGTATGTGTGTGTGTATGTATGTTGTCTGTATGCACATTAGTGATTGATTTTATAAACTGATGTTTGTGAGCTGTATCTGTGTTGCAGAATTAATTACTCCTTCTCATTCGTCAATTAAGAGTGTTGAAAGAATATTTTTAGCAGCTGTTTGAATCCAGAAAGATATAATTGTACAGTTTGAAGTGAACTGCTGCCCTGGTTATATTGAGGTCAGTGATAATCTGTGGTGCAAAAATGATGTTAATCTGTAATAGAGAACATCTGTCAACATATTTCAGATGATCAGATTTTGATCCTTATCCCAACCTTCCAATCCATCAGAGGATAAATTTATGGCATACGCATAGTAAAACCATGACAATTGAATTTTCTGTTGTGGGATCAATAGAGGATTATAGAAGGACAGGTACACCCATAAAGACAGGCTTTTCTTATTTCGAATATGTATCTCATTTCTTGTAAATTTGTCCCATAAATGTATCCTTCGAACTGAGTGTTACAAGTGGTTTTGTCCCTTTTATATTATCTGAAATTGGCAGGGGCTGACGATCTTAAATATTAAACATGTTTAATATTCACTAACACAGACATTTTGTGGGTTGGCAAAGCCGGCTACTCGCCAGGCTAATGACTGAGGAAGCGACAGTAATTGTTGACGTTTTCAATCTAAAACAAATAAAATTATGTATACCCTAAAAATAAATAGTTAGTTGATCATTCATTGACTTGGTTAATCAATGAAAGAAATACTGTAAATTGTCCCAAAAAAACCATTTAATTTGATCATTGTTTAGTTGTATATTAATCAATACACTCCTAAAATAACATGTTAAGAATCAGTCTTGATGCAGATCGCTGGCCTCAGGCCAAAACTTCTCTAGTCCCAAAAAGTACTGTTTGCTCAATGTCTTTTTTTTTGGGGGGGGGGGGCTGAAAGATGAGTCCCTGAATGCCAAAGAAACATTTTATAGATTTTTTGGGGCAACATCACCATCGTACACCCCCCCCCAGAGTTTTTGTTTTTATTTGTTCTGGAGAGATTACATGTCTGAGAGTTTGCCGCAGAGATTCTAAGTCCGACTGTTGACTTTGAATCAGAGACTCTGTAGCAAGATCATTGGTGGGAGATAACGTTAATGTGTCATACTGTTTTGAGATATTTAGAGAAGACCATGTATGAATAGTCTTTTTGTTATCAACCAGATTTTTACTGGGTGTTTGTTTTAGCAGTCTCTTCTCTAAGATGTAGTGGAAGAGTTGCAAATCCTCAGGGGCAAATTGACCTGTATTGTCGTGGAAGTTGTGAACCTTTGGAACTACCTTGATTTTAGCATACATTCTTGTGAAAGGAATCATATGTTAGGTTGTTATCATTATGTGTTTATTTCTTGTCTAGAATTGCATGCATCGCTATCCATCTATGCAGTCCTAGTTCATCTCACCCCAGTCCTTAGATAGAGCTGCCGACGCAGGAAAGTGTGAGCTGGGACCTTGGCCCAGCTGTTAGCGGCGCCCGGCTGGCTCTTTTTGTTATGTCTTGTAATGTGCAATGCTTTTCTGAATAACTCAAAAGGCGGCTGTCCCCGCCTGCTTTCGACAGTTTTGGCGAACATGAGAGTGAGAGCCAAGCCCTGCTTTTGCCGGCAGAGAAAAGTCAGTCTTGGTTGGTCTGAGTTACTGTTTTCCTGTTTAGTCGCTGGGCTTGACTTAGTCTTCTTTCATAGATTTCTCTGACAATTGGTCATAGATTTTTAAAGGGCGTTCAAGTGTCACTTCATATTGCAATATATCAAAATATTGACATTATCACCCAGCCCTAGCTGTTGTGAATACTAGTTTCCCACTGGACCGAATTGATTGAAAGGATGACTCTTTGTGAATGTGGCCTCTTTACTGTGTTTTGCATTTTAATGTAAATAAAATACCTGTTTAGACCTGTTCTTTCACTCCATTGGGATAGTCTCCAGTGCTCTGCAACCCTTGTGAGGATAAGCGCTCAAGATAATTGTTAGAAGGATGTTTTCTGGCCAGCTCGCATTGAACGACATCTTGAAGGGGGCGAGGCAGCCACACAGTGAGAGGTGTGTCTTTAGTAAACGAAACATTTCACATTCTGGTTAGAAATATTGGTGGCATAAAACTCATATTTAATAAGAAATTAAATTGCTAATGTGCCAAATGTAATTTATATACATATATTTCACTTTGAAAAGTCTAAAATATTGAGAATGGTTGATGCCTTTCCCATTGATGCCAGTAAAATAGTAGAACGTGTTTTTGGAAGGAAAGATTTAACATTCATAACATGATTGCACCATGCACAGAGGATATGCTCACTAATTGTAGTAATAGCAATAATAAAACAAAGAAGAGTCGAGAGATATTTTCGACCATTCTCCTCGTCAAAATGTTTGAGTTCAGCAATATGTTTGGTGTGAATCGTTTTCTTGAGGCCAGGCGACAGCATCTTTTCTGGGTTGAGTTTTTGGACTCTGATTGGTCCACTCCAGAAGGCTTACTTTTTACCGCTGTGTCCACTCAGTTGTTGATGTGGTTTTGGGTCATTGTCCTATTGCATCACCCGTCTTCTGTTAAGCTTGAATTGGCTGACAGATGGTCTCGGTCTAATGAACTTGGGAAATCATTTTTCAATGCATTCATTCCCTGAGGCAGGGAAGCGGTCCCAAAATATGATAACCTTCCCCCTTTCCCTCATCCCGCCACCACTGCACACTTCCCAGTGTGAAGGAGATTTGGGTGGTGCTGTGCTGTCTTCTCCTTCAGATAACTTAACGTCAGAGCTTAGCACGTAATAATTAACACTGTTGAGCACAATGTGAACTATTGCCAAGTTCAAACTTTTAGCAATGTTTTAACTTATGTACTTATTTTGGGATAGCAGCATCTCCCTTTGTGGCGTTCTGTTTGGGCATCAATTGTTGTTTAATTTGTTATTTATCATAGCTTTTTCACCAGTTCATCATTCTTAAAATTGCAGTCTTTTAGCCTAAATTGACTGTTAATTGATTAACATTATGGGAAACAAAGTTCTTTGTACAGCTGCACAATATATACGTTACTGAAAAGAAGATGCTTAAAGAATTTCACTTAAACGAAATTTCATTTCCAGAAAATCTCAAGACAACTTGAATGAAACAAAAAATATGTACTAAATAAAAATTATAGTTTTTTAAGGATGCACAACTAACAACATCTTCACTACTTTTGAGGATATCCCCACCCACTCCCCATGGTGTGTGGTTGCGCTTGTGCAAACTTGATTCATGTACATTTGGATCACTATGAAGTTCGGGTGCCTGGGGACTCAAAATGGGTGGATCCTCGAGCCCTGTAATTCTTAAAGCTGCATTCAAACGGTATTCCCGTGGACTACAAAAATGATGTTTCAAAACACCTTGAACAAAATAGAATGGACCTGAGATGGGGAATGGCGAGCTGGGCAAAACATTTTTAAACTCAGAACATTTCTCAAGGCAGTCATGGTGCACATAAGAACTGTCATCGGCTGTAATAAAATGGTGTGAACAGAAGAAAACCAAACTGTGTGCGAGAGTCAATAGCAAAACTGAAGTGGGACAGGAAACATAGGTGTGTCAGAACAAACTAAGGTTTTTCCCTTCAAAGTAATCCCGCTGGAGTCTAATGCACTTTTCCAGCTTTCGTTTCGCTGCTATCATCCGCATTCAGTGTGACACGCCGCATGAGGTCTGAGAGGGTTCTAAAGTCTGGCCGGGCAAGTAATCTTCATTCAAGTCTGCTGTGGCCACAAATGTGTAGATTTGAACCAGACATTAATGTTTCATACGTACAAAGCCTTGACATAATGTGAAATAACACTTAGACCAGAGGTCCCCAACCAACAGGCCACGGTCCGTGGAGTAACTGATACTGGGCCACATCCGAAATAATGATATAATAATGAGGAACGTTAGCGACACATCTTGGGAGAATGCCGTTAAAATCCATAGACACCGGGCCAAACCGTAGTGTGCGCTTGAGCCTACAGCAGCCCCTTCACTTCAATTGTATGTTATGGATAACATGATAGGCTGTGAAACAGAGTTGAATATGGAAAAAAATATGCCCAATATCACATAGTATACTGTATTTTGAGGCAGCTGTGGCTGTCGGTAACACACTTCTGTAAACGTAGTGGACGGACAGACGGATGGATAGATGGATTTAATAGGGCTGGGCAACTTTAACCAACACCTCGACATTTCATCACATCGATTGAATTCTAGGTTGGCTAATTCTTAATTAGCTCTTGGAGGTACTTATCTTGGTGGACATAATTTTTCCACCTTGTACTATGAATATTTATGTGGTGAGAAAACTGGTGGTGGGAAAATTAAGCTTCAACTTTGCTTCTTGAATCAGTTTTATTTTTTTGACTCTAGATGGTACTCACTGTTCAATATAGTGCTGAATGCACAAAGAGTTTTCATTTCTTAAAACCCTTAAGACAGCAGTGCCACCTAGAGGAGTTGGAGCAGTTGGAGGGGTTCATGAAGCAAAGTTGAGGCTTCAGTTTCCCCTCATTAAATGAATCATATAGTATATATAGTATTTGTTTAAGCAGACTATTTGTCTCTTTTGAATGAGGAAGATCAAGTCCCGTCTGATGACTAATTTACAAATAAATCCAGGTACAGCAAGTCCAGATGAACTTAATTTTGCACAATTGATCATGTTCCATGTTGTAAAAATGTCAAGTAAAATGTAGCTGATGATCAAAGTAAATTAAGTTCCTAATTTACTATAAAAAAAAAAACAACAACAAAAAAACCCTAAGAGTTTATTGGTACTGGACCCTATAAACGCACGGTGTATGCTGTGGAAACATGGCTTACAATAAAACAGAGGAGGAACATATGGCAAACCTGCAGTTTAAAGTGAGTGAGGGCTCATATCGTTGATGTCATGTCTCAGAGGATAGAAAGAGATAACAGTGACGGCTTATGGTTAGAAAATTGAAGGGTGGCTGCAGGGGTTTAGAGGTTTATTCAGGCTTTATTTAGGCGGTAGCAGTATCCCTTGTGTTTGCAGCCAAAAGGTCCTTTGGGGTACTCAGAGGTAGGCTCCGGCCATCAGAAAATAACCAGTTACAGGCATAATGCTTTCACAACACGTGCGATATAACACTTTAGATTAGAATTGACGGAGCTGAGATTTGCTGTTAGAAAGACAGCGGCATGTCCAGACTTGGGCCAGCAGAGTTCTTTGCTCTGTCCGTCATCTGAATGCCTGTGCTGACCTCTTTTCAGTCTGCACACAGTAGCCAAGCAGGTCACGCGGGAGGATGAGGTGATTTAGACACATACAGTACATTGGCTCAACACACTCAATATAGTGTAGTGTAACACAGTCGTGTGTATTGTCAGCATTTATAATGAGACATTCAATTAATTGTTGCCCGCTGCTGATTTGCATAAAAATAGCATAACCATCATGGATCTACTCATCCATGTACACACAAACTAAGTGTTGAATTGTGAACACAATTGATTGGATGATTTTCAGTGAGCGTCGAGATTTTTTTGTAGAATCATCAGAGTAGTAAACAGGATTACATCGGCGTAGAAACAGCCAGTTAAAAAATACAATTAAAAAACAGACTTGACAAATGTTAGTGACTGTGTGCCGCCATAACAAGCGGGGAAAACCAAGGGACAGCTATTTTGGCAGAGCAATCGCCCACACTCCCAACCCGGGATACATTGATATACCAATCCCACGAGTAAATGAATGCACACTGACATGCCAAACCGCACAGACATAGCGGAGATAAAGTTGCAGGCTCTCATCACAGCTGAGGAGCTGCCTATTCATCTGCACGTAAGAGGACAAAGCGAGCGCACTGCACTCAGGAAATTGCAGGCGCGCAATTTACAACCGTTAAGCAGCAGTGGAGGACAGTGGAGAGACACACACGTAGACACACGCACTCCTGGACACACACGCACAAACACACAGCTTTCATCAAACTATCCCTGTCACGCTCACAGACGCACACACTGAAGCTGGTTGTTTCCCTGGCTGAGTCTTTGAACTGTTCAATGAGAACTCTTTTCAGCCAAGTGAATGGCCCCTCTGATTCCCCTCTGTGTGTGTTGGTGTGCGCAAGTGCACAAACCATGTGTTTGTGTGTGTCCTCTTCATCTTTTGTGCAGGCCCAGCTGAGGAGTGAGAGCTGTTTTGCATGAGGCTCAGCCACACCAACGAGCCTGTTCAAAGCTAGCTCGAAATCAGAGCAGGCCTTTTAAATTGTCTTTTTTTTTTATCACCACTCCTAGATTTGTTATTTCAACCTTTACGAGGATGTGAACAGCAGTGATATTTTTATGCAACAGATTGCAGTTGACATGCTTGAAGTCAAATATTTTCAATTATGCATACTATTAAATGGAAGCTTTTATCTTAAGAGCTTTATACCTTCAAAAAATATACTGGTACTTTTAGTACTGTATGTTCTTTTTAGTCACTGAACTAGAAACGGCCACTTATTTGAATAGGTGTGTCTGTCCGTGTGTCCGCCCCCAAGAGTGTTGTTTTTTTTTTTTTTTTTTTACTACTGTAAACCCAGATGTAAACTTTTCCATTTTCAAATGGAAAAGATTACATTTTATTTTATTCATGAATTTGATTACACACAAATAAACACAGACACACACACACTTTGAGTAGAACTACCCCCATCTCTATACCAGAGTGAGAAAGTTGTATTTGGCCAGATTGTATATGAAATTTCAACTAATTGTTTAAGAAAAGCAAAATAACTGTAAAGATTATTGTAAAATTCCTCTAGAGAATTTTGCCGTGCCACATTTGAGGCATATTGCTGGCATCGGGGAATTCCTGAACCTCCAAAATCATCACTTTTCAGGATAAACCAAAAATGACACCAGTCTAAAACAATTGAGTTAAAAACAACTATAATAATGACTGATCCAATATATCGGCGATTTTGACCCCACCTTCAAGGTTGTTTTATATAAAACAATCTTATTTTTGTCCTGTACAAAATGACCCAGGTTTGGGGTTGTTTTTTGCAAAACAACCTAGAACATTGGGTCAAATTGACTCAGATTGGTCCTCTTTTGACCCATAATTGAGTTATATTGAACCCACTTGTTTTTAGTGCAGCGGTATGTTTGTTTGGTTTCCAAACTTGTACATTGCACTAGATTTTCCTCAAGAGTTCCCGCACTATTAGAATGCCACACTACAAAAGACCAATAAAAATCAAGCGATAGGATTTTCAGTTCTCCTTTCTGATCAATCTGTCATGTTTTCTTCAACTGCCACTTTTGCATGACCTAACTGGGGCTTTCATTTCTGTCCAAACCCCATTCCTTCTCTCTTCTGTGATATGCCAATCCAGGTGATAATCTACCAGGGCGGTCAGGTGTTCAGCCTCGCTAACCACCTCAATGGACGCGTGGGTTTTGTGTCCACCATGCCAAGTACAAGTGCCTCCATCTTCATCAACAACACCCAGCTGTCAGACACCGGAACCTACCAATGTCTGGTGAACAACCTCCCGGACAGAGGGGGGCGCAATATTGGTGTCATTGGGCTCACTGTGCTAGGTAGCTATCGTATTGTTGTCAAATATTTATATGATTAGATGAGTGATTGTGGACACTACACTTATTAGCAGTCCTGTCATGCGCCATATGGAGTCCATATGATTCTGTTTGATTTTACCAAAAATAATACTGCCTTGTTAAACATACTTTTACACACATCCAAGGATATCTACTTCAAAGCTTCTTATGTTGAACCATGCTAATGACATACTGACACACTCAGTAGCCTATATGGCCTCTATACTGTGAAATAAAATATACTTGGACTTTGCTCATTACAATAGTTTGAGATTATGCCAAAATCTGAATGGTATAAAGAGACCCTTTAAATATAAATTTCAAATGAACTAGGAAATTGGTTGAATCATGGATCCTATACCTGTTGCACCTATCCTTGTCAGGGAACAGCAATATGGGCAAACAATTCCAAAACATTTAAGAGACATTAGCAGTGGTGGGCATTTTACATTTTTTTTACTGGTCCGTCATTTTCAGTTTCCTCGGTACGCAGACCCCCTTCTGCCATCGTCGGTTCGTGGGTTTTGGAAGTTTGCCCAAACGGTGATGTCCGGGCCATCAACCAAATATAAATGGCATTTCCGCCAGCACCTCCGGTATAACTTCCATCACCAAACTGTGTTCCCCTCATTAAAAAACAAAGTGCCCGTGGAAATAACAATGAAACCTCAGTCCATCCTGGAAGAAACCAAACAAATCCCTAGTCTGCAATAAGCAATTGTAGCCATTAGGGAGCATTTTTCTGTTTCAGATAACTTTCAATCACTGGAGTCATTGTTTGAAAAACTATTTTCAAAGACGGTTACACGAATCGAAATTCACATTTGACCACATTTTAACTGTCACTTACACTACAAGTAAAAAACAAGGTTTTGTTGAGTAATCAAATATGTGCAATTGATTTATTCATCCAAATCCTACTTGAACAGCAAAATAACACAAAAATCTCTTTATATTTAATTCTAAACATTGCTTTGTACTTTTGGCCTGTACAATAACTATGTTGAGGAAGACTTTATACTGTAGGCATTGCCATGCAGTGCAAACATTGACAACCTAGCCAGGCTGGCTAGCTTCAATAAGGAGAAAGTCCTCCTCAGTGCCATGCATTACATAAGACACTTTCTCTCTTAATAGTTGCTGCTGCATACTAATACTCTAGCAGTTAGGTCGTTATTCCTGGGTCCATGTATGTACGTATGCTCGCTGCCAATTTAGAGTGTGCTTACAGTTTCACCTTCCCAAGCATATGGCAGTTTACATGTTTTTCACAAGCTTGAACTGGGTGAAGTGACAAGGTGGTGACAATTACAATGATGAAATAAAATGACGGACAAAATGTATTGTTCCGTCGGGCTTGTCTGCTGGTTTTAAATTGTCACCAATTGACAGACAGTCCATCTGCCCAACTCTGGACATTGGTATTTAAATATTAAGAAGTCAGATTTTTTTCCACCTTGTGTGTTTTTTAGGTTCATCGACAAATTTTACCCAAAAGCCAAATATGCCAAATGTTATGAGTAAAGAATAGATTTTCATGCTGTTACTTCACAAAACATAATTTGAAGTATAAGCACATGCTGAATAATTGAATTTACACACATGTTTTACAATACCGTATAATTTCTGGTCAATGTGAATACAATCTTGTATTAAAAAATAAATAAAAAATTGCATTGTAAAGTGGTTGACATCTCACCACCCACTCTTTTCATCTGTCAGTGCCCCCCTCGGTGCCAGCATGTCGAATCCAGGGAGCGCTGGATGTAGGCAGTGACATCATGCTGTTTTGCAGCTCAGATGAAGGTATTCCAACACCGTCCTACTCGTGGGAGAAGCTCGACGCGCTGCCCAAGCTGCCGCACAACGCCATGCAAGGTATTAGAAACAAGCTGGCCATCGGGGTTCCCTTTTGCCCCACCTTTGCTGGTAAATGTAACACACACGTTAGGGAGCACAGACTCCACCTACCATGATCACCACCATACCTGGAGATGTCCATCTTGTGATCCTTCTGAGGACTGACGTCCCATTGTGTGATGCAAATGACAAATGTGTTGCGCGTGATCAAGAATTTGTGGTGTTATTCTAATTTTCACCCCTTTCTCTCATGCTGACTACCAATTGCGGATGTTTTCACACTTCATCCAAGAAGCGCTTGCATTTGTTAAACTGGATGTTGCAACCAGGCAACTGGAAGTCAGCTTAAGAGAGCTTTTTTGTGGCCTCTCCTCTCTTACCCGGCTGTGACCTTTGCACAGCAGACAGTCTTCATCACCTGTTGCACTGTGTGTACACTACCGGTCAAATAAAGGCTCATATCCCTGGTGTGGGGACGAGACCTCATGAGTCACGATAAAAAAAAAAAAAATATATTGGTCAGTCTATATTTTGGGTATTATTTTTACAAATTATTGGCCAATTTACAGTAAAGTTATTAAAAAGCAATGCTAATGGTTGAACACAATATAGTACTGTATTGGCATTTTTGGAGTCTCTCAAAAGTGATGATTTTGGATCAATGAGGTGTACAAAGAGGCCTCAGATTGCTTAGGGAAGTAAAATTTGTCAAATAATTGGTTGCAATTGAATAAGCAAATGATAGGCCTCTCTTCACGTCAATAAAATATCAATTTAAATGTTGGAGCCTTTACATGAAACAAGTAGTGCTTTTGCACAGTGCGTGTAACCTTAAACTAATTCATTCATTCTGTCAAACTAATCTGCAGCAATAGTTAAAAATGCTGAATGTGTTAGTTACAAATGCACAATCTACGTGGTATCCCATACAATATGTGTGTAAAATATCTTTGTGCCTTTACAAAGATAACAACAATGATCAGCTTTGAGGCATACTGCTGTGCATAGAAGAAGTACTTAACTATTATACTGTACATGTTTATTATTGTGGATGTAGATTGTAGTGCAAGGAAACTGATGTCATTCTGTTTGTTAATAATATTTGTTAAGATTTGAGTGCCCGATGTTAAGTCACATTAAGAGCACATTAAGTACACTTTTACTACCACAAATACAACCACACTAATCAACAGAGCCTATGGTTATATAGGAATATATATGAATGATAAGGTCACTTTTTTAAGGCAGAATATGTGTATGGTACAAAGTTTAGCAACCCGTGCAGGAACAAATGGTAAAGATAGCTGCTGTTTGAATCTACCCTTCTACTAAAGCTATCTGCCTCCCTCTACTGGTTATTGGCAGACGTACTTCAATTTAAAAATGCAAATTAACTCAATCTGAAGCAACGCAGCTCCCATACCTCAAGCAAACACATCTGCCGTTATGACCATTATGTTGAATGTCTTGGCTTTGATCACAATACCACCCGTGTTTGTCCCACAGACCAAATGCAGGGCACTGTAACACTGAGAAACATCAGCACCAGTACCTCAGGTCTCTATCAGTGCACCTCCAGCAATGCCATTGGCAAGAGCACCTGCCTGCTCAATCTTCAGGTTGTTGCTCGTAAGTACTACAAACACATGGCTTGATAGTTGCTGCATCGCTGTGCCTCTGTTGACACGTTGCTGGTATTTATAGACATTTCACTCAAGACATGAAAGACTGAAGTAAAGTTTATAAGCCTTCTATGTGACATCTGTCAAACTGGTATGAGACCAAGCAAAACATTGCGAGAGTCAAACACCGTCGATGTCAAAACCTCTCGCATTTGACACAATCAGACTAAAATGGTGATATGTTGTCTAAAAGCTGGCATGGCATGGCAAGACAGGGAGGAATGTGAAGTGCCTCTTGTCTTTTTCTCTTTTTTGATGTAGTAGCATGACAAGCAGATGAGGTTAAAAGTCAAAAATTGGTAAAACCATTGTTACTTTACAAAACTTACTCGGGTAATATATCTATTAAATTAAAGCGTTAACTTTGAATATTAATTTAAATGTTATAATTATTCAAACTTTGACCAAGTTAACTCAGTTCTCATGACTTCATGTGAACTCTGTTCATTTTTAACCACATTTAGAGGAGAGACTGGAGATGTTCATTTTTAACCACATTTAGAGGAGAGACTGGAGACTGGCACAAAGGCAGACGAAGACGGACATTTAAGTAGCTTAATTTTTAAAAGTCAATCAAAGGTTCATTAGAAATTAAAAATATTCATGCACTCTGCAAATTTCAAACACCAGATAAGTTTCAAAACAGACAAACTGTTCAAAACACCCTGCTCATGTTGCCTCCACAGGGCTTCATAAACACTGCTTGAGACCCTTTGAGAATTGTTTCTATGAGAAAACTAAAAATGCTTAAGAAGATGAATCAGATCTGTTGTTTTCATCAAAAGTTGTATTATACAAGAAAATAATTGCGCTAAAGGATCAAAGGAAGCCAACCGTTTGGACAAACTGCAATTTGCGTTCCTGTGTGATGGTTGGCCTGCTTGATTTGATTCACAGAACATTACACTTTTCAAATACAGACTGAGACAGCCTCTTGCGATTTTCTTAAGTTACAATTGGAGTTTTTGCAGCCTGAAATGAAATCATTTTTGTCAGACTTTTCTATTCAATTTGTGTAACAATTATTGACTACTGACTCGGGTCGCGGGGGAGCTGGAGCCTTTCTGTAAGGCAGAGCGGACATTGCATTTCGAATATAGGTCTTCGCTCAACGTTCTGAATTCATATTATTTCTGACAGTCTGTTTTTCCACCTTATAATGTACTGTATTATCACCATTGTCCTCTCTCGGCCATTTTCCTTAGCCCAGCCTCAGAGTGTGGGTCTGATAGCAGGAACTATTGCTACTGGAGTGCTGGCGCTCATCATCTGCTGCCTGTTAGTGGTGGTTACCCTTTACTACTGGAAGAATAAGAACAAATATGAGGAGGAGGAGATCCCCAATGAGATCAGGTTGGTCACTTTCTTTTTCCAGGAATTGTGGTAGCATCGATTAAAATTGCAACATTGTTTGGACAAAAATATTGGTACAGTTCTTTGTCAAAACCTGTGGTAACAGCTTACACACACACCAACACACACTCTCCCGCTGTGACATTAAACGCATAGGTTACTTAGAGGAACTGAGATTGCGAGCCTGGTCCCCTCACTTGTCTTACATCAACCACAATCTGACCTCACAAACTGTACATATGTCCTGACACGCTACAAAATATTGAAATAGTGACGTCGGTTTGGTCTGCTTGCTGCTTTTAATGAAAATAATGTGATACTTCCTTGGTTAACAAAAGTTACTTTAAGTAGCTCCTTTGGCTGATAACACCCAACTGATTCTGTCCGCTTCCACCCTCATTCCGCCCCTTATCGTAATATGCTAAAATAAACACTATTTTAAGCAATATGCCTAAAATAAACATCCACGAGATTTTATGAAGTTCAAATTACAAATCACAGTTTAATTTGAGAAGAACATAATTTTATTTCTTTACTATTAATTGAATATGAACAAAATAAAATGACACAAACGTGTTAAAAATGAAACAATGAATAAAGAAACGGCTTGCACTCACCAAAAACAAACAGCGGTCACAATCGATCAGTCTTTTCAATATCTCCCAATTTTTCTTGACCTCTTCATGCTCTCTTTCTCATGGCACTGAGATGCACAGAGGGTGTGCCCAAAAGTTTTTTTAAAAACGCCGTAGCGCATTGACGAGCTCTATTTACCTTCAAACTGAGATGTACAATACTGTATATCCACTGGGGTCTACCAAGAAGTTTTTAAAAGCACCATAGCGCGTGTGTCCAGCCGTGCTTTGGTGTCTCGTTACTGCCTTGGTCTAACAATGGAAGTTTGCAAATCCAGTGTACCTCCAAACACCAAATCTATCCTTTGCAAACAAAAGGCATTCCCAGCAGAACTATTTGCCAGGGTTAGCTCACGCGCCTGCTAGCCCAGTCAAATATATGGCCAAGTCGGGACAGGTTAGCTAATAGCTACGCTGCGCCTCTAAAGTAATCAGGCAAAGCCAACACCGCGTAGCTTGCTTGTTGAGCATTGCACCGCCTTCCTGCAGTGAGCATCCACTCACGTCACGTTCAACGTGAGTCCTCTAGATGGCGATCTTATGACTCGATTGGCTATTACAGCTACCCATTAAGTTATAGGGGCCTTGCTGGCCCTGACTGATCACCACTGTACACAATGTATATCTTTCACTATAGTGAGTATTTGTTTTTATCTATGACTTTTCTTATCTTTTGACTTATTTGAGCTAAAATAAACATTTGTGAAATCCGATTTTTTCGGGAGGGCGTTCACATTTCCAAATTCATGCTACCTGTATGTGTCCTGTGTGTGAACGCTTAACTTTCGTCAACATTCTTGTCCTTATATTCTTCCTTCTGGTTCCATGCATTTTCTTTTTTTCCAGAATATTTCTGTTGTAGAATCTCAGTAAATGCATCCAAACTAAGAATGTGGAAATTTGTACCTAACAAAAGCTGATTTTTTTTTTTTTTTTACTTTCTGATTATTACTTCCCTGGCA
Organism: Hippichthys cyanospilos; assembly: GCF_059441005.1. NCBI lineage: Eukaryota > Metazoa > Chordata > Actinopteri > Syngnathiformes > Syngnathidae > Hippichthys > Hippichthys cyanospilos. The sequence goes on along the minus strand of NC_142379.1, from coordinate 14,492,131 downwards.
TTATCTTGATGAGCTTCACGCACATGTGCCTTGTCAAGGCTAATTCCTTGCTTTATTCATGGCGTTAGGACCACTGAGTACCCATTACTTTAATCAAATTTATTGAGGCGTGTTCTAACTTTTGGCCCGTACTGTAGTGAGCCATCACAAGCTTGAATTAACATGATGAGGCCCTAGTGTAATAATCTTCTGCCAATGACCTTCAACTCGCTGATCTCCGCAGGGAAGACGACCTTCCACCAAAGAGATCGTCATCAGTGAAAGCGTTCCATGCCGACGCCTCATCTTCTGAGAACGACACGCTGACTTCCACCAACACCTACAACAGTCGCTACTGGCACAATCCCAAACCCAACTATGACACCAACTCGTACACGCGCTACAACGGAGACACGCGGCAGACCTTCGCCACCACGGTGCATGGCGCACACGGACACAGACAGTCCCAGAACCCAGGACACGGGCACGGCGCAGCGGTCACCGCACCGGGCTCCGCCCCGCTGTCTCGCCATACTCAGCCCACAGCCACAACAACTTCCTCCTTTGCCAATGGCAGCCACACACTCCCGCCACCCAAGACCCTCGTGGTCACCACAAACTCTGCCCCATCTCCCCCCACCATGGCCCGCAGCAATGGCTCCGTGAGCCTAAAGCCCGTGGTCACGCCCACGCATGGGCAGCATACGCACTCGTACGCCGTGAGCCAGGCCACGCTGGAGCGGATGGGGGCGGTTCCCGTCATGGTGCCCGCCCAGAGCAGAGCGGGCTCGCTGGTCTAGTAAACCTCTTCTGCTTAACTTTGAAAACAGGACTTTACCTACTTTTGGGTTGTTTTTTTGAATTCCGACGATGAAAACCAAACTGAATATGGGCTGAAACAGCCCGCTGCCCTTTATTACGACAGTGTCTTTCTCAACTCTGTGTGCTGAAGTTTTTGTTTGATTTTTTTTTTCAATTCTAGAAAAAGTAGGATTTTGCAGTGCAGAGTTCAAAAAATGCCAATTTATTTATTGAAATGGTCCTACCTTTTTATTTGAAAGTAGGACACATTCGTTTAGTTACAGTATTTTCTTGTTGGGTGGTTTGAAAACGTTTGTTTTGATCATCTGTTGGCCCCGTAACAATGCAGGCATTTCAATCTCAAGTGTGTCGATACTACATGGTTGGACATCAGTGAACTTAAATTCCTTCTCTTTAAGGGTATTTTTTTTTGGCCACGGCTTTTATGTTCAACCATTTGGAAAATGGTGATAATAATGAATATGCACTGAAAATGTGAATGTTCCATTGTCTGTTGGAAGCTATAGTACTTTAAGATGAACGTATATAAGAACGATACAATGGTTTTGATGGCTTTAGAAAAGAAGAGAATGGCAGGCTTTACAGGTGCAATGCATTGCAAAATATAGTATACTTTAATAATTAGATCAAATCTCTTGTGCTTATGCACTTTTTGGAGCAATTTAGACAGCCTGCCGTTAGAACAACTTTATTGATTAAATAATTGCTTTACCAATACAACTCTTCACGATGGACAAGAAGACTATGATGTCAGTGTTCAAAGAATGCATCTCCAATTTCGGTGGCGGGGATCAGCACAAATATTTTTCTTTGTATTTTTCAGGAAAAAATGGGGACGCATGTGTTCATTTTAGACTATGGAATTGTGAAATACTGATAGGACAGAATTGTTGCTTTTCAAAGTATAACTATGTTGTTGTTTTTTTAACTTCACTGTTGTCCTAATCTGGTTTGTCATCTGTGTGCTGCTTTTACAAAACCATATATTATTTGATAAATGCTTTATAAAAGAACAAACATATATTCAAAGATTATTTCTTCCCCTTTTCAAAGACGAGCACAATTGTGCTTCTTTTTTTGTTTGTTTTGTTTTACTGTATATATTGTAACTACAACTGTAGGCTAGATTCAAAAAAACACGTTTCAATTTGACTCATGTGTCTTAACTTAATTTTGTGGCATGAAAGGTCCAGAAAGCAAATACTGCAGAATCATTGAAGGGATGTATTGTTTTATTTCTTAATTTGAATCTCAATTTTCTTCTCTAATATTGTTATTTTTTTTTAAGGCCGGTACATCCAGTCTTTTTATGCTGTATATGGTAGAACTTTCTTGTGTGTTTATATTTTAACCAAATTTTCCATCAGAGGAACTTAGCTTTCTTGTTAACTTGCAAAAAAAGTACATACTAAAGTCTTCTTGCAAAATTATATGCCGCGATTATTTGAAAGAGTTCATGATTTTATTTGTATTACAGTTTCATGCTTATTTTGAAAGTTGCAATTAAAAAATGCAATATAATATTGTATTGTCAGCAATATTGCATTGCATTGAGCCACTGTTATCTTTTGTCATCATGTAAGAGTTATTTACACTGGGTTTCACTTGGATCGGACTTTTATAATTCTGTTTGTATCTGTTGTATGTAAGTCCATGAAGTCCTAGCTGTACATGTGCCATTTGTCACTCAAATGAGAAAAAAAACACAATGGATAAATACTGTTGAATAATTTATTAGTTAGTCTAATATTGCGTGTACCCAGTGTGGACAAAACTATTAAGACAACGTTGGAATCATCGCACCCGTCACTTCTTTGAACGTGTTCATGCTACTCAAAAATGCATCTAAACTAAAAAGTCCAAAAATCACAATCGCACACATGTAATCACATCCCTTCTTATTTTACTTGTCGGTGTTTGCAAATGAAGTTCAGTAAGAACTTTTCTTAACTTTTCACAGCATCTCAGTCAGTCCCTAACATGGGTGATTACACCGGGACGTCCTCAAAGGTGTCAGTTTTTATTCAGGGGAGAATGCCCACCTTGGAGAGCTAAAGGATCAAATGAATGGAGAATAAACTACTGACATCCTCTGTCAATGACCTAGTGTCTAAAACAAAGTCTTAGTGTAAATATTGACCAAACCAATATGTAAATATGTAATGAAACGATTTTGTTCTTACCGTTGGTTTGAAATGTCACATAGAAAACATAACACTGGAACTTGTAGAGAATAAAATATTGTTGATACAATCTTCTGCCTTTATATGTTTTTAAACGTGTAATTCTGCCTCTCTTTGAATGGTTACTGTTGTGTGTAATTCTGCTTCTCTGGTTGTCTGGAGAGAGAAAACCTGACTAAGGTAGAGTGTGTGTGTGTGCGTGTGTGTGTGTGAGTGTGTGTGAAGCTTTAACTTTGTTTTTTGAACTATACCTTACATGTTTTGACTCATCTAAACGCCTTTCGATGTTGAACATAGTGCTGAAAGCACGCTGACTTGCCAGTTTCTGAACCTATTTCTTTAAATAAATAGCGTCATCTAGTGGAGTTAAAAATATAGCAACTGGTTCATAAATCAAGATGCTCATTTTCCCGTTATGACAAGGTGCGTTTCCATCACGCAGAGATTTGAATAAAATCAAACTAATAATAGAAAAGCAGAAAATTCCAACTTCTCATGCGGGGATTTCTGCGGTATGTCTAAATAGAAATATTTCGGGAAAATGTGATGAAGACTTTCACATTTCAATTGTCCCACTTAGTAAAGTCTGTGGAAAGTCACATTAGTATCCCTCATATCTTTGAATATATGGTGGCTACGTAGAATAAAGATATATCAAAAAAGTGCAAGCATATTAATCTTTTTTTTTTTCTATTAGCCAACCAAATACGATCATCGTAACATTGCTGTGAAATTTGGGTGCACATTACTAAAAATAGATTATTTTTCAGAAAGAAAATACTTTACTACATATGCTTTTTTTTCCTTTGGGGAAAAAACAAACGGCGTACTCTACACATTCATTCATTCATTCATTCATCTATTTTAGAGGGGAAAAATGTTTTACTCCCCAACTCCATGCAACTTTTATTTGTCTCTATGTCCAAGTATGCTCCAACTCACAGCACCTCTCCAGAGATCTAACTGTATCACAAATGGCTTGTTTGACGCATGGTCCACCTGCACTTCTCAAACAAACTACTAGCTAGTAGTATTATTACAAAATGACAAACATTACACCATTAGGTAAGCATAGCAAGCAAGTAATATAAGAGACGTATCGAAAAGTTTACCTTAGTAAACAAAATGTTTATCGTTTTGATTCACATTCATTAGCATTTTTCCAATGTGCTTGCACAGCTGCACTTGAATGATCTTATTTCTGGTCTGCTGTTTCTGTGTACTCGTGAGCGCAGTCTCCCTCCCTTGTGTGTGTATTACTGCAGTTTTTGACACAGGTGTTCTGGACTCAGCAACTGCACCTCATCTGGTAATCAGCTACTGTCCTCGTAAGCTGGCCTCACACTCTGCCACTCATGGCCAGAACGTCTATGCTCCATTGAGTTACAGTAATTCTATCCAGCCATTCTGTGATTCTTGTTTTGTTTTAATCCAAAGGTAATACTGATCCTGCCTGTTCCTGTCTGAGTTCTCCAGCAGGCTTCCTTCTGCACCTGCTGCTAAAATCCACTTCCCCTCCCCTTTTTTTCTCTAACCTTTGCCCTTGAGCCATGGTACCTCGAGCACTTGATATTAATACATAACTCATTTCCATATTTGCTGTTCAACCATCCTTTCTGCACCTGGGTCCTTATATGTTCCACCCTTTACCGGTTTGTTTTGTTTCATGGAACCACAGTTGCTAGTACTGGTTTTTGTTCCGTCAAATTATTGTGATAAGAACATGAAAGAACAAAGTCTTTAAAAAGAAATAGAGCAAGAATCGCTTAAAATGTTATAGCTTGACAAATAAATGGTTTAAAACACTTGAACTCACAAGATTAGGGATAATGTTATGGAAGCATTTACTGTCATCGAACGTTTGGACGTTTTGAAAATACAACATAACAAATCATATAAGTCAAGTAAATAAATATACTGAAACTGTCACCACTCACAAATCAAAATGAAAAACATTAAATAAACGGTTTACAAAAAACACAACATACAAAACATAATCAAGCTGATTTTGTTTTAACGCTTTGATGCGGCTTATATGCGGGTGCGTCTTATACTCCGGAAAATACGGTCAATGATATATAAAATAAAAATGACAGCTGAAAGTTGTTCCTATGTTGATTCATTTGATGGGAACAGTTGCCTTTTTTGTTTGGGGTTTTGAAGTGTAATATGAGCTAACAGATTTAATTTCTTGTTCTTTTTCATCCTGATGTCCTTGTTGAATCAACTACACTAAACATTGAAACACAATTTACAGGGGAGTTAAGCTCTATTCAGTCCTCAAGGACTCCAGTGGATGAGCCATTACTGCAAAGTAGTTCATATAAGATCAGTAGCTATTTTAATGTTTCTCTCGGGCATTTTCATTCACCCACTACAGGAGCCATTGGACTGTTACTGAACTGAAATGTATTCTTAGTATACTACATAAACTGAACTTCTCCAAAAGCTTTGATTTATTTGGAGCATGACATTTAAAAAAGATGGGCCAATTCACCATACTTAATGTATGAATAGCTTTTTCCTTAATCAATAATAGGTTTTTAAAAACAATTTCACAGCCAGAAATGGACAAATCCCACCTTGTAATTTGTTCGGGTTGCCATGTGGCAAAAATACATTTATATTCATTTCGATCGTGCAGAAATGAAGCTTCCACTCCCAGGTGGACACCAAAAGACCAATTTTATCAGTGTGAACTGCTTCTTGAGTTTGTTTTAAGTGAATTTCCACTTTTTTTTTTAATTAGTGTGATGAGACTGAGACCAGTTAATCCCAACGAGCGATGTGGAATAACAGCATGCAGCACTGGTTTGTTGTTTTGTTTTTGTTTGTTGATTTGATTTTGTGGCCGGGACCTCTTTGTTCAAGAAACCTTAGTGCAAAGTCGAAGAGAACAGGTCAAACAGAAACATCTGCAACCAACCGCACGTAAAAATAACCCTGCTCAAAAGCCACTGCTACTCAGCGAGCGGGTTAGGAAAACACCCATCATGTTTTTATATCTACTGTATGTGGATGGATGAAAGTGTCCAAAGGCTAAATAGAAGGCCATTTACTCCTTTGCTCTGTGTTTGGAAAGCATAAAACGGCCATTTCCTTATGACACTTTCCCGCTATCTCCTCTGAATATGAAAAATATATGTAACACATTTATTAATGATAACAAACCTATTAAAGATGCTCATATAAATAACCAGGCGGCTTCTTTCTACCTGCATGCAAATTGTAATCTTGTAAAAATAATTTACTTCTTGAATAAATGAACCTGAAATCTTCTTACATGATTTTTTTTTCCCCCTGTTTTAGAAACCTTGAATGGAATATAGTTTTATCCCGACCATTTAATGCCAGCACAAGTCTTCTATTATGCTCTAAATCAGTCTGTACCACCTTAAAAACCTAAGTGTAAAAGAAAGTCTGCCTATTACTGAGATTTTGCATAAAGCACTGTGCAGTAAAACAACTGTTTGCATGTCTTTCTTTCTTCTCTTAATTTGCTTTTTCCCTGCAATTACACACCCTGTAATAATTCATAACGTGTGGCAATGTTTCACAGTAGAAGTTGACTTCCACGATAAATTTATGTTTTATGAAAAGGACAGGAAAAATCTTCAATACTGTCTGAATTATTAAATGTTTATCACTTGAAACATGCCACCAAAAATGTGCTGTGACATTCCCCAACCCCTGCGAAGGCCAAAGGAGAGCCAAGAGGAACAAAAACATCTGTCATCAGAATTCACATATTCTGCAAAGGAATATGCGAAAACACTCACTTTTAGTGATGCTTTAGTGCGATCATATGTGTCTTGTGTAGTCATTTATCATCCTTTTGGCCTGCTTTAATTTTTGACCTTGTCATTTAAATTGCCTTTCTGGAAAAGAAATTCCTTTCAAACAAAATGCAATGTGAGATCACAGAAGGTCAGTACAGTCTCTGAGAGTTAATAATAAGAGCAATGCACAGTATTTTCCCACATTCTTTTATCCATCCATCAACGTTTTAGCGACAATGCTATTCTAAGACTGACGGCTAGGTGGTCATATTTTACTGTAGTTTGCACAAAAGACTGAAAAACATTTTTTTGTGTGTTTAGGGACTGATGCCCCTTCCTCTTTGGAAAAAAAAATGTCTTTGAACAAATGTTACTTTCCAAGTCAGGTTCTGTATGTTTGTCCACATTAATGCAGAGAATCATGATAAACAAAAACCTTGTGAAACAAACAAACTCAAGAAAGTACCTCTGCACGAGTGAAGGTGAACACTGCATGCACAGTCACTCTTTAAAAACTTAGCGATGATTTCCCTGACCACAAGTGGTAGAATGGCTTGCTATTTGCAGTCCACCGGAAATTGCTTCAGGATGGAACAGGGCATGTAGGCCACAGGGTCGTCTGTGTCATTCGGCACAACTTCAAGAGAGTGGTGTAACCTGAGGGTCCACAAGAAAGGCTTATGCTCACATCACATCCCGGTACTGTACACTAGACATTCTCTTCATAGATTTCACAGCTTTCAAAGTAAGAATGTGACTGATATGCTTCAGCTGTGCATTTTTGATCATTTCGGGAAATATACTGCATACATGTGTGGAAAATCGCACAGACCTCCAGAGGTAGCCGGACTACACTTGGAAATTGAGGTAAGACCCTCAGACCTACCGAAACATATGCAAGTGCAGAGGGCTCTTAGTTTCTTCTGGTGAATTTTCATCATAGTGGGAAACAAAGCCAGTGATTGCTGGCCTGTCCATCTGTTTTCTGTTTCTTAAGCCAGGCCTGAAGGGTTTTGAAATGCGGTGTTCATAAACTTAAATTTTTTTTTTTAAATGGAATTTTCTTCAGATAACAGTTTTTGGACTTTTCTTCAAGTCAGGCAAGGATATGTTGCTCTTGGAAATGACGCAAGAACACATCTGTCAGTCAAGCTTGAAGTAAGGAGAATATCCTCCCTGGAAGCTATTGACTAGGATATGGTCTTTTCTGTGCGAAAGTGGAGATCAAGTGAGCGTCAACAAGAAATACACAAAGCTCTTCTGATGCCAGACAGTCCCCAAGGCCTTCAACATAAGAGTAAATAGAGATCAACATAGCCACGTGTTCATTATTTACTGTATGTCTACACATCATCTGGGGTCATTAGTGAATACAGTATGTGATTTGCAAGCGAAGTACTGCAGGACTGAGATATTTTAAAATGTGACTCAACCATATAAATAGTTTTTGCTTCGTAAGTTGGTAATGTATATATATATATTTAATTTGGAGCATTTTTTGTAATTGAATACTTACTGCATGACATCATTATACTATAGCATTTTACCATTATGGTTTTGCTTTTTTTTTTTTTTTTGAGGGGTGTCACTGCATCGCATTACCACAAATATCAAGGGCAGTACGGACAACGATGTAAAATGAAATGCCAATGTATATACGTGGACACTTATTTAAGCTTTAGGACAAAGCACTACTGTACTTTTGATCAATTTAAGCAGAAATTTACTGTGTATCACTATTAGGAAGTAGCTCCAGCCAATCAGCATCTAATCAAGTTTAATTTATGTGCGTTGTTAATTATGCATACACAATCAATACAAAAATATAGAAAGCCTTTGTAATGACAGTTCTTTAAGCACAAGATGGCAGGATAGACCAAATATAGCGTGCATGACAGAGGTCCTCTGCTTTGGTTCTTGAGCACGTTTGCTTTGAGTCGCTGTTTGTTTCACTTTCACTTTCACACATTATTTATTGAAGAAAGATCGTTTTCTTTGTGGGGTCGAGGGAGGTCGAAGGAGTTGTGAGGTTCACCAAGCATTACTTCTGCACTTACTCTGGACATATTGCATCGTTTTCCCCTAGGTTTCAAGACATTTTTTTTACACAGTGGTAAGCCTGTTTGGCGTGTAATTTTAATTTTAGTGCATTTTGAAAATGGGATGGGTCAACGTGTGTGTGTATATATATATATATATATATATATATATATATATATATATATATATATATATATATATATATATATATATATATATATATATATATATATATATATATATATATATATATATATATATATATAAACAGGTGAGCCATGATTGGTCACCACTTGAGCCTTGAGTAACACTCGACAGCCAGTGGCAAAATGGTCCCCCACTCAGATAAATTGAAAAAAAAAAAGAAAAGAAAAAGGATTTTGCTGCTTAATTCATATTCCACGATCAGAATATCATGTTTGGACTTTTTTACTCCACTCACATTTTAACAATATTTTTGTTAACTTCTAAGCCACTTGAGAAGATCAAAATGTTAGATACATCAATCATTGTGATGTATCGCTTTTCTAAACCTAAACTTTACAGTTTGTTGATTTACTTGCCCACTTAGATCGGTAGTGTGTGTCATGGCATAGATGTGGCCAATGCTTTTTCAGCATCATGTACAAGCACATTTGATGTAGTAAGTACATCTACATTAACATCATCTCCAGGCAATTTAGCCCTACTCCAGCAGTGGTAATTATGTTTCATTTCATCCACGCAACTGAGATCGTAGCTCAGAGTGTTTTTGAAATTGTTTATCTAATCCTGACATCGTCTTCTTTTCATTCATATATTGCGTGACCTCGAAGATCATGCGAGCCATGACTGCAGTAATAGTGCTGATTTGGCCCTTCTCAGGGAGCTCAAGGGTGAATCAATTAGCTGTTTTTGTCTCCCACTGGATCTCGGTACATACTGTGTAACGGCGTCCACCCTGACCGAGCATATTGGATTCGATTCAGTGCGGCTCTCATGCTGGCAAGCAGCCTAGATGGGGTGAAGTGCCAGCGAGAAGGAGGGATGAGCAGAGTGCTGCTATGTGAAGGGGAACAAATGGAATAATGAAGAAAAAAGCATCCAGGGAGTGGCCGTGTGAAGATAGAGACAAGAACAGGAATTAGTGAAGAATGAGTCAATATCTTGAGCTCTTTCTGGCTTTTGCATTTGTAATTTATTTGGCACGTCGACTAAAACTGGTTAACGTGAAGATCAAATGCTATGAACCGAGTTCAATAGACGAGTTTAAATTCTTTGTGAGCATTACTTTGATATTTATAGTGCCTATTATCAGCACCGCTGCTTGGCAGAAACGTGAGCGGTTTTACAACAAGTGCATGTTAGTCTGATGACACTGAAGTGAGGCAACTCAACTTCCAAGTTGTAACAAGAGAACTCGTTTGAATTTAGACCTCAAAGGCATTTGACATATGCCATCTCGGAAATCAATACATGATCAGATCCCGTTCTGTATATAGGATCATAATACTGATTTTTTTCTTTGGATCTACTATAAACACTCTCAAATAACAACTGCATACTACATATGCAGAAAGATCACAACCTAATCCGATATTTACGAGTTTGAAACTTCAAGGCAATAATCTACATTTCTAATTCAAACTGCTGCAGAATTGACAGTCCATCTGCTCAATTACCGGTGAAACTTGGTTTGATAATATAGTATACATTAGGTAATGGTCTTGCACGCACATATTTTTGTGTGTTTTTTTTGTTTTGTTTTCAAATGAAACTCATAGTGTGTCCCGATGGAGCAGTGAAAAGCACGTCCGCCTCACAGTTAAAACGACCCAAGTTCAACTCCACCTCGCTCCGGTCTTCCTGTGTGGAGTTTGCATGTTCTCCCCAAGCCTGCGTGGATTCCCTCCAGGCACTCCGGCTTCCTCCCACACTCCAAAAGCTTGCACGGCAGGTGAGTTGGACATACTAAATTGTCATTAGGTGTGATTGGGTGCCTGAATGGTTGTTTGTCTCTATCTACCCTGCGATTGGCTGACAACTAGTTCAGGGTGTCCCCCGCCTACTGCCCGAAGACAGCTGGGATAAGCACCAGTAAGCTTGCGACTCTTGTGAGGACAAGCGGCTCCAGAAAATGGATGGATAGATTATACTACTTCCTTTTAAAATTAACATTGGCATGTTGATTCCAAAATTAGACAGCTTTTCTCTAGAATGCTAAGTTTTACTTATGTTTATTCACCATGCAAATCAAATCTGATTGTGTATGTGTGTGAGTGTGTGTGTGTGTGTCCATTCCAAATTTTAGGTAGTTTGGACATTGTCACAAAATCAAAATACAAATTTGTGAGTTTATTATTATTCCCATTGACAACTACGCATATAGGGGGGACCTTTGCTGGAAGATTCAAGGCCTGGTGTCATGAAGTCCAGGATCCGTTCATTTTTCTGTTCTCGTGGATTCTCCTGCTATTTTAGTAAGCATTGTAAAGCACCACAATGCATCACCTGTTGTGCTCACATTATAACTAGTTCAGGCCAAAAATGTGTATTTCACAACTGCAATACAACAGGGCTTCCCTGCTAAAGGTGCTCTGACGACACAACCGGAAATAGATAGATGGATGCCGACCACAAATGAGGATTTTTGTGCATGTTATGACACAAAATCAAATTAAATTACCCATGTCATATCTAGGGCTCCGTAAATACCGCCTGCGCTGTTGAAGGAGCCAGCAGCAGACTCACTGTTGAGTTCTTGCACAATCACACAAATCCACTCGCTGCTGCGACAGCTGTCATGGTGACCAAATGAGAAGATTTTGTCAATCGTCTTCAGCTTGTCAGGGAGGCAGACGCAAGAATCACATATCTGACAGTCATGGCAAGTTCAAAGAGGCCACAAAGCTGGTGAATTATTTGTTTTTATTTTTACAAGACAGAATGGTAAGTGAATGAAGGAATTTCAAACTTGTTGACGTTCATATTTATTATACGATATGTGATTCTGATGTCATCAGACATAAATGATTTCATCATTTGGCAACAACCAACAGAGTGTGCAATTAAAACAGGAACCAACTGCAGGGATTCTTCAAATAATGAAAGCGTTCCTTTCCCTGTTTAGCCGCATGAAGACCTTTTCTACAACATTTTAGCATTTGTAACGTTTCATTTTGTTAAATAGGGCTATAACCTTTTTTTTATTATTAAATTAAACAAGGTCACTGGTGGTTGTGCAGGCAGCATGTGTGCAGCTCTCATTCTCTCACTCAGTAAATTTAAGTGAGGATAATTTTCTCTTTATGGGCCTTCAGGGGATTGGTTCCCTGTTCAGGGTGTGATCTGCCTTTGGCTGGAAGACATTTGGGATAGACTGCTATCTGTGACTCTGAACGAGGTAAGTGGTTTACAAAATAGATGGATTGATTTTATTGACTGACCGACAGCATCAGGATGATTCCCTTGCAAAATAGAGCAGTCTGGAAGGGATTAACTAGAAGCACAGGGGAAATGAGTGGAAAGAAATACAGTAATCAAAACAGTTTGTTGGAAGGACACTATACTCTTTCCTGAGCCTTACACTGGAAGTGAACGGACATATTGAGACCAAATTAGGGAGTTCGTATTAGATATTTTGTGTGAGTTTTTTTTTTTTCTCTTATCAAGGAGAAGAAAAAAAAAGTATTTACTCATATTTGGCAGTACTGTACATTTGAGGTGTGTTCAAAAGCCATGTTCACTGTACAGAATCTAACTTACATAAACCTTTTTAAATATTTTACAATGATAACATTAGCACAACGCCAGAGCCTCACTCGTCACTCTGACAGGAGACATTGTGCTCAGTGCGTCAAGTGCGTAGTACAGATGGAAGCGGTTCAAGCACGAGCTGCTGATTGAACAATAATTAATTTAAAAGCAACCGAACCTTAGTTAAATGCATATTTATTAAAAATATTCCATTTATCTATTCCATTGATAATTCTTCATGATAAATTGTTGTGATGTTTTGAGTTGAACCAATGGTGGTTTTGTACTATACCCATACATAGCAGTAAAATAAAACATAATATTGTCTAAAAATATTAAAGCGGGGATGACTCTCCTCATTCAGCTTTTTTTCAAGATTTTTGCATTGTATTTGGAGTACACATATATACAGAACAATAAACACAAACCTTTATCCAGACAAGGAAATGATCAAGCAATAGTAATCTGTAAATGTGTTTCCATTTCTAAAACCCAAATCTCTATTTCAGCAAGAGCTGCGTCCATAAAATAGCTCGTCCAAAAGCAGCAGTTTTCCACAAACACTGATCACATGCATTTTTGTTGATGGTCAACAAACTTATCCTGCTGAAGGCTACAGAACAAAAATGCTTCTTGATGATGATTAAAATACCATTTCATCGAGAAGGGAAAATGCCTGCTCGGATTCACAACTGAAACACAGTCATAAAAGGAGTTCAACCACGAATTTTCTTTCCTCCCAGGGTCAACTTTTGTTCAGATATAAATTACAAAGTAACAAAGAAGACAGATGAATATGTTGAGCTGAAATGGAATTACAAATCATGATTATCCTGACCAACATTACTACTATTTCTTTTTTGTTTATCATATTAGTAAATATGAATAACAATATGTAAAGACAAATTTACAAGCAAGCAAAACATTGCAACAATGTAGTTTTAACGTTGGAATGCGTTATGTGAAGACAGCCTGGTTGTGGATGATACATGGGACCTAAATGACTGGTGAATGACTGAGATTTTGGGCGAAATCTGATGAGATCAAAAGAGCTGTTATTGTTGTAAAGCACACATTGTTTTGACTAGTTGTAGTTTCGTTTGACGTGCTTTTGATTTCTGTGTTTCAAATTTCCCACGTTGTAAGCATTCAATGAACGCAGCACCTTGAATGCGCTCTCAATCGTTTCCTCTTCTTTATCCGCTACACAGTTTGAGTCCGTGACACGATCGTCAAAGTTTCTCTCAATTCGTGTTCGAGACCGTTTGTGATTGCTTGCATGCGCCCAAAGGTGAGTTTATTCGCTTATAATGTTCGATTTTAGTGCTTGTTGTATGTTTTAAACTTGTGTGTGACGTCACCTGCAATTATGTTGTTTCGAACTTTCGGCTAGCATGCTAATTATGCTAACGGAGTTTCGTCATTATGACAAACTATTTATTTGTGTTTGATTAGCGCTGAATTGCGCGAATTGAGAAGTTTAGAGTGTTATGTTGTTTGCTGTGTGGTGTATTAAATTGTTTATTTATGTATGTATGTATGTTAATATTTGTTATTATTTACCTGTACTATTGCATAGCACAGTTGATAAACGTGCTGAATGGAACAACCGTCCGTGTTCTCTAACTGGAGCACATACATCCATACCTTGCCACTTTAAAAGCACTTAGCTGGAGACATCATAATCATACCCGAACCTCTCCGTTTATGATCATCTCTGTTCTAGCAAAACAGTACTCATCAACACACAACACGGTGCCCGTTGTCAAAAGAGCTGCGAGCTTTGGCGACACATTTGCATTGCAGAGGGATATGCTTGTAGATTGCACATGACCTACTAAGATTAGTGTTTTACTAAAAACACAAATAGCAGAAAAACATCACATTAAATGCCGTTTTATTTTTCCTTGAAATGTAAATTTCAGTTTCTGACCCTATGCTAAATAAGATGGAGGGGATTTAACAGCATGTGCTCAATATAGGGACGGCAGAAGAGCATTTTGATCAACAAATGTTGCATTAGAGGAGAAAATAGAAAACCGTTAGATTGTATTTTTTTTCTTTTACAATCGACTATTATAGTAGAGAGAAGATGGAGCTGCACAAAAATGGTATAAAACATTACTTGAGAGGTTGACAGGTCTCAAGGCCAAAGATTTACAGTGTTCAGGTCAATTTTGGCACTTATTAAAAACAACAAGTCACCCTGGTTACACAATTCTATACTTTGTTTCTAGATTCTTGTCATTTTACTTTTCAGCGAGAGACTTAATGTAAGTACAGTCGAGCAGTTATCTGTGAAGATGGTTGAGATTACTACGTAGCCTGAGCAGCATTGGTTTGTATGCCAACGCCAACAAGTTCAGTCAAGGAGGAGTTCATCGTGACATGGGTACGGGAACACCTGCAGTACTCTGGATCCAGAGATACCAAAGTGTCCGGGTCAGGGATTCTTGTGAGGGCAGCCGACGCGGTTCAGCAAGCAGAGTCACGGCTGAAGCATAAGGCTACCCTGGGGACAGTGGTGCAAGGCAGAGCGGGACTTGGGAGCCAACCAGCTACCAGACTACGTCAGTGAAAGAGAGAGGCATAGGTTGGTGCAGAACGAGGTGGGAGCTTCAGCCAAAGAAGATCAAACCAGCAGGGCAGTGGCCATCCGGAAGCAGGGTGCCCGGATGAAGTGGGAGCAGGCGATGGAGCAAAAAGTCACCGGGAATGATATCTATCAGTGGAATCCCCAGGAGATTAAGTTCTTGATCCAGATATGTTGATATGATATGTTTGCTTAGCACTTTTATGCATGCAGCTGTGTTGTGTTGACATTGCTGAAGATGACAAAAAGAAAGAGTAAAATGAGTGCTGGCGAAATGGAGATTTGACAATATGACTTTTTTTATTTTACAATCTCAGTGAGGATTGTATGTTTTCATTAAGCTGTTAGGTAACAAATGTATGCACTTAGTTTCAGAGAATAATGCAGTTGACCTGCAGCAAAAGCTAATGAATATTTCTGAAGCGTCTTGATTTAAGAGTAGTGTTGTTCCATCTATATTCTTCTGTCATCCTGGGGGTTTGTAGCAAACATAAACATGAACTGAAAATACTTCTTTTACAATGATGACTAACACATGATTTGTGTTTGGCAGACTTAAAACGCCACCATTTTTGTTTGCCCAAGATAGATTTGACAAATAATGATGCTGTGTATTTTTATTGCGAAACATTCGTCTTACAAATACGTAGATCAGGGGTGTGTAAATGTTTTTTCCCCAAGGGCTGTATACAGAAAATAGAATGTGACGTTTTATTTTTATTTTATCATACGAAAAGATGATAAACCAACCAATGTCTTTCTGTTAAGGGTGATAAAGCAAAAAACATATTTTTGTCTGAATTACCTTGAGTTTCCACAGGGTTGTAATGGTAATGAATGGATTATGTCACTGTATTAGCTTCAAATTGAATTGTGTCTTTGAATATCTCTTTATATGTAAGTACCCTGTTGTGAAAATTTTCTGGCTGCAAACATATTTAGCATTACTCAGTGTCACAGGCCACCATAAAGTGGAGGGTGGGCCGCATATGGTCACAGAACTGTTGTTTGGACACCACCAATGTAGAGTTACAGTTTGCATAAAAGTGTTCATATTCATATGTTTACAGATATGTAAAGTGGGGAAGAAAAATCATTGATGATCCTCTTTCCTGCGACCCGTTTCCTCTAGAAAACTGTGAGACCAAGCACTGGCCTTGTTAAAAATTGTCATTTCAACACAAATCATCAGAGGATATATATTGCAAACAGTATAAAGGGTGTGGTGCAGTTTTATAATGACATAGGCATGAGTAAAAAACATTTAATAGAAACATTATTAGTTAATTCTGAACAGTATTATAGAGTAGCCTGCTGAACCAATGGTTTAATTTTAATACTGACATGGATGTGTTCCTGGTCAGTGCGTATCAGATAAAAGATTTAAACAAAAAAACAACAACTATATCTGTTATTTATTTTATTCCCAGAAGATGAAATGGCTTTTGTTAAATTTTAGATTTAGAATAAGTTGAGCCAATTGTCACCATTTTCTACTCAAATGTAATTTGAATGTATCTATTTAGTATCACGATACTACTTCATAAAAGGAAAACATGAAACTGTTGATGAAGAAAACAAAATGACGAAATATGACTGAAGCTCTAAGAGTGTGTTTGTGTGTGCATTTGGGAGTGTGCTACTGGGCATGCGTGTGTTTATCAAGCAAGTGAACAAAAGGATTGCCGAGATCTGTTGTGCTCACTTCACAGTACATGCCCCAAGTGATGTCTGCTTGAAGGAACACCATGTAATTTGAAAAGATTTGCAACTGTGCCTGTCCCTATGAGGTTCTGTACGGCTTTCGGTCATGTTACTTATCACAAAATTCCTTCTTGTATGTTTTTTTTTTTTTTTGTCGTTGTTGTTTGGACTCAATATGAGATGCATTTTTCTCATTTCTCCCTTTGGCACACACAGTTGGGGAGCTAGCTAATTATTGTAGTTTGCAAACTATGTACTGTATCATCTGGGTGCAGCACTTTTAATGACATTCATACTTCCTGGAAATCTTCAAACTGTTTGACCATTCCTTTAATGCATTTTTGCCAGAAACTGAAAACCATCACTTGGCTTTGATATCTGTTGATAGTGATGCTATTAACTTACATATACTTTGAAGCTTCAAACCATGTATCAACCATAACAGGAAATGAGACGAGATGGGGTTACGGCATAAGCTAAAGTGATTAGCCATGATTGCCATGGATGGCTGAAAGGATTTTAAATTAGAAAAAATTCCACGTCATTATGATGTGATGTGACACACATTTGACTGTATGGTGAATGCTACAAAATCGGGAAGAGAGACATCCAATTTATGTACTGTATTTCCTTAAGGTATATCTGCTTTTTCATTTTTGTCAATTATGACACTTCCCTATATGTGGTACTCAGCGGGTCTGACGTGGATTGGTGCAATGTTTCATGATTGTCTGGCATCGGGCTCATGGTTTGAGACATGCTCACAACCTTTTACCACACTATTCTAAAGCTAAGCCTCATCTTCATATACAGTAAAACTCCTCTACAACTAAACGTGCATGTGCAAATATACCCTCCAGCGTGAAAAGAAATCCATGCATTGACACCTTTCCCTCTTTCTTACTTCCCATACAATGAAATTCCCCCGTTGCATAATACAAAATGTTGTTTTTTTTCCTGCATTTGTCTTGCACTGAAATTCACTTTGGCGAAAACAAGCCTGCAGCAAAAGTCTAGCTTGGTGTATGCTTGACACGCCAACATGCATTTTGCAGCACTTTATAGTCAGTGCGGCTTTACCCCGCAGTCAGAAGATATTCTCCCAAACTATAGGTGGCAGTAAATGGAGTCTGCAGCATACAAATCACACTATAACAGAGGTAGCGAATCCTAGTAGATCAAGCTATAAAACATTTTCAAAGACTCCTCATCCCTCCTCATTGTGGTGCTTGCCAGGAGTTGTTTACGGTATTTAGATCCCGCAAGTCCTTTTCAGCCAAATCATGAAGGTGTTTGTACCGGCGACCTTCCATAAGCGATAGTTCTTCTGCCATGTTTTCCTCTCGCAAAGAAATTTCGGAAGGTACGCTTTGCGGAAAATCTGGCTCACGTGGAGTGGCTTGGTTGCCGAAATAACCTCATTTTGACACATGGAACTGCGCGGAGTTGATGTAAGTATGACATTGAATGCTTATTGTAGATTTGGCCATTTCTTTCTTTTTTCAATGTTGGGTTGTTTTGATTTTAACTTCAGTCAGATTGTAGATTGCACAACATATTTTTTTACGTTTATGTCCGAGATATACAGTAGATTTGCTATAATGAAAAGTCCCCTGCTGCGAAAACATTCTGGCTGCAAACATGATTTTGTTGTAGAGGAGTTCAACTGTATAATGTAATGCGTACTGTGACGTACCTGTTTAATATTTGTGTGTGTAAGCGAGAAAGGGACAGAGCACACGTGCTCATATTTTCTGCCAATGACATACACACAGTGCAGTGTGTGTATGAATAAGCAGCTGTTTTTCAAACTAATATGATAAAACATTCATTTTGCTGCCGTATATAATATGCACTCACCCCTGCACCGACTGAATGCCCCTTGGTTATGATGACTTTAGAGGGAGAATAAAGCCCAGCCCGGCAGAGGAGTTTCATTTGAATGAGCCACAAATGTCCTTCACTGCTATTTTTCATCTGCAGAAAGCCTTGACAAAACATGAAAAGCATGTCAGACCTTGATCAAAACATGAGAAACAAGAGGGAGCCATCACACAATGGCAGGACGGGACGGAAGGTGTGGGCATCTGTGGTAGACCAAAAGCTAGACTGTAATGCACCTTTGAGCCTCTAGGACTGAGCGTCCCCTTCCCCCTACTGCCCGTCACGAATATTGTGACAAATCGTAAAATAAAAATGACTGGATTATGGAGAAAATTGTTAAAATTCCCACAACATATACTTTTTCAGCCTGAGGCTGCCCAGAACATATTGTCATATGGCCTGATAAGACCATTTTTTCAGTTGACCAAAGTAGTGGAAAGGCTGAGGTTTGAAGAAAGAAAATATCTAATGAATGTAAACATGCACGTTCATTTGCAAAACAGTGGGGCATGGCTTGCGCTTGCACTGCTTCCTTTGGTGCAGGCATGCTCGTTACTGTTCTTTGATGCAGCAAAATCAACTCAGATGCCTTACAGAAAGATTGTTTCTGGTGTATATTTAAATTATTTAAAAATAAGTTGATTGTGAGAGCCAAAACAACACTATACTGTTGCTTTAAGAAGTTTCACGCTGACCAAATTGCACCTTTTTTATTTGATTTATTGAACATATAAACACAATACAAAATGAAATGTAAGTCATAAAATAAGAATAAACTAAGATTAAAAAGAAAAAACATCAACAATGAATACAGCCTTAAGTAGTTTACGTATTCAAAAGGAGTAGGAAGAAGTTCAAATACTTTTCGAGTCCTACCCCTTGTTTTCGCTAAGTTATTACATGATATTCAAATTGTAGATAAATTGTATACAGTCAAATAATGCAATGTATCATCAGTACAACGAAACATAAATACACACACGTCTTATTAAAAAAAATTCTAGATTATCAAGAGTCATGCTTGATTCATGTATTTAGACATCCTAAATTAAACTGAATACCAAATTTATTTATGATAACTTTAATACCTCACGCAAAAAACGCGTTGTTCTTTTACAAGTTAATTGCATATCAGACTCACATGTATGGAAGTGTTTGCTTTTATGTCTCAATGTGCCATACAGTACAGTAAAACTGCAATTAACTCAGTGAAAGGTAATATCACAAGTCTTGTTAAGGTGTCATGCTTAACACGTTGTGTGACAAAAAGGTCCATTTTAATTTAAAGTATATAATGTGTGTGATAGACAGCGAGACACAGCTGACAGGAGACGACAACCGTCAAGGCTGCAGACCTTTATGAAGCACCTGCGTATTCTGTCACACTTCCAGAGGTTAGTAAGGTGTCTGGAAGATCCCAGCAGTGAAACGCTCAACTGACATTAACATCATCTAGGTATTGGCTCAGGACCGGCAGAAGCTTGTTCTATCAAGAAAGGGTGAGATGGGGCAATTTGCTCTCCGTCCTGGTTGATGAGCCGTACACATTTGGCCTATCTCACTAGCAGCTCCAGCCACCGAAGTCCTTCTTAAGCCGTAAATACTATTCTAGAGCTTAGTTAAAAGAGGCATGTTCATATTAATATTTGAATTTTAAATGAATTATTTTTCAAGAAGACAAAGGACAAAAATTGCATTATAATATATTCATTTCATTCATCTTTATTTTTTCAGTCTGTCATTAATGTTTTGCTATAGACATAGACCTTTCTCTAATGTTCTGCTTTACTGTTTGCACTTATTTTGGGTAGAATAAGAGGTGCTGAATCTGTTTTATGTCACACACAATCACAGATGGAAAATTAAAATGTCCACCAAACATTGTCCCAGAAGGGATTCATTTGAAAACAAGGCAGAAAGCTGAACAACAAATGCCCGTGTATAAATCTCTTTTATTTATTACTTTTCACTCTACTTAGACTACTTCTAAGCTGCCACCATAATCGTTTCATAACAAGCTTCAGAACAGCGGCAGCTTGTCAACAGAGAGTGCTAGGCTGGCAACCCCCAGCCCAGCTGAGCCCCTGAAAGCGACAAACATTGAAAAAGAAAATTGAATACTAAGAATAGGACATTATATGAGCATTATTAGGACTCTTTGTTGGCCTTGGCTGTCTTGGCTGGTTTTGTCGACAAATGACGGACCAGCACATATTTGTGAAATGCCCACCTCTGGTCGAGATCAAGTGACGACGAAAGCATGGGTGAAATACAATAATAGACTGACAATGAATGACGAATGATGGACCAGTTAAATTTGGAAAATGTACACTTCTGAAAATGATAAAATAAAGCTGTTTACCATCCCCAAAACTGAGATGCACAAGTAA
The DNA here is from genome assembly GCF_059441005.1 of Hippichthys cyanospilos. Lineage (NCBI taxonomy): Eukaryota > Metazoa > Chordata > Actinopteri > Syngnathiformes > Syngnathidae > Hippichthys > Hippichthys cyanospilos. Next base: position 14,471,022 of record NC_142379.1, on the reverse strand, counting down.
ATATATCAATGACCTTTAGACAGCATTCAAGTTCAGTCAATAAAGCAAAACCAACTTCAGTCAGAAATATTTTATATGAATATTTATTATAATTAAATTACCATTACCATGGTGAAATGTAATTACTTAACGAAACAGGGAAGTAATACAACAGCAAAAAAAGTATACATTATCTGTTTTAAAGAAAAAGATGATCACATTAGTGGATGGGTGTCCAGTCCCGGTGGGCCGCTGTTCTGCTTTTTTCCAGGTTCTTCTCCTGACTCACCTGATTCAAATGATCAAAATCATGTTCAGGCTTTTGCTGATCTCACTAACAAGCTGGTCATATGAATCAGGTTATTGGGTAAAAAAAAAAAAAAAAAACCCTGACGCCCAAGTTTAGTCACCCCGGCATGTTACCCCTCAAACAATTAAAACAACGTATAATACGTGGAACTAATCAATGGCAAATTAAAACATAACAGTCAATCATCGGTTTTTAAGCTCGGTATGAGGTCTAACAAAAATATATGTAAATAGGTATTCTACCATTTCTGCAACTTTGAATGAAACTCCGGTTTGCTGTCGTGGTGACTTAATCTCACATTCTGTTGGATTAATGGACACATTAGATGGACACATGGAGAACCCACAATTTCAGTATTCTCATTAGAGTGGAATTCCAATGCCTTACTTTTGCTCATACACCTTTGCTCATATGGTGCTCTTAATTTGTAGTCAAAAGTTATATTTTGTGAAATTCATATTTTCAATTCTTCCCCAGTTTTAGGTCCACATACACAATCATTGAAGGTCTCAAGATGCCATTTATTGCATTCCTGCAGGGCTTGCACATTTTGTTGCTGAATACTGTATGCATAATTTCTGTAATGACACACTTGTTTAAGCAGATAGTGTTATCTTGAGAAACCAGTGATACAGACTAATTTGAATAAGTAATGCCCAGGCACAGTTGTGCACTATCAATGGAATCCATCCCACCCCGAAGACACATTGTGGATTCTTTATGTCTCAGTTTTCACTTAATCTACTGCATATTCTAACCACAGATCACAAATTAGGCTATTTGTAATCTGGTCCACAATACACCATTTGCAGTTTGCACTTATTGTATCACTGAACTTTGATTTATTCTACACAGCTATGATTTATGTAATCAGAGAATCTAAATTAATATATTTCTTGCTTAGTTACCTGAAAAGAAATTATGAGCGTTCTGAACCTCTGTACATGTGTATGTCACTTCTAATGGTTTTTCCCAAGGAACTGCATCAATATCCTTCTCTCCGTAACTGTCATCTTTCTTGACAATGTCAAGTAGATTGGATTGGTGATGTGATCACGGTCTGGGAGAGGGCATAATAACCTCTTGCTCATAACTGTGGGAGTTTTGGAATGGAAGTGGTGGGGGTGCAGCATAGCCAGCAAGTAAGATGGAGATAAAACTGTTGCGCTCACTGATGCACATTACCATTAGTCTTATTTTCTGATCAAACCTCAAGTACGGAATTATCTGAGACATATCAGGAGAGGCGCCGGAATTAAACGATCTTCTCTACCTCATTTAATGACCGAGGAAAATGGACTTGAGAAGAGTTTATTTCATTCAAGGCTCACTAATGACCCTTACAGTGAGTACTTAGGAACATGGATTTATGGACACAGAAGATCTAAGGAAAATATTAATTCATGAAAGAAAAAATAATGTCGCTTAAATTCAACATAACGACGTGCATCAATGCTTTACGACTGGTGTAGGAAATCAGAAATACAGACTGCAATGTTTGGTTAATAAGAAGTACCCCCGCTGCTCCCCCATGATTGAAATCTGGCATCAGTAAGTATCTTTTATGTGTGGAATGACCTACTAGAAGGTTTTGCTCATGCAAGTGCATGCTCTGGGCAACTGCTCTATTTTTCTGCTAGTGAAAGGGAAATTAAGGTCACCTAAAGTGACATTCTGCAAATATGCATTGTAATTGCGCAAAATACTTTTGAGTTGAAATCCAAGAATTCAAATGCCCCCTCGTACTGATGTATAGATGTTGGCAAAGTGTCCACAAGCAGTCAAAAACATATTTTGCAAAAGCACAGTTGAATGAGCTTCCTTCTTTTTAGGCAGTGCGAGACTATTAGTTATTTGATATTCAACCCACACCAGTCATAAAAAACGAGCAACGCCCTTGAGATCTCCATGAACACCATGTGCTTAATTTTCCATGATGAATTAAAGTGGGATAGGCAGTCGTTTAGCTCATCTGTTGTTTACTCCTATCCTCCTTTTCAGCTCTGTGTACAATTTATCATTTCTTATCTCATCATCTGCTCTCATCATCATTTAAAAGTGATCTCATCAGAAGGTGTTGTGATATTTCACTTCGCACTATGATGTAAAGACATTCATCATTTTTGAGCGCACAGGCTTGGTGGGTGACCCAACTGAAAGACTGCTACAATAATTTGATATGTAACAACTCTGCTTTTAGCATGTGGACTCAAGTGCTTGGTACTTTTCCTTCAACTTCATTTTTTCAAAGTCGAGTCTGAATTCTACAATGCGTTGTCAAGCCCTTCCTCATGCACGTAGCTCTCAAAAATGTTTACATTTATTTTAAACTTGTATATTTGAACATTTTTGATCTTTAAAGTTTAAAAGTTTGGACATTGCCTTAGCTGAGTTTTCTGGCTTTTCCTAATTTGACTGCACCTGTAGGAGCACAAAACCTTTATTTGTCATCAGTGAGCAATTTTTGTTTAGATTATAGCTACACTCCTTCCGAAAACATATTCAGGATATTACCCAGAAATAGTCCATGTCTTAAGGTGTAGATTAGTTGTATAGTTTTGCATTTAATGGAAAAAAAGGGTAAAAAAAAAAAAAGTGCATTTGCATGGTGAAGATATTCCAAATTGTGGAAAGCTCTCGTTGAGATTTTTATTTTTTTTTTAATTTATATATTAATTAATATATTATTGTAAGCACATTTTCTCAACAATTACCTCAACAAGATCCCTTCAACACCAATTTGCATTGTACAGGTACCACTTTACAATGATGTGTTCCTGGTTTATTCTAAATTTCATTCAATGATTTCTTTCATCAGTTCAACACTGTCTTGTAGGTTCCTCTATGTTTTGGGTGCTCCACTAAGAGAACTGAGTGCAACCAGCCCTGGCCAAGTGATTCAAATCATCATGTAATACCAGGTTGTATGTACCAGGCTTTCCAAGCCCTTAAACTGCCCTCTGTTACAAATGCAGAATTTAAATGTTGTTTATAAGTGTACTTGACAAGAAAAAGGAGAATCTCTTTATCATCAAGTTTGTCAAAAAATTGTCAGAAAAAAAAAATTCTGGAAGAGTTGGGGGCATTTTCAAGTGCGTGTCCATACCTCTTGGACCTTCGTGTGATGATTTCACTCATTGTAGCCGCATATTTTTTATTCTTCCTTGAAAAGTAGCATGCTTTCTTTAAAAGCTAAAAGAAAGTGCTGGGCTGGTATGCTTTCTGGAATCATAACCCAAGTTTCCACAACTCATCATTTTTCACATTCTCAGACACACTTAGGGTCTTCAAAGTGAATCAAGTCTAAAAAGTCAGGAATTGGTTCAGTGACATTTCATTACAGCAGGGGTGCCACCAGGTTTTATGGAGAGAGGGGGTTTAGTCCCAGGAAATGTAGAGGATGTGAACAAATTCAATGCATGAGCACACCATTTTACAAGTAGCTAACTGTCAGCGGCCAGCATGGCTGGCTCAAAAGCTGGCATGGTTGTTGGCTTTGTGGAGCCAAGTGCAGGAAAGCTAAGAGGCAAGGAGTAGAGGCAGAAGTCTGTTTTTAAATCGCAAAAAAGTGTAACTGAACCAGGATGCGGGGAAAACAGGACAGGAACAACTACAAAGTCAGGCAGGCGGATATTGTGAACAGATTAAATTTGTACCATTGCATGCATACGATTATACATTTCTCGTTAATCAATTTTTAATGTAAATAAACATAGTGAACATATTTGTCTGCATTCATGACCCCTCAAAAATAATACTCAATGAATGCAAAACTCTATGCAAAAAAGATTATTCAACAAAAACAAATGAAAAAAGAAAAAAAAAAGATACCTTCTAGGGCTAAATAAAAACTAGCAACTGCAAATACAGCTACTGGTGGGTGGAGGCATCAAAGACTGCAGCATGCTTTTAACAGGCAAATTGGTTGATCACACTTGCCATTACTCTGTGCATGGAATCTAATGAGATTTAATGACACTTTGGTCCACAGCACAATATGTGTTTGCTCTAAAATAGTTTGGAAGCTGTAGGGATTACATTTTGATGCATGTGCCAGAATGATGAAAAAAAAACATTCCTCAAATCAGTATTATTAAAGTTGCAGTCTTGACAGTCTTCTTTAATTTTATCGCTGGGATCACTCTACATTCTGGTAATTACTTTCCGAATTAAAGTTTCAAGTAAAACAAGTCTAACATATATAATGCAACTCTCCTGGCTGAAATGTTTCATGCTCATATCCATGTTGAGTGAAGGGCATATTGTTCCTCGCCAGTCTGCATCACAAATGAATTTTTCTGTGAAATCCTTTAGACTTACACTCTGCTGTTAGACAGGAGCTCACTAATTGGCATTACCGATTCCAGCCGTAATGAAGACTTACTGGACTGTCTTGAAAATTGTACATCCTTCATTTTCTTTTTTACATGAATATCATTGTACAGCTTGGAAACCTGGAAAAAAACTTTTTCAACCACTCTGCTGTGGCACGGTAGTGTTTTGTCAGATATAGTCAGGTGTGCCGTGGATAATGATCCAATGTATCTTTTTTTGGTAACATAATTGTCCAATTTTTTTTTTTTTTTAACATAATGTGCAGCACAGTACTTTAAGAGGAACAGAGATGTCAGTCTTGTTCATCATTGGCACCTGTGCCATCAATCACCTTGTCTGAAAGTATTGTTTGAATATTAACAGACAGGTCTTCTTTTGTGTTTGGTGGGTGAACTCAAGTATGTACTGTAGAATATCTTGCTGCATGACCCCCCCCCCCCTCCCCCCCCCCCCCCCCCTCTCTCTCTCTCTCATGTACGATTGTCCAACAAACCATCCATTTCCTTTTAGGGCTGTTAGATCGCGTCAGACTCCACATTAGTATTGAGCGTGGGACTGCTGCAGTGCATTATGCCTGCTGTGAGGTGACTGTCCTTTAAAAAAAAAAAAGTGATACACCAAGGGTGCGATAGGAGAGGCACAACATAGCAAGGGATCACTGTACAATCCTCTGGCCCGAAGCAATACCACTAAAGCTATCTTTCATTTTGTATTTACTTTCACCAGGGCTGTTATCATTGTCCCTGGTGTGTGGTGAAAAGTTATCCAATTGCTGTATGGTCCCGATTGTACTTAAACACCATCTCTAGTTCTTAGGTACCAAACAAGCTAAATCTGCTTTTATTTGATTCCTTGTGATACAACTATAATTACAATTATTTTAAATTGTTCATAAAGCCCATAGAAATTCACATTTTAAAATTTTTGGCTGCTTGTTTTCCTCAATATTTTTCAGGGGAAAAAAGGGGCTCAAAAAGGTTGAAACAGTGATCTAAACTTGTCACATATGTCTTCTTTAAGTAATGGTAGAGAAAAATGACATTTTCCAAAACAAAATAACATTCAATGTAAGGTTGTAAACACAATAGGGATTACCACTGAGATGCTATGCACTAGCCTGACACAATGGCGCTAATGGGGAGCTTCTACCATCCTAAAATGTTCCTATTGTTTCACATTACATAGTATTGTTTACAAGTCTGAAATTCACTAACGAGCAGTTTGAAATCACCTACCATCCGTTCACAGTAAGAAAAAAAAATGACAAAAAAGTATTATGCATGTCCCAATATCAGAAGCAGTGAACACGCTTGTTCTAACAAACATGAACAGGCGTCAATGGCAGGGCATGCGTTGATTACTGTATTATGTTACTAAATTGTGTTGCGTTACAAAGTTTGCGTAATTAAAGGCCCAATTTTCACAAAGTATCTAAAAAAAAATACGCACCTTTTTTTTTCCTTTTTCTTTTTCTTCTTCAAAGGGTGTCAATTAAACAATTTTGCATGATGTAATATATCCCCATGCTGGCACCAATGAGTAGGGGATAATATATTCAGCGGTCTGGCAACTTGGTAAACAGATTTCCTCACTGGAACATAAATATTTACTATATAGATAACATGGTCTGTGGTGCATATAAAAGACTGAAAATATTGTGATTTATTACTGACCTCACCTTTTGAATCCCTAATTTTTGCCTGACTAAAAAGGTCACATTTTTCCGTAATGCGATAGTAAGTCACTTATTCACTGCAGGACTGCTGCTTCCCTGCATTGTGTGCTTGTCTCTCCTATTGCTTCTCTCCTCTTTGGTATTCAGCACAAGCCTTGAGCAGTTGAAACAGTGCCATTCACTCGGGCGCAGAATAATTGGCCACTAAATCACACCCATTTGCAGGCTTTCGGCCTTTGTGTCTTGGTTGTATCTCTTACTTGAATCAGATTCCTTTGTGACATGTTTTTCAAACCAAAAGGCAAGAGCATTATTGTCATTTTGCAGGTGGCATTTTTTTATACACATCGTGTGCTTCGTTTTAAATGGTTCATCGAAATTAAGGAAAAAAAAGTGTGTCATTATATATCCTTAGTTTCTGTATTATGAGAATCAAATAAGAGGACTTGAAGACTTCAGGTACAATTTTATTTTACTAATGCAAACCTTAGCCAAAATGTACCTTAAATCCTATTGTTTTTATGCGCTATGAATAACATGCGGTCGATAGTTGTTTAATACTACAGTATATACAGTATAAAGTGGTCAACGCTACTATACTCATACAGTACATGCTCCTTCATACATACATAAACATACTGTATGAAAAAGCTCAGAATTTCTGTTTCATCAGCACATACAACCTTCCGTCCTCATTTTTCCCTTCCTTCTTTATTTTTCTCTTCTTCTGTTCGTGTACATCTATCCAAATGAATGGAGTAATTGGTCCCAAAGAAATGAGAAAGTCAGGTACCGTCGCCCATAAATCATAATATGTCACCACTGCATTTTTTATACCGTACTGATTCAAGAATCGTAACTGCAGTTATCCTAGTGAACATCGTATGACTGATATTAGTGAAGGTTACACATAGATAATAATTATGAACACATATAGAGAAGTTTGTACGTTCGGAGAACCTATTATGTTTTAGAACCTGTGGGAGAAAGTGGAGTTCCTAGGAAAGCCCAGGTGAAGATGTAAACATCTCAGAAAATGGTGAGAGCTGAGGTTTAAAAGTTTGATTGGGACAGTCTTGTAATGAGAACTACTTTTAGATTTATTGTAAAATATTTTAAATCTACTTTTAGTTCCTTTGTGACAGTTTTCCCTGTGGCATAAAATAGGGCATATGATAGCATTGGGATTGTTCGGAATTAATATTGGTGTAATTAATATTGCATTGTTATGTGTTTTGTTTTGTCCTCTGGGATCAGTGACTTTAGACGCGTAAAGTGTATAGCTTGGTTTATTATTGATATTTCATGGGTCGTTAAGTCCATTACAGTTCCCCTAAGGCAACCATACAGTTTTACCAAAGTGGAGTATGAAATTTCAAAACCATTGTTCATTTTAATGAAGGAATTTCTTTGAATATTCTGTGACAGGGCACTACAGTAGGATTCTTGAAATGCAAATTTCGAGTTGAATGAATAAGTTAACCTTTACACCAGGTTCCTAACTAAGGGGCCTCGTTCTGGAAAGTAGAACGTTCGGTGATGGGCCATACAGATAGATTAAAGAAATAAATAAATAACAAAACAGAAAGCAGAAAATTATCTGGGATCACAATTTTCTGTAACTAATGCACAACGACCCTGAAACTTATAGAATTTTCCAATTGTTGCCACCCATTCAGTCCTCACTAGAAGACAGCAACAACTTTGACTTTTCAGTGTCAAAAACTTGAACAAAAACTTGTGACTTAAATGGCCTCTTTTAATGGGGCATCAAAACAAAAACAAGACCAGCTGTCACCACTCCAAATTCTCTTTATCTTGCATTTATTCATGTAAAAAAAAAATGTAATTTGAAAGTTGAAGCTAAAATGGAAATTGACATTAGGATATTTTTTAAGGTTGTCTTTCTAGAGCAGGGGTGTCCTAACTCGGTCCTTGAGGGCCGCTGTCCTGCGTGTTTTCCAGGTTTCTTTCACTGACACACCTGATTCAAATGATCAAGATCATCATGAGGCTTCTGCTTAGCTTGCTGAAGAAACCTAGAAAACATGCAGGACAGCGGGCCTCGAGGACCGAGTTTGGACATCCCTGTTCTAGAGGTATGTTGACCATTTCCAAACCTTTTTTTCCACCAGGAATTGCTTTCTAACTTGTACCATTTAAATGATTAAAAATTAACTAAAAAAATATACCAATATTAAACAAAAAAAAAAATAAGTCTATGACTGGAAACACATGTTGAGAATGTACATAGTAGTTACAGTATTTTAAATGGGAGTCATCACACCTATCCATAATTTGCATTGCACCTGAATAAGCCCAAACAAAGTTCCGATATTTTAGTAGGCTTATCTTGACAGCTTTTCACCCAGAAGAAGCATAAAAGATTATAGCAGCATTATAACAGCAATTGTTATCTCAAACTGTTCATTATTCCCTCCAACGTGACATAACATTTATTTAAAATTATTAACTAATGAAATAAACTTTACAAAATGAGCCACAATATCACATTTTTTTTTGGCAAACTGTGTTATAGTCATGAAACTAAGGCTGAGCATTTCAACAATAAATCCAAAAGGTATGTTTGAATGAAAGGACGAATGAATATATATTTTGAACATGATCATGAAATAAAAAATCAAGGAGAAACAATGTAGCTTACACCGTTTGAAAAGGAGTTTCCAATTGAAAACAATTGATACTTCTATTGTAATGCAAAATATTCACCTTACTTGCAATTCATCATTTGTAAACAATAAACCGAGTTGGAATTAGTCAAAAGTAATCTTACCCAAAAGAACGCCATACGGTAGCCACATCATGCTTTGGGACTTTTACTGGACATGAGGTCCAAGACACGGTGCAGGGATTATAAACAGATCAAAATAGTCTGTATTAACACAAAACCAGACATCTGTTAGAAAGCAACGAATGAATAAATACATTCTGGAAAACCCTGCTAAAACAATTAATCCAGGTAAATATGAGGACACTTTATATGGTGACAAATGTGGGTTGGCTCCCATTTATTTTATTGTTTCATTATTTTTGGTGCGTACCCTATTGAAGTGATTGATTGTACACATTTTTGGCCAAAATATGGTAGATAAAATTTCACAATTATATTTCTTGGTGTCATTTTTAGACCAAAAAAAAAAAAGAATTTGAACAGGATTGTTTATATTTTTATAGTCACAGTTTGCAAGGTGAAAACTGTATTTACTCACGCGTATTGTTTTTTTTTCTTCCGAAGATACCTGTCTTAAGTTTCACTTCCAATGTTGTTGTAATATTAGAAATGTCTAAGTGACATCTGATCTGTGATTTGCAAAACAATAACCAAAAGTGGAAAAAGAAACAACAGAAGTACAAAAATACAGTTTTTGTCCCTTCCCTGTTTGCTGTGTGTTCTGATGCTACAGTGGACCATGCCACTGTTCGTTTTCCAAGCAGCACGTTCAACAGTTATCTGATTTGATAGGAGTCACTTGTTGTCCTCTTCTGTGTATTCTTGAATATAAAATTGCCATGCGAGCTGCTTCTGAATAAAGGACAGTGCAAACTTTATAAATTATTGTTTTGCATGATACACCAGGCGGAAACCGCTGTGCTTGCTTGCGAAACCCTGATTTTTTTTTTTTTCTTCACTCATCTGTGATAGGCAGAACTCATCTAGAAATGTATAATTCATATCTTGGAGATTATAAACATCCTCCTGAGAATGATGTATTTATGAAACAGCTGCTTTGAGTGTTTATTGCAAAAACTGTCGCCTCAGCCCCTGCAGTGATAATGAGTTTTTTTTTCTTCCTAGGGATTAAAACAAAACAAAAAACCCTTCCAATTACGTAATACATTATAAAAGGATTACTGTAACAAATAGGGGTGAATACAAATATGAATTCATTAATGTGACGCAATGCTTCCTTCCACTATTTAATAGTAATGTCAACAGGCAGTAGGTGGGGACACCCTGCACTAGTTGTCAGGCAATGGTAGTAGATAATAGTAATTTAACTTAATTTCACTTTTTTTCAAGCACAACCCCCCCCCCCCCCCCCCCCCAACACCCACACACACGCACACACACACACACGCGCACACACACACACACGCCACCCACACACACACACACACACACACACACACACACACACACACACACACACACACACACACATTACAATTCAGACATTAAATCGAAGTTCCACTCAAAAAAGCCAACATCTGAGGTCCATACCTACTTAGCAGGAGTATTTTTGTGTCTACAGTATTCTAGAGTTTATCCATCATCCATCTGCAAATAAATAAATTAAAAATCCTGTATTATAAAAAAGGGATGTGGTGACACACGAATGCTTGAAACAAAGACCATAATATTTTTTAAGCAGAATTTGAAAAGGTGCCACTATTTTGTTTCCTTATCACTGTCCTGGTAGTGTTGCACATTATGTTTGCACTGCACGCTAATATCGTTGAGTGAAATGTACCCAAGAGCTGAGCAGAAAACAAAATGTAAAGAGACTCTACCAGTGAGATTATAAGGCTACCTTTGGCAGTCCCAAAACAATGAAACTAAACAGCTGCAAGTTGCAATGGCAGATTTTCAGCAAAGTATAGTGTTGTGACTTGTGACTCACTTATTTTAACTAGGAGCTAAACAAAGCAATTCAAATAAGGGGCTAAAGACTAAGAAGAGACAGATGAAGTAACTAATATTTTCAAAATATATACACAATTACTTTCAACCTTGAAATTTAAATACAAAACATTTAACTTAAGCAATACTGTATGAACATGATTAACGCTCAAGTGAAGATAAGCAATTCAGAAAATGAATGAATAGGTGGTTGATCATTGAAATTGTTGATATTGAGTTGATAATTCAAACTGGCACTTCTCACTAAAAACTGCACCGTGGTGTAAATATAAACATGTTAATGATTCCAAAGATTTCTGTTATTGCACATACAGTATTTTTCTAAAAATGTACATATGTATGTATGTATGTATGTATGTATGTATGTATGTATGTATGTATGTATGTATGTATGTATGTAATCAGGGGTGCCCAATTCATTGCTCGCAGTCGAGACCAGTTGACCGCCTCTGTATTTTGGTTGCCCACATGATATAACATTATTATTAAAAAAAAAAAAAAAAAACAATCAAGGTAAAAAATAAAAGAACTTCACTTGAAAAAAATGAACATTAGTCAGCGCTTGATTTTGTTTGAATTTCATTTCAGATCGATACTGTGTGAATGTGATTTCAGAACAGCACTGTATGGTTCACCTCAGAGACTACTCTCTCTAGGAACCAAAGATTATGAAGTTGGATGAGAGTTATTTGTGACTTTGCTTCCAGAATTTAAAAAAAAAGGCACCAAGGCTGTTCGTGTCATACATTACTTGTAAATACAGTTTATTGAGAAGGATAAGCTTCCTTGAAATGATTTTGTTTTTTATATCTTTGCTACGATACTGTGAAATAGTGGCCTGACAGGCAGCACATCATCCCATATGCCTTGTAGCACTTCTAAAAAAAATAAAAAACACAAGTGAATAAGTGAAAATTCATTTGTAAGTGTGGTAAATTGTGAAACTCTTGCATGAATTGTTCCCTAAAAATGTGCACTGAAAATGTATTTCAGCAAGGCAAACATTGAAATCTAACTTTTGCAGCCACAAAATATGGGGCAATATATTTCCATAAATAGTTAAAATGCAGTGATGGGGGTTATCAAACTCCTACAATCACTTGGAGGCACTGCCACCCACCAGGAACTTCAGATTCCCATGCACCAATGGCCTGTGGTCCCCAAACATTTTTTTTTCCTAAATTGTTATTCTCATCCCTGATATGTTGCATTAAACAACCATGGTAACAGGTTTCCACAGACTAAACTAGACTGTTTGTCATATGAATCATGCTAAATTCTTTTCTCTCATTTGTTTTCACCCAATTGGGATCTTTCCAGTTCATCAAAACAGTTGTGATTGACTGTATTTGCAGCTTTTGTTTAGTGACTAATATCCCACGCTGCGCAATAATAATACATGCTGCTGCTGTATTAAAGTTTCATTTAAAAACAGTGAATCAGTTGGTATAACAAGAATTTGGCAGCTGTGTTTATTGTAGCTAATATGAATGCACCCCACTGAGAAACAAATAACCACCACAAGAATGCCAACAAAATAATTCTGGTTGGAACCAACCCAGAAGTGAGATGGTAGGCAGCTATTTCAGCGCTATCATTAATATTGTTTAAAGCAGGAAACCGTGCAGCTTTGATAGATATAGGTGTTCAGTAATCTTTTAGTGGTACCCTTGCTTTGTCCTCAGGATACAGGTGGGGCATTCGATTCAAACCATTTGCTTTAACGGTTCCATCAATTCTGGCTGAAAAAGAGAAACATACATCAACCGAGGGCAGCTTACCTAAACATTTGAAGGAAAACAATGGTGCCTGGGTATTGAATGTTGATCACATTGACAACCATATGATAATTGACTGGAATGTGTATATATATATATATATATATATATATATATATATATATATGTATATATTGTATATACTGTATATACTGTATATAGTACATACATTTATGGACCAGTTTGATACAGCAATGTAACTCTATGAAGTGGAGATCACTACAACACTTTTCAAAATCAACGCGTAAGTCATTAATACCTGATTTAAAATGATGATTTTATAATTTATATATGACATGTATATGCAAGCTGGAATTTCTAAATTATGATTTTAATTACCAAATGGGGAAAAATGCAATACTAACTGGCCCTATGTGAACAAGTAACCCAATCCCTAAACAACTGTGACTAACCGCTATTTTGGGGCAGCTGAGTTCAATGTCACAGGCGAAACCCAAAATTGATTGGAATCTGCTAGCTAAATTGAGGTAGGCTGCAAAATCGTAACAACATACAGGTAATGCCACAGTCCAAAGAAAATCCTGAAGTGGCGTGACCTTTAATGGCCAATTCATGCTATAAAACACTCCAGTATGGCAGAGTTTAAACAATTCTGCAAAAAAGAAAGGTCCAAAATTCCTCCACAGTGACGTGAAAAACTCATCACCAATTATAGCAAATGTTTGATTTCATTTATTGTTGCCAAAGGTGGCTCACAACCGCACAACTAGCTATTAGGTTCAGGGGGACAATTACTTTTTCTCGTGGGGTCATATAGCCTCTTATTATTACCCCTCTTGGTAAATGAAATCATCATTTAGGAACTGCAGTTTATATATTGTTGGGTTGTTTCAGTGCAATATTAACATTGGTTTCATGAAATTAAACCTTTGCATAGCTTTGATAAATATGCAAAAATCACAGAAATGTAGAAGGGGGCAAATACATTTCACAGCACTCTATACGGGGAGACTTTTCACCATACTGTATTTGAGAGATGAGAATGCCAGTTTGTGTTTATTTGAATGAGCTACCAGAGGTCATGCAGACATTTGATGAATGAAGGTTTTCTTCCATGTCGTAACTCTTTTTTTCTCATTTCTTTGAAAATATGGCACATATTTGTGTAGACACTGTGGAAGTATAAATTTAGTGGCTGTATCCATCAAGGACATGCTTTTATTTTTTTTTAAGGCTGTATACATCAAGGACATTTTTTTTTTTAAACAAATGTGAAGCTCCCTCACTGGAGGATTAAGGGAGGAAATCAAAACCAGAAATTTCTCTCCAATAACATGGTCTGTGAATTTAATGCCTGGAACATATCCCAAAAGTGCTAGGATGTGACACGACTGAGAAAGTTGTGGAATTCAAAAAGAAGAAAAAAAAACACCCTTATAAAACATTCTAAATGTGAAAATGTGACATTACTGGTGTCATGACATTTGAGCTATGCTCCATCACCTTGAACATGTTTGCAATGGGGTCACCAACAGTATGGTGACGTCTTTTGGCTTCCCTGCGCTTGAGAGATGTGAGATGGACTGAGTGGACAAGTGTGTTGTGGCCTGACATGTATATGAACATATTTCAATTTTGGGGGAGAAATCGTGCATTTTCTGACCGTGTGTGATGTACATATTGTACATTTCCTCTTCAGTTGGTTGGGTTGTAGTGCAGTATTGGCCCCAGGAGAAGCGGGTGACATTTCAGGAAGTAGAAATGCAATACTTTACCCGGGATAATGATTCCACACAGTCGCGATGTGTCCTCAGGTTTGTGGAATGATGGAATACATTTGTTGTCCTTGATCAGAATACCAAAAATATAAATACATAAAATAGTAATCACATCAATTACACTGACAGAAAGAAAACTAAACAAAGATTCTCAGGTACTATTTTTGTATGGTTTCTTTAATTAACGTTTTAGAATTGTCTTTTTATTGTGGTGAATTAATTATTGATTGCCAATAAAAAACTTGAAAAACTGAAAATGTTGTTCTTAAAAAAATGAAAGCACAACACATCTTGAAAAAAAAGGGTTATCCCCGAACACCCGTACGAATAAATGAAGTTACATCTTATAGTGTAATCATCAGACTAAATTACTTGTTTAATTAAGGCAAAAACGTTTTTGCTTTTCAACTTTGTCATGAATGAAGACCCAACTAAAAGCATTACTCAGTGATTAAAAACAACATTTTAAAAAGTACCATTAAAAAAATAAAAACTAATAACTAGCATTCTATTCTAAAGCCTAAAATTGAATTTTGAAAAACAAAAAGCGAAAAAAGATTTATATAAAAACAAAAATCACACAAGACTAGTGGTTCAAACGACAATTTCCGTTCAGTGTATTACTGACTAGTTCAAGAGATTACAATTGTTTGTTCTCAGAAAATGTTTTGTTGGTCATTCATAAAATGTTTAGAAAATATCTGTTTGGCACAAAAACAGCTAGACTGCATCAGGTCCATTACCATTAGTCGCAGTAACTAATTTGTGGGTGTTGTTGGTTTTGTTTGACACTGCGAAACATCTCTTACATCTTAATGCAGCTGCCCTCCTTGTTTGAATATTTTAATGCCACTTCTAAAAGTCCTTCACTAAACTGAGATTGTCGAGCCTCCAGCATCAATGCTGATTTATCTTGAAAAGTAGTTTCCATAAGGCTTACAAAAAAATAAAATAAAACAGAACTAACAGAAAAAACAGATCACTAGTTTGGCATGATTGTGTAAATAAGTGCCAAGTCACAATAAATAAATGAATGGTCATTATAAATAACCTTGAACTAATCGTTAAAACAGACTAATTGAAAGGCTTAAGTATCCTGAGATGTATATCATATATTTTGGTTGTAGTGAAATGAAAGGATTGTCTGAATTTTCGTATATATTAGAAATATGCTGAATCAATGGAATCTTGCGTAAGAATTCATTTTTACACTCCAACTTCATAGTCATCTTCTTTTTAAACATTCACGTTTATATATACATGTGTTAAGAGATTTGCATTTGTAATGCTTATACGTATATAATTAAAGCTCAAACTCCCTTTTGCCATTGCAGAAGATGAGCTGGAGACTATTAATAATATTTCACATTTTATCTGCCAGAAGAACTTGTACCCTTCGAATCCTCCGAGCATTCTCTGCAGCTTGCTCACATTTAAATTCAGATGCAATCTTATCCACTGAAATAAAATTTTAAATGTAATGTTAATGAATACAAGTTAATGCATGTTTATGTTCTCAGTAGTTCAGAAATGTCTAGTCAATATGTGAGAGTTTACGTAATAATGAGTGTATTTCTGATATTATTAGGGTAAGATTTGTTGTGGGATTCGTAAGCTTCTGCCAAGCTTTGCTTAGATTTTGGTGAAACGTTCTCCAATACTAAGGGCAGTTTGGATGCAGCGAATGTGTGAAGAATGCATTTGTTTGCGCTGTCCTACTCCCAGATTAGTTTTGCAACACAGCTTTTAGAACACTAAGTAGAGAAAACAGCCATATCCACCCCCCCTTCTTTTTTTTTTTATCTCAGCAATGCAATACATTGTTAAAAGAAACAACAATAATGTGTATGTGTCATGTATTGCTAATCAGCGGTCCTGATTTGGGTTGTCCTCCTCAAGTCCGCCAAAATACCAGGATTGATACCGGCCAATTTTTTTTTTAGCAGGATCAGACTGATCCGATCCATAAATCCAATGTACTTAGATAAATTCAATCTACTCAGTATTTCATTCATCCTCAACTTCATTTGTGAGACACGCCATAGCACAGACATGCATGTTCTTCCTGTGCCCGCATTTATCTTCTCTGGGCACTCTGGTCTCCTTCCACATTCCTAAAACATGCGTGGTAGGTATATTGGACAGTCCAAATTGGTCTTAAGTATGATTATGAGTGTGAATGGTAGTTTTCTTCTGTGTGCCCTGCGATTGGCTGACAAATGGTTCAGGTGGTGTCCCCCACATACTGCCCAGAGAGGAATGGGATAGGTACCAGCAAGCCAGTGACCTTAGTGTGGATTGGCGGCTAATATAATTGGATGAATGGATGAATAGTATCAGTATTGGCCAATTCCTAAGTAGTCTAGTGATTTTGAAGGACACACACTACAGTGTCTCAGAGACCATGTTTTGCAAGCCTACGACCATTTTCCTCAGTCAGGAAAAAAAAAAAATTAAAATCCAATCCACTACTGGTTTCAGTGGACAATAGTGCAAAAGCTACACTGCTTTTGGCAAATGTATGTCAAAAAGGTCAGGACCCAGGATGGAGCCACATATTTGGCGTTTGCCCGGCTGTTGTGCAGAAATGTGACTCTCTGTCGACGATTAATTCTACTGTGATGCAAGGACATTTTCAACGAACACAAGTGGTTAATTAAATGGATAGATGAATGACAAGGTTAAGAAAGAGGCATACTCTTTTTGGAGCCACACTTCAACTCAATCAAATCAATCATTTCAAAACGAACACACACATGCACTCTTGCAACTCAAGTACAGTAGAAAGCAGGCAAGGGCAGCATCATTTTTCAGACCACGTTATCCCTTAAATGGCTCAATCAATGAATTCAAACTAACGTCAGCACAAAAAGTTGTATTTATATTGCTGTAAATACATCATATCTTCTCCAATAGAGCTTTTATTGCTGGGGTGAAAGGCTCTTTGTGAAAGAACCCAAAATTATATTTCAAAGGCTGGGAAAAGATGTTTAAGACTTTATCCTCAACCCTCAATGGCTTTGCTAAGGTGACAGATGAAACCTCTGGTGTTGCTTATTACAGGGGTTCAATGGCCCATGAGGAGCTGATAATGTGAAGAGGTTGGATGGAATTTCAAAATGCAATATAACACGCTGTCTTCCCCCCTTTGACATATAATGCCAGATTGTGTCCTGCATGATTGCAAGATTCAGCAGTATCATGTAAAACCAGAACATATGGTGTGGGTGTACTGGAGATTTATGTAATACTCTTCATTGCCATAGCTTACTGGCAATGTGTGTGACCATGATAGCTGCAATGAGATTTGCATCAGGAATTCTCATGTTTGCAAAATACCTTTCTGAATGTTTAGTTCCAATGTGTCATAGCTCTGCTAACTTACAGTGTTCAGTAGCGTATATTTAAATTGCTGTGGACAGAAGTGGAAACATATTCCTGTTTTAAAAAAAAAGGTCTTAGAAGCCAGTAGTGGTACAATGCTCATTTTACAAAACAATAAGTTTCCTCTTTATAGATGTTAAGAATTTCTTCATTGTAGTTTTTCAAGATTCAAGAATTTTATTGTGATATGCATCATAACACTACAGAATAAAATTCTTATTCACTTCACTTCCCCGAACAGACTTACATTCCACACAATAAAAAAAATAATGGAGGCAATTAAAAAAAATAGTAATATGGCAACAAGGGAAGTGACAATGAAGAACTAATAAAGTAATAGACAAATTCTGAAAATATTATGGAGTAGATGGAGTGGAATAAACTACATACATATGAGGTTGATAGGGCAAAATATTATGTATTTAGCAGAT
Organism: Hippichthys cyanospilos; assembly: GCF_059441005.1. NCBI lineage: Eukaryota > Metazoa > Chordata > Actinopteri > Syngnathiformes > Syngnathidae > Hippichthys > Hippichthys cyanospilos. Next base: position 14,452,728 of record NC_142379.1, on the reverse strand, counting down.
TTCCTGCACTGTGCAGGATTTGTAAGCTGCATGTGTACATCCGGTAAAGTGACTGGTGATGAGGCAGATTAGTGTGTGAGGGATTTGTTTAGAATCCTTCTAGCCTATGGGTAGAAGCTGTAGGCCGTAGCGTCTGGCTGATAGCAGCACTTCTAACAGGTTGCGTTGTGGGTGAGTATGGTCCCTAATGCGGTTGTGTGTCCTCCGCAGAACTCTCGTGTGGTAAATGTCCTGCAGTGAGAGGAAAGCTGCTGCACAGATGTGCTGTGAGGCCTTGATTCCACACTGCTGACATGCCAAATTTCTTCAGTCTCCTCAGAAAATAGTCTCGGTTGGGACTTTTTGATGATCTGTCGGGTATTGTGGGACCAGTTGAGATCCTTTGTGATGTAGGTACCAAGGAATGTGAAGTCCTTCCTCCTCTCCAAGTCTGTCCCATTGATGAATAGTGGTGGTTTTTGTGGCTCCATCTGCCGCCTTGGGTCAATGATCAGCTCTTTGGTCTTGTCTGCGATGAGATGGACATCGTTGCAGCGACACCAGGCCACAAGGTCTGCCACCTATTTCCTGTATGCTATCTCGACCCCACCAGCGGTCAGCCTAATGAGTGTAGTGTCATCCGCATACTTAATTATGCTGGTGTTCTGGGAGGTGACACAGTCATAAGTGAAGAGTGTGTAACACAAGGGGCTCAGCACACAGCCCTGGGGTGTCCCTGTGCCTAGAGTTCTGATGCTGGATGTGCGGTTGTGGAATCTCACTAGTTGGGGTCTGCCTATGAGAAAGTTCCTGTTGCAGAGGGGTTGCAGGGTTTCAGACCTAGTGTCAAGAGTTTCTCTGTCAGTTTGTGTAGGATGACTGTGTTGAATGCTGAGCTGTATCGACGAAGAGCGTTCTTAGATACGTGTCCTTGCTGTCTAAGTGCTGTGTGGATGGCGGTGTTGACTGCATCATCAGTGGACCGGTTCGAATGATATGCAAACTGTAGGGGGTCTGCGGCTCACATAAAAAAGACCAGTCTAATTTCGTCAAGCAGCCACACGTTGTAAGCAGGCTGTCAGTAGAACTAATACTGTACTGGGCACTGCTGGGGTACGATGACAGGTTGAAAAAAAAAAAAAAAAAACTGCGAGACCGAAGACAAACTTGGCGGACGTTGTCAAAATTGTTCGAAACTGGTTGTTTTGCTCAATTAAAAAAAAAAAAAAAGTGTCCAATAGACGCACACTTATGCAAACAAGAGCACTGGGGGTCATATGAAGCGTGCTTGATCTGGTCACTCATCTAGGACCTGTTCGTCAAGGGTGAACGTACCAATGGCATAAATCACCTGACAAATTAGCCCTTAGGATCATTGCGACACACAAACCCACCCACTACAATAAGGCCCACGGTGTCACAAATGGACTAACAATGCGGATTACTCACTGTCATGAGAAGTAAAACTACCAGTGGTAGCTGGAAATTTCAGGGTTTTTTCTTAAACACTTTTCAGTGTGTTTTACACTTGAATGCCTGTATGAACTAATGAGAGCCTCTCAAAGAACACATAACTGTTTCATCTATCCTTCAGAATCACTTACAGTATTAAACTGAACACTGGCAGCGTAAAATGGCTGCCGCTTGCATCACCTGTTGTTAGAATGGGTAAGCGACGCTGCTAGAATATAAATTCATATAAGACTGTGCTTTGGCCAAAATGTGGCACGGGAGATTAGTTAAGGTGAGCCATTTTTTTAATCGGCCGTAAAAATAAATGTTTTTTCATTGTGAAACTTACTGTTGCCTCAATGCAGTGTTTACGTATGTACATGTTTCAAGAGATCTGTGATCCATGTGCATTTATATACGGCTTATTGTTAATGTTAAAAGCAATCAGCATCTCAAAATAGCTCATCTCAGTTTCAACCAATGGGTTTCTCTTTGAAGTACTTTCAAATACATGCACAATCTCTGAAATTTTGAACCAAGTGTGTGCTCTACTGTTCTTGATTTCAGGTTTTGTAAAGTTTAAGAAAAAAGACCTGAATATTTTGTTAAGGCAAATTTTAAAATGTTTAAATATTTGGGCTTGAACCAGAACAATGAATGAGGGACCTGTTTGTCTGTGATTTGTTCTTATTATTCCACACTGTGCAGCTACAGGCGATGCAAATGATAAAACAGCTTGTTTCCACTATATTAACTTTGCTGAAAAGGCTGTCAGGCTTTTGAGATGTTCCCCCCTGTAGGGCGTAATTACGAAAAGCAGGAAGGAAATCATTTCCAATCATGAAACTGCACTAATTCTGTGGCTCTGAAGCTAGAAGATAAAATCATCCTTTTAAATCAGGTATTAATGACTTAAGCATTGATTTTGAAAAGTGTTGTAGTGATCTACACTTCATAAAGTTACATTGCTATATCAAACCGGTTCATAATTGTATGTACTATATACAGTGTATATACATATTTATATATTTACATAGAGAGAGAGAGAGAGAGCGGTTTATTTAGTTTCCACAAAGCCAGACTTGTGTAACATTACCTCAACCAATGCTTCTCAATTATATTTTGCAAAGCCTCCACAAAGAAAGAGAAAACGACCCCCCCCCCCCCCCCCAAAAGCCAGGAGAATCTGTTTTCTTTTTTTTTTTATGTTTGAAAGTTGATGAAAACTTGCAGATTTTGTATTTTTGCCAGAAACGTGAAGTCAGCATTAAAATGATGTGGTAGGCCTGATCTGTCCACTGGGCCTTGAATTTGATACCCGTGATCTAAACAGAGAAAAGCCCACGTGCATTAAAATGGCTGAAACAAGAGATGCGACTTTTGATCACAATTATAGTTATCATGGTAAAAACAAATCCTTTAACCTGGGGTCCCCCCGCCCCCATCATGCATGCAAATGAAACTTTTTGTAGCTTTTAAGTTAGAATGCAATTTTTTCACCAAAATCGCCCTCAAAGTGCTGTTTTTCATTCCAATCCAGTCCAGTCTCCATTTACATATCGCTGAGCAGTCCTTTTCATTGCTGCTTTCTCATTACTAGAAAACAACAGGGCACTCAGTACATCACGTCACTCAGCGAGGCCCCATACCGCCCATGTGGACTAAACTCATGGCCACATCCTTCCAGTAGTCAGCGGTGCAAGGGGATGTCATGAAAGGGGAACATTAGCTACATGTGAGTTTTCTTCCGGCTTAGAAATATAGCCAGCAAATGAACTCATATGTCAAAGGACAACATCAGGCATGTTGGTTGAAGAGAAAACTCAAAAACAAGCTGGATTGGGGATTTTAGGGACACAATTTGCCCATCCTTGGTCTTGGAGGATTAAGAAAAGAACCCTTGAGTGTTTTGCTGAAATAAATTAGAAATTGTTCAATTAATTTCAATTTGTGTAAACCTTAATTTGTGTGAATAATCCAAAAGGTGGAGTCATTTGTCTTCCTGTTTGACACTCGATCAGTTGGACATCTGAGTTACTTATTTGTACTTAAAAATCATCACATTGCTTTCAAAATATTACCACTTTTGTCATTTTGGGGGCTGGACATTTCATTTTCTTTATTTCGGATTTATTATGCTAAAACACTATGTGACTGTGAACAACAACTGAGTTTAAAAGTCACGTCCTCCAAAAGAATTCAAATGGAAAGAATAAATATTTTTAAACATTTTAAACATCTTAATAATGTTTGTTAAGCAAGATGCTAATCCGGTCAGGAAAAAAAAAAAGCCCTTTTATAAATTCATGCATCCCATCCCAGGAGTTTCTCCATATCAGCTCCAATTGTGTCTATATTATAATGTGGTTCTTTCCTCAGAGTCACATTTCTCCAAGCGGAACGTTAAAACTCTTTTCATTGTCAGTGGTATCACGCAGGAAGACACTTTCAATTTTCACCATCAGCATCCTGCTGTGGAGTGATTGTTGAAATTGAAAATAGTCCCAGGGGGTGACTACCCAGGTAGTGTGTTGATGTTGATGTTAATGGTTTTTAGTTCTTATCTGGAAAAACTCTCAGGTCCTGGATGTGGGCAAAAAAGTTCAACTTCCATCTCTTGTTCTAGCAACTATATTTCAATAATTCCCAAATCCTGGATGCAACCCCAATTGTGTAGATTTACCAGACCAGTGGTTCTCAAATGGGGTACTAATACCCCTGGGGGTACTTAAAGGAACTCTAGGGGGTACTCTATAAAACAAACATGTAAACATCATTTAAAAATATTTATTGAATTAAGTAATTGTTTCAGCAAAATATGAGTTCATAAAACACATTTTATGTTCAGTAGGTTATTCAATTTCTTTATTGTAAAAAGTCAGATTCGCTTTAATACTAGAATGGTTCGATCCGTCTTGTCATGCGCCACCTCTCGTTACCCCAAAACAAGGTGCTTTATATATAACAGTTTTCTGTTCACTATAATTTATTCATAATTATTTCTTTTGAAGAATAGGTCTGGCACTTTTTGTTGATTATTTTTTGTGGACCAATATCTATTAAAGTTAAGTTAATGATTTAATTTTGTGAACAGGTCTCTTCTGTAATTCAAAAAAGAACACTTTATGTTTAATATTTTTCTGTGAACAAATATTTATTAGTTATTTCTTTTTGAGTGGATCTAGCACGTTATGTTGATTTTTTTTTTGTGGACAAATAATTATTGATAATTACATTTTTTATTTCTGATATCAGAACTCTTCTATGATCCAAAAGAGGACACTTCATAATTATTATTATTTTTTTGCATACCAATACAAATCAGACACTGATGGCATATTTTAAGTCTTTTTTTTTTCTTAAACTCCAAAATATTTTGCACTTGTAAAGGGGTACTTGGCTAAAAACATATTTCCAACATATTTTTTTGAAAATAAATAAATAAATAAATAAATACATATATTAACATTCAAGATGTTTATTTGTCATGCCCACAGTCGAAACACAACATTGTTGCTAAGATATTTCCACATTTGTAGTGATGTTTACATTGATAAGCAACATAAGAGGGAAAGGGAACAAACAGTCCACTTCTACACTACTGCAAAGAGCAATAAAAAACACAGCGAGGGAGATCTGAATGCAGATGCACGGTGCACCATTCTGAATTGAATAACTAATGGCATTTTTATAAACGACAAGAACAAAATTCTGCCATGTTCCACAAAATACAGTGAAAATCTCAAGTGTTGAAATTCAGACAACTAATGTTGAAATTCATATAACTAATTTGGTGCACGAGCAGATTGTTCAAATGTAAAATGTTAGAGCCAGTGCGGTGTGTAACCAGCAGCACTGAAAAGTGTGCAAGTTAAATGAAACTTTGAAATAACAAAGTAATAGGATCAAACTCAGTGACTCTCAGGGAATGAGGCTCCCCTCAGGGGTACAAAGAAAAAAAAAACAGAGTTAAATTCTCCAGTTGTACCACACTATTATAGTGGCTTAAACCTAAAGAAAACAAATCCATTATAGTTCTATTAAGTTATTTATGTTATTATTACAACTACAAATACTACTACTGATCCCGCCACTGCGACTACCACTAATACTATATCTAACTATATTGTGGTTTAAAGAAACCAGCAAATATCCCATTCAATTCTATTAAAGATGTGTATGACTTTATCACTACAAATACTACGACTGCTACCACCTCTAAGGCGGAATGATGTTGTCAATGAAAATATTGAGTTGCAATTTTTCTGACAGATACTACTATTTCTCTATAATTTGTGATTTTTTTTTTCACTTGAGTGCAATCATCACATTGTCCTTTTGAAACATTTCTAACATGACCGAATGTGACATCATACCATCAAAACATTATGAGCCATCACTGTACAGTGCTGTAATGCAAAGAAATGCAAAGACACTAGAGAAATACAGTATACAATATGTGCTTTTTAGCCATCCATCGATTTTTCTATGCCAGCTGCCGTTGTTTTAAAAAAAAAATAAGGCAAAGAGTACTGTACTACTTGCCGTAATGTATAAACATGCAATTATGCGTAATGTCAAAATAGATTTTTTCTTCTTATTATTATTATTACTGTACTATTATTCTTCTTCTTATTATTATTAGTAGTAGTATTATTATTATTTTCATCATTAGTATTATTTTAAATTATATGAACTTTGTGTCAAAATCATCTAGTGTAAAAATCATAACGGAGGGATTGCATTATTTAAATGTGAAAAGGTAAGCATTTGAATTATTTAGTCAAAACAGTGTTGTAAAATTTGTTGGCATCAACTTACTTTTGACCACAAGTTCTTTGTCATGGCTGGCATCATTCGTTACCGAATTCCGTTTGTGCATGTGATTATATGCTAATGTAGTAGTCACCTTATTTTATGTATTGAATAATATTAATTGCAACACAAATTTGCTGCTTATAGCTGTTGGCTCTCCATCTTAATACTGTTTATCCAGACTTCTGAAGAAAGTCTGCTTTACCTCTGAGCCCTTATTTCCTAACTGCTTTTAACATGTGCATGGACGTACTTGTGACTTTTGAGGACATGTCCGTGCCGCTGCGACTAAAACTAGGCTGACTTTGAGTGTGCGGGCCACAGAATGACTTGCAAATTTTTTATTTTTTGTCAAATCAGAGTTGGTTAGTGGTACCAATCCATACCACTATTTGGTGAGCTCAGGGGATGACCCCCCCCCCCAAAAAAAAACAAACAAACAAACAAAAAAAAACCCTACACAGCTATGTCAATCCCAAAATTGCATCATCTGAGATCACAATTTATCGTTAGTTAGGGACTTCTGCACGATGACCAAAATTCTTCTGCACATCCCTAATCATTCACGTCTTCTGTAACCTGCCAGCACATCTCTAGTTTATTCTGTTGCAGACCATTTTGCACCTCTCAAGGTGTTACAGAGAGCTATCATGCCAATCCCTGAGTCACCTAACAGTTTGATAACAGAAAGTAAAAATGACGTAAAAGCGGGCACATCTTTATTTTTGTATCAGTGTAAGTCTAGTTTAGCATTGTTTGTGAATGTGTTATGTCCCTCTTGGTATTCTAGCTAGATAGGTAGATAGTGGACTAGAGTATATACTTGGTAACATCTGGGTGTAACTTGTGGTGCAGCACAATTTTGGTGGCTTCAAGGTGCATACAGAAAGATATGGTGCACAACGGACATATGGGTGATGTTATCATATTTCATACATGTGTTAAAGACAATTCCTATGAATCATTGTAGAAATCAATTCATAGAACAATTGGGGTGCAAGGCAGTCTCCAATTAAGGCTAAAGCTAAAGAATATTTAGGTATTATTTGTTGTCTGTGCACAATAGATTGTCTTGCACCAGAGTAAGAGTGGTCCAAACAAGTTTGACATCAGGTGAGTAAGCAACTGATTATTGGTATGCAGAACAGTTGTTCATCAGCAATATGAGTCACTAATAACCCTAACCTTATTGTGGCCACCACCAGGAGACTCCCACATAGGCAAGTTGTGTTGATTCAGCCTTTGCAGATTAACGTGATGGGGTTAAGAATCTATATACATTTTAGAACTCAACCTGGATTCTCAATTTCCTTACAGAGCTTTTATAGTTTACATCATTTTATAGTGTTATCTGTGTGAAAGAAGCATAAAAGTGATGAGACATGAAGGGTAGACTAAAAAAAGAGTAATTGGAGACTGAGGGCAGAATGAAAAGGATGTGAAAGAACAAAGAACAGATAATAGAACATTGACTGAGACTAACCATTCTAGTGACTGACTTGAATCAAAATGTTGCACCATATTGTTATATTGTGCATTTCTAAAAGCAAGACTGCATAAAATCACCTTGAGTAGCTCATTGAAAATGTACTGACCCTCTACCCCACAACACAGGGAATCAGAAAAAGCCTAAGGAAGGCATTATTTCACACATTATTATCACAATGTACGATACCTTCCTAAATATGGAATTTGTGCAGTTTATGGCATTATTATTATCGTTTTACTGTAACTAATGATACATGATGCAATTTGTTATGTTTGTTTCTTTGTTTTTTGTTAGTTAAAGGAACACAACCGACTATTTTCCCTAACACCATTTTTTTCTAACACAAACATACATTTACACAAACATACATTTACATTCCTGGTCCTTGGACACATATCAGAAAATCTGATTTATTCATTTCAGCTCAAAGAGCACTTTGTGATTGTTGACCTCCATTGCTTTGATTTGTGAAGTGATTGCGTAAGGTTTGATTCTCCTGTGAGGTGAAGTAAACGTTAATAATTTGCACCTCAAAGATAAAATCACTTTGATTTTTTTGCAAAAATTGTTTACAGTCATCTAAAGTCTACCAAGAAGAGTTTTCAAAAACAGTTACGAGGATCTAGATGAATAAGAAATAAGCGGTATTGGGGTTTTAAAGAGATTCTCATGCAGAATGATTCTTGCTTTATTCTAGCTGAAGTACCACTTTTCGTTGTATGTTTGATCTATTCCTCCTCTCTCCCTGCCTCTTCTTGGCTAGTTTGGATTTGAAAATGATCACTTGTGGACCCTTACCTCCCTCTCCACTTATCTATTGGCTGTGTTGCTTAAATGTAACTTAAATAGACTTGATGCATTAAAAAAGAATATTAAATTTATTGGTCAATCATAGCAAAGCAAGTAGTTGCGTTTTATGATTGAAATCTTGTTGTTTTTTTGTCCTTTTTCTAAGTTCAGGGAACACCGCTCTTCCACACCCTGACTGGCCATATTGTACACATACAGTGGAGCCCCAGTTTACGACATCCCTGCCTAAGTTTTTTCATCTTACGACGTGGACCGCAACGTCATTTTGTCCAATCTTTATGACATTTTTTTCACCTTAAGACATCAAAAACAACACATTTTCTTCTCAAACATGGCATCCAGTGTACGTGCACGACTCTGTTAGTCGTTTCTCGCTCAAACGTCACTACACGCGTCACTGCCTACGTAACTACAATACTGGTCTGCTATTGGTCGGCGTCACAGTGTCAAAATGGCAGCATGTTAAAGATTTTTTCTCGTGTGAGTGCTTACATCAGATTTACTGTGGATTTTAGAGCTTAATTCATGTATACATGTATATTATCTGTAAGTAGCACTTACTATACTATTTTGTTACCAATTTTTAATATGTACAATATACAATTTTAATATTCTTTACCTGGGGTTTTACGTGCATTAGCTTTTTACCGTAGGTTTCGATTGCCCGCCATACGTCAGTTTCGGAAAGGATTAATTTCGTATGGCGGGAGTCCACTGTACATTTTACACACACATATATATATATATATATATATATATATATATATATATATATATATATATATATACACGTATTGGTGGTGGGCCACCACCGCTAGCAAGGCCCTCTGATGGCCTAATATAACCTGACAATATCATAACTACATTAAACTGTAATAATTATAATAACTATAATAAAAGTCAATTTTTTTATTGTAATTTTACTAAATATCTCCATATTCCAATGTTTTTATGTCATATTATATCCATTTGGTTATGATCCTTCAAGTTCTGTAATTTTATGTTGGAGTTTTTAGCCAATTAGAATTCAGCTAACTTGTGTCGCCAGGCTGTAAGAAATCTGCCTGTCACCCTAAGCGCTAGGGCATTCACTTCAAAAGTTACGGGCCATCTGTGCCATGTGCAAAGACACAAGTACACAGTCCCGTATTTTTAATAGACTCCTGCAATAGCCAATCGAGTCACAAGATCGCCATCTAGTGGCCTCACGTTGAACGCGACGTGATTGAATGCTCACTTCAGGAAGGCGGTGCTATCCTCAGCAACCAAGCTACGCATTAGTGTTAGCTTGGCTGATCTACATTAATGACCTAGCGTTGCTATTAGCTAACCTGCCCTTAAAGGGAAAGGTGTTTGTTCACTCCTCCCAATCCCCAAAAAAAAACAAAAAAAAAACATATATGGCTTCAGTCAAAGGATCATAACCATACCTAGGGGACATGTTACATTCCACACATATTACACTGCTTCTTGGCGAGCTTATTTCATGAGGATGTTGCAGCCCACATTTTACATTAATTCTTGGCCAGCCACAATCACAGATACATTAATGGGCATAATGCGACAGCCCAGATGATATCTCAGTTATTCGTACATCCTTGACCGTGGGGCTGCTGGAGCAATTGTCTCTGCCACGGTTCGGCTTGCTGTATGTCTAAAAATGCTTTAGCATCGCTAAATGTTTGAAAAATATGACCAAAATTCTTCTGCACATCCCTAATCATGTCTGTAACCTGTAACAAACATAAAATCTATCATCATTATCATTTCAATTTTGGGGACGTTATCATGGCTTTTCCTTACAGGATTTCACATTTAATGTCAATAAAATCTTGGTGTACTTAGCCTTTACCTACATGGGGAAGTGGTCCCTGTGCGTACAGCTTTACACATCCTAAATTACCCAAGCGGTACAGCAAGGAAGCTCACTGTACCATAGAATGTGTCATCCATCATCATTTCGTACTCTGCCATATAGCATACAATGTTTGGCGTAGCGTGTCACTAATCACTTTCGCAATTGTTAGTCAAACATGACACACAGTTTGTCTTCACCAAGCAATGGCAAGACTTGACAATAAAGTTAAACCCAAATTACATAACCAAATTGCATGAAAAAAAAGAAACACACACATACACACAAAACCTGACAAGAGGCGCATTTAAGGAACATAATCATTTTTATCACTTACATACAATAGTTGGTTTCAGGCAAACGTTCACAGTTTGAGTTTGAAATTAAACAACCAAGTAAATCTTTAATCTGCATTTTCTGTCAATTTGTCACTTGCAAGCTGTTCTGAATTCCTTCACCTATGACGCAAAATAAATGTCCACTCACACACAACCGTGCGTGCATCTGCGGATGATGGACTTTGAGATCTAACTTGTAAATGGTGCGTTGTACAATGAATTAAAATATCTATATTTTTCTTTTAATAATTAATTAGTTGATCAATTAACATTTTATTGATCGACTAAAATACGCAATATCTGTATCAAAATGTAATCTCCTTCCAATTCATGAGCCTTTCCAAGCAGTACGCTGAATGATGGCGGTGGCTCGATAGTATTATTTTCAAATTGCTCTGACCAAAGACAAAGTGAGAATTGATCTGTATGATCAATAGGATGCAGCCCTTTGTTTCAGGAAATGGGTGCTCATCCAAGTAGCAGATATAAATGTAACTTATGGAAATATAAATGACAGTATTAATCTTTATGTTCCTTTGAAACCTTGTTGTGGTTTAATTAGAGTTATGACACAATGAGACCTTCTGTTAACTGAATAAGAAATCGTGCAAACTATCAATCCCTTGTCTCACCAAGTAAATTAGTCTCATTGAAGACTGATGCCAGATCTTAAAGCAGGACTGGATGGCTTTCACATTAAAGCTTTTTACTGTATAAGCTTTTTTATTTTAATTGGAACAACAGTTCTTTGTGATGTTCTTTGTGACTAGTGAGTAAATGTGAAAAAAAAAGTATAATTAACTTGTTTTCATGTTGCATGGTTGTAAAGCACACATGGGTTCTTATATATATATATATATATATATATATATATATATATACAGTGGGCCCCCATGTAACAAACTTAATTCGTTCAGCGGCTACACTCGTAACTCGAATTGCTCGTATGACGGGCAATCCAAACCTATGTTAATTAGTGAATGCGTGCAATGTGTGCAAAAACCTTAGGTAAAAACATCACGACTTTAAAGACATATTAAATATTAGTAACATAATCTACTGTACAATTAAATAACATAAATATACAAAGGAAAATGACATTTACCTTTGGGGCGACGTGACTTGAGCTGGGTGGAGGTGGAGGGGAGACCAACCTGCAGAATTTATTGATTTTTTTTCTTAAACGGGAACTTTTCTCAAACTAGAACATATCACCGGCGATTTCCTTCTCTTTAATCCATAATAAAAGATGCCTCTCCATTTTGTTGTCGACCGAGGTCCGTCCCCCGGCAAGGAAAGTCTTGCCCTTAGAAGATTGCCGAGCGGTTATGGCCATACTCACGAGCAAGGTTAACTATGCGTGCGCCTCCTTCGTATTTTTTAATTATCTCCTGCTTCGTTTTTATTGTCATTTTCCTCTTACTTCTTCCTCTTCCCGCCACTTGCAATTTTAGAAGCCATGTCTAACAGATAAAGTTTGCAGTCTCCACAACATTCCTTCCTTCCGTTTTTCACTCATTTTCTCTCCTTCCTTCCATCCCGACCAGCTGTGCCATCAAGCTAGATAAAGGCGTTCGGCCAATAGCATATCGGCAATTCTGTGATTGACGTGACGCCGGCCAATAGCATATCCGCATCTCCGTGAGTGAGACCGGGACTGTGACCTTAATCGACCAATAGTATATCGGCATCTCCGTGACTGACTCCATGACTGACACCGTGACTGAGACAGTGACTGTGACATTGTAAGAGCAATAGCGTTCAGTGTTACCGTGACAAGGGTGAATATTTGATTTTGCTGATACAGCAAAGCGAAAATAATTGTACCAACACATTGACCGGCATGTCTGATTGTTCGTATGACCAAAGGTTTGTGCGTAAGAGGGGGACAAATAACGCCGCGGTCCACGCTCGTAACTCGAAAAGTTCGTAAAAGAGGGAGTTCGTAAACTGGGGGCCCACTGTATGTATATATATATATATATATATATATATATATATATATATATATATATATATATATATATATATTATTTGATTTCAAGATTACATTAGGTTTTATGGGGCAAGTAGATTTGAAGGTTTTTTATTTTCCTTAATGAATACAATCACTATTTGAAAAATGCTATTTATGTTTACTCGAGTTGTCATCGTTTTGTATTCATATTTGTTAGATGAACTTAAAAATAAAGTTGGAATTCTATGAAAAAAAGTACACATTTGAGAAGAACAAATACTTTTTTGCTGCACAGCATATTGAAGAAAACTCAAGCAGCTGTCGCTGATATCTCTATGTATTGCAAGTCCACAAAAGAGCCAGCCATGCCAACTTCTAAATCACTTTCTTTTTCCATTAAATGGCTGCGTTTGCTTAGTGGCTACAGAGATGTTTTATTCTGGTCTATAATTACATGCCATCTTCCTGCTTTTTATTCTAGTCAGCAGACTGAATAATTTGTGAACTTTTCTTTTTTACTTGAGGCATACGCAGGTCAGCAAAATGTAGTGTAGATAATTATGAAATGGATTGGTCCGAAAATCTACCGTAAGAAAAATCTGTAATAGTAAAAGGTATTGTTTTCTGAAAAGGTAGTGTACATGCAGATAGTGCTAGTTCCTGCACAGACACCCAATATGCCGCCACTGTTGGCACCAAGCCTGAAAAAGAAAATTGTGGGGGGTTGGGGGGTTGCATCAGGACAGGCATCTGGAGTAAAAACAATGCTAAACAAGTCATGTTGTGAGCAACCTGTTGTAGCGACCCCTTTTGGGACAAGTCAGAAGTTGCAACATTGTCTTCTATTAAGGAGCCATCTGTTTATGGTCAAGTGGGCATGGTGGGATTTTTGGGACCTTGCAATGTAACAGGCTGTTTGAAGGTGGATGATGGTTCCTTGCCAAAGCAAATCCCCAAATCTCTGATGTGTGACAAGAGTAATTTGGGACACATGCCACTTCCATAAATTTCACATGTATTTGTGACAATTGGTGCATTTTACATGACTTCTGAGGCGATTGCTTATGATTGAAACACAAAGCTCATTGGTTTTTATAATCACTTTCTCACATACCCTTAATCCTAAATAGAAGTAAACCTTTGGCGCATTCATTGACAAAGCACTTGCCACATTTTTTTTTTTTTTGTCTGTCACTTTGTAAAGGGACACTTTTTAAGTAATCTGGGAAAAAAATCGGAATTCAATTAGTGTCAAGTGGTTCTCATCAATTTCCTGATCTCTCTAAAGTGACCAAATAACTGGCGTGTCCATAACTGTCTATCATTGTGACATTCCAATAAAACCAAAATCCCAACCACTCTATTTGAAGTATCATCGCAATACTATCAAAATGTCAGTGTCACAGCTGAGAAAGTTGAGTGTATTTGTCTTAGTTTCATAATTATTAAGGAACAAGAAAAGGAAATCATCGAGTTAGGGCAAGTGAGATCCATGGTGCCTTTGTTTATTTTTTGTGTAATATGATTTAGTTATTCAGCAGAAAAATACTTGGCTTAGAGAAAACTTATGATGACAGAATAATTTCTTACCTACCGTACACCACCAGTGTAGTAGTGAAATTACTGATTGTGAAATGCAGGCCCTTCTACCTGCCTTGTGAGTTTAAGGCGGTGTTTATAACAGCTTTTTACAACCACCACTACTATTAGCACGTACGCTTTCCAACAAGGGAAAATAACACCCTGGACATAGTCAGTAGACAGCATCGTGAAAGGTGCTTACAAGGCTGTCCCAACAACCTGTTTGAGCTGCTGCCATCAGGCAGACACTACAGAAGCCTGAGGGCCAGGACTGCCAGGCTGGCAAACAGCTCCTAAGGACAGGCCATCCAGATTCTGAAAAAACTCCCTCCCGCAGTAATCTGCTTCATCACTAGTCACTTTCCTGCATGCACACATACACCTTACAAATCCTGCACAGTGCAGGAAAGCTGCTAAATACACAATATTTTGCACTACATGATATTTTCCACTGTCATCCTCTTTTGTATACAATTTCTTTCACTCAATCTACTCAATATTATTCTTGTAAGTAAGCCTATTCATTTATTAGTAGTTCATTACTACAGCCCTTATTGCTCGATTGTTGTTTTTTTTTCTGTTTTGGTTTTATTGCCTACTTTGTTCTTTGCTTGATTGCGGAATGTAGTCTGCTTGGAGCAGGGAACAGAATAAGAATTTCATTGTGTAGTATTACTATTCATATGACAATAAAACTTGAATCTTGAAGCGCAAATACATGCCAAACCTTTACCACTCGTCTTTTAGTTTCATTTTGATTCCAGAGTTGCAGAGGCAAGTTTTTGCAATGACTTGGCCATGTAAACAGCAATGTCTCTTATTAGCTACAACATTTAACTGTAGAACGTGCTAAAGTGGAGAAAATGTTCATTTGAGTGCACATAGCCGGACAATCAACGTCAGTAGTAAATAATTTACTGTGGACAGAGCTATTTATATGAATATGGGTTCCCACAGGGATTGATTTGATAGGAGGAATGGGTGAGAGCAGTGCATTGATGCTCTTTTGGTTTGTCAGTAAATGTAAATATCAGTAAAATGTCTGTTTTTGGCCTCATTATTCATACGTTTGAATAGTCTCCAATAGCCTCGAGCCTCATGAAGATTAGCAGCCAAGATGACGGATGGATGCATGTTTCGTGGCTGGCTGACATTGAATGATGTCTTGAAGGGGGTGAGGCAAGCACACGATAAGAGGTGCGACCTCTACAATCAAGGGGTTTTACTTCCTCGTTAGAAATATTAGTACCATTAAACTCATACTTAAGAACTTAAATTGGTCATTCCTGAAATGTAATTAATATGATATATTTAACTGTGGAAAGTGGAAAAATACCAAGCTCTAGACCCTTTAACCGCCTAATGAGCAGAAATGTTCTAGAGGAATAAAGTAAAAGTTTAATGCCAGATCAGATTTTATCTGCAAGTGAGTCTGATATGCTCCTTTTTTTTTCCATTTAGGTTTATTGCGAGCCACATTAAACATTTTGTGATTTAGGGATTGTTATGAAGGTTTAACATGATGTAGATTCAGGCAATTTCATCACATCATCAAGCAAGTCTCTCTCCTGATCATTTCTCACATGTCATCACATTACTCGGGCAAAAAGGGTCTTCGACTGAGAAGTGCCAATTTGTTATCAGCATGTTGTAGACATTGTTTGCTCATCAAAAACTGTGGGTGGCTTCCAGCAAAGTAGACATGTTAGCAAATTCGACTAGGGGGACCAGATTTTCAAAACAAGATCTGGGACACAACAAGTTCACTGAAAATCATCCATCTAGCCACCTATCCATTATCCACTGCTTCATTCGGGTTCGGGTCGCAGGAGCAGCAATGCACTCACCATATTCAACATTTTTGGCCTCGTCCCTGTAACTGTGGCTGGACAAGTATGTGTCTCTTTTTGGACACCAACTTTTATTGCACACAACTTACAGTTCAGAGCATTGCGATTGCCCACTAACTCTACCCGCAACACCGAGCCTCACCCACGCCACCGTACTCAACCGAAAGCCATTTCCCCACAATGGATGGTTTTCTTAAAAGGGTTTGATCTTAGTTGGGAGACACAGCAGAGATCCTTGCTGGGGTGGTAGTTGTCTTACTCCCCAACCCACATGTACATCAAGCACAGCTCTCAGTCACATTCAGACACCTATAAGAATTGTGAAAAGGAGTTGTTGCCACATTTTTTTGTTTGTTTGGGGTCATAATGCCATGACTCAGTTGATATATAATGATGAGCATTGGTTTAGTTTTAAGTAAACGTGCCTTTATTTGCAGCTGAACAAGACCAAATAATAGTTAAACTGATTCAGACTCCTCGTTAACTTGAGCTTTGGAGTGTTATTTAAGTACATCGAGTAGGCGCTCCCATAAAGCATTAACGCAAAATAAACTCTGCATCAATGCTATTATCAATATATGGCAGTCTACATATGCATTAAAAAAAAAAAAAAAAAAAAAAGGAACGTTGTGAAGTTTAACCGCAATATAGCGATATAGGGATCACTCTAATAATATTTCTCCAAATAACCACTGCAATCTGCACATGGACTGGTTATTGCTGTTTGGTGCATATAATTTGTAATTATTTTGAGGTTTGAGGTACTTGAGACTCAAGACTCAAAATTGTGACTATCCAGTTAAATTTGGATGTCTGATCACCCTAAATTAGATGTTTATCAATTAGGCTCATAGAGGGGGTAATATCCACAGCTAATATATGCATGACTTCATTTAAATGTGTGCAAATAGCATTCTCCTTGGCATCATAATTAGTGACGCATTTCACCATCTCCACCATGCTTTATGAATTCAACAGTATCTATTTGCTCCATTCTTACCAATTAGAGCCGCACAAAAGCCATGCAATCCTTTAATGAATTTGGCTCACAAAACTCTGAACAATTTTGCCGTTCAGTGCACCAACTTTGTTGCTTTTTAATTTACTAAGAAGAAAACCAATAATAACATCCTCAATAACATCACTGAGTCAGTTTCACTTGGGTTGATATTTACATATAAATACTGTATTTACATAAACAGAGCTGCTTATTGTAAATTGTGAAACTACAGTAGGGCCATTAGTAGTAGACATACTACACAGAATGTGCAAGTTTCAATGTATTGAGAATAAAAAAAAACAAAAAAAAAACAAAGGATAAGCTTTTTGTTCGGTAGCATCCTATAAAGGTTTAATTATGCGAGGCTTTTATTTCCTTATGCTCTAAAATCTATAAAACCACCAGACCTATGATCATTTACTGCCATCTGGAGCGGGGAAGGGCGAGCGCTCAAATTTATCAGATTTTTTTTGTTTTGTTTTTTTAATGCTTCCTCAAACAAACTCACATACACAGCAGTATTAGATTTGGCAGAGGCTTCTTATAGAGCGTTTGCTGTCTCAAATATATATCGCCTATGACACTATTTGATGGATAGTGCATAAGATTTTATTGAAAACAAGGAGGCCTAGAAAAAAAAACTGTTGTAAGTTTTAGGTGAGTAATGGTTAGAAAAGAATTTGTTTATAGGTCGTTTTATGACTTATGACTGTACATTACATAAAATAGCATAGTATCAATAATATACTGGACTTGGACTTTCACTTATATAGCGCTTTTCTACCTTAGGTACTCAAAGCGCTTTACACTAACTAGTCATTTACCTACTGATGACGCAGCATCAGGAGCAACTGGGGGTTCAGTGTCTTGCTCAAGGACACTTAGACATGGTCTTGATGGTCGGGGGATCGAACCCACGGCCTTTCGGCTGGGAGACGACCACTCTACCACTAAGCCATGCCGCCCCGCTGCTTTGTTATTATTAATATCTAGAGTATGGTTATCACAGTAGGTTTATGTGTTTTTTTTTAAATTTGTAATAGAATTGTGATACAACTAACATATATTGAAAAAAGTGTAGTGTAGCATTTACTTTTCTGTCACGTACAGCGCATTCTGACACATTAAATGCTTTGCACCTTTATCTGTGATGCGTTCTGCCTCAGCTTAGATCAACGTGGTCGCTGATAGAGTTCCAATGAATAATGTGTCATGAGATTTAAGACCGGCGCTGCAAAGTGATGGAGTTTCACTTCTGCAACTATGGTTTTGATGATTGGCCACAAGATATACTGTGTATTGGTCAGAAAAACTGAAAAGTCATTTCATGAGAGTACTTTCTCCAATCGAACAATCAAATGATCTGATATTCCCATTCAGCTCAATTTAAACTGGAGATGAGCTACAGCTTCAAATTGGACTTAATTTGCTTTTAATTTGCTAGTTTCCTCCCCCATGATTTTAATGTATAGGTCAAATGAAATAATTAGATGAACCAAACTCTTTTGTCAATACAGAAAGGTGCTGCTTCTGGATCTGTAAATTTGAAATGCACCCGTAAATAATTATAAGAAAAGTACTCTGTCAACTTTTGCTCTGTACTTAAGCTCATCTATTAATGTATTATTATCATAATTCTAAATATTATGATTTTATCAAAATGCACTGCGACCAATGGTTATGTTAAGTCTGTATGTTTCTTCTGGAAATGGCTGAATGCTGCCTCATTATATCTGCAGTAGTGAATGGTATGGATTTTTAAAATAAATAAATAAGGGCTCACATTTCTCAAACAAGTATACAATTAACAAGAATACTTGGCAGATAATTGTGTTGTATTTATGTCAACATGTCACAGGTGCTACATCTATTATACCTGTAGCTGTAATAGTAACACAATTTCTCTTCATAACACTAGTGAATTAAGATAATTCACATGTTGTTCTCGTGTACAGTCAACTTAGTCCAGATTGCTCTTGTTTTGGTTTTGAATGTTGAAATGGGTTTCAGCTTCTGTTCAGTGGAGCAAAACCTAAAAACACCGACAGACAGAGCTATTTGCCTTATCACCTTTAACAGAAAGCCGAAGCTGTTGACGACATTTACATGCAGTCAATAAGCTTTTTAATCCCCCCAAATAGGCAACATTCTGGTTTTTAAATTTCATGCAATCGAGTGATCATGCAAGTACATCCAGGTTATCTCAATTGAACCGGACATTGTTTTTTCCTCCGCATGCCCTTTTCACAAGGAATCTAGGTCTTTTCAATTCAGAAGGACTTATAACATACACCTTGATACTCTTTATTTGCTGAAGCAAGGGGGGAACAAAGAGACACCTCGTTACATTGTTACTTACTGCGGAGCCTAATTTGAATACATTAAATTCTCCTTTGTGAAATAAACAAATAGAGCAAAACTCAGACAAATCAAAGTGTCACATTTTTGGAGTGAGGGGGAATTCATTTGCTTTATTATTGTGGTGAATGACTTGAACAGAACATATTTTATGGAAGGAAGAAAATAAGAATTGGAAGTGATATATATTTGCATTATGAGGTCATGTCACGGTCTTAATCAGAGTAGCACAATTAATATAACCCTCTTTGCGATTCACAGTGCACTGGACCTTCTTGGCCTTTTCCACAAGTGGTGAGCCTATGGAAAGAGGGACCTGTGCTGTCCTTTCGGGCTGAGCCCAGCTGAAGTATGACTGCCAGGCTGGGGTTTGACCCATGACCAGTCAAGGGTAAACGATTTCCATACATGTTAATCACTTTACCAGACCTGTGTAAACGATTCCCATACATGTTAATCACTTTACGAGCCCTGTGAAGCTTTCTTTGTCTAGGCTAGTGCTTCTCAATTATATTTAGAAAAGAAAAAACATTTTGCACCCACACTGTCCATAAATAAGATTATTATCTATAAAAAATGTATAGGTATACCTAAAACTGTCTCCTTTTTTTAACTTTGACAAAATGAAAAAGCAATATAAACCAGCTTTCAACAACTTTACTACTTTTTGTAACAGCATTTATACAGGTTCAACGCTTGTCTAAGCAGAAAAAAGTGCATCAAAGTGCCTGAAAGAAAGATGCCAATCCACCAATACATATTTTATCACAATTAAACTTCACATGGCAAAACCAAATCCTTTTCCCTGGGGTCACCCCCTGCATTGCTTCGCGTCCCCACTATTTGAGAAAGACTCATGCAGGCCCTCTCCTAAGACCACTATACTATGGATGATCCTGCTGAGGCATAAAGCCCCAAGAAAGTTATCTCCTAGAATCAATGAAACACACAAACTCCTCCAAAATGATAAGGTGATAGCTCATGGAGGCGGTATAATGCTACCACACTTGCAAAATTAAATGTCAACCCTGGAACATCTTTCAAATTGCCCCAGCCTTAGATAAGATTGAACTCTGCTTGGAGCAAACGTGGCAGGACAATTTGCATCTGATCGCAAATATGCTTTGCTCCTTCCACATCAGCATAAGGGAAATAGTATAGCATTTGTTGTGATTTTGTTGTTCGTGCTCGCATACACAAGTCAAAAAAAAAAAAAAAACTGTCAGTCTACCATTGAGATTTTTGTTCACTCATACAATGCTCCAGTGCAGAGGTCCCTAGCCACGCAACTCTCAACTGATAGCAGGCCGCATGGACTGCACCCGAAATAATTCTTCCCATTTTATGTATTATCCAAGTCTAAAAACCTTTTATTTTGAAAACTAACCAGAGTTTCTTAGACTCTTTTTAGTCACTTGAGCGCCAAAGGTTACATTTTAGTCACATAACCAGATGAGCTCACAAATGACGGCAGCCTCAAAATTATGTTTGAGATTCCCGACAGACCATCTGTGTAAAGAGAGACACAAGCTGAGGGCTCCCATTAGTTTGTCGTTAATGGTGAGCTCGTATTTTATGTGTACTTTATATTTTATTTCTGTGTGTGAAGCTACTTTTAATTTAAAGCTGAACTTTCCGATTGCTTACCATACATGTACTTTAACTGGACTAAGGAACTGACAAAAGGTAACACACCAAATTATGTTGTAAAAGCAAATATCTTCTCTAGTTTGGATCTTCCATCCTGTAAATGAAACATAATCAGTGTTATTCAGTTCATTTCATTTGTATGTGCAAACCCTACAGATTAAATAATTGTCAAATAATATAGAATAGATTCTCCAGCATTTTACGTTTCAAAACCAAAGAATCGAAAATAGTAATTTCTTTTTACGGTAAGGCATTTATGGCAGGGATCCCCTGGGGCCAGGGGGTCGGGGGGAGGCAGTCTACACTTGAGGTGCAAATATAAAGTGCGCATAGAATATGAACTTACCATTAATACAAAACTAATGGGGGGCCTCATCTTATTTCTCTCTTCATTTTTCTTTCTTTTTACAGAAAGGCATTTATGGCAGGGGTCCCCGGGGTTGGGGGGAGGGGCAGTCTGCACATGGGGTGCAAATATAAAGTGCACATAAAATATGAATTCACCATTAATGCCAAACTAATGGGGGGCCTCATCTTATTTCTCTCTTCATACAGATGCGATTCGATCGAAAATCACTTTGAGGCTGCTGCCCTTCGCAAGTTCTTCCAGACTTTACTAATATCTATGTAATACATTCAAGCAGAGATTCTTGTGGTTGTTGGAATGTAAAAATTAAGTGTTTACCTTGTCACCAAACCAATCTCTGCGCGTTCGTCTAATCTCCCTTTTATTTGTAATTAGCAATACAGCAATGGTATGTTTTGAAAGAAAACTCCCAAAATGAAAAGTGTGTATCTGACCACTGAATCAAACTTTCTGTATCTTAAAGTCTAGTGAGAAAGTAACAACAGTATATAAGAAGCTCTATTGTGTAAAGATTGCCCAACGGTTAGGTCTGCACCTCAAGGCAACGTTACTAATTAAATCATGAAGTGTTTTTAAAGCACTTTTAAAAAGCAAATGATATAAGGGAAACTCCAACTCCTCAGTGTCACCCGACGACACTTCAATACAGTCCTCAATTAAGGGCACATTGTATTTTGCAACCCCTTAACCCAGCAGCTCAGAGGTATCCAAACGTTTTGCTCCGAGATCAACTTTTCCAGCAGCCGGAGGGGTTGTTCAAGGTTACCATTATTACATATTGCTGTATTGTTATTATGCTATTTAACACACACACAGGCTTGGAGTCCGCATTATCGCTGCTTCTTTCACAGGGGTGGGGAAGAGTAAACTGACCCAAGCAGGACAGAGACATTTACCGGACGGTAACGAGTTTTCAAAATTTTGGACAAGCTCTACATGGTGCCCTCAGAGACATTTCAACAGGATTGCACTGCCCGTCTTGCATGTTAAATGTCCCACTGAATTTGCCAAAAAAGAGTTTCCCACAGAGTATTTTACCTTCACAACGTATCTGTGATCAAGTCCCACTATCCCTCGCCTTAATTTACATTGATGTGTGTGTGGTGTGATGTGGATTTCAACATTCATCCAGTATATCCTCACGTATATCCACAGTGTGGCAGGTGTGCAAGAGCCTATCCCTGCTGCCTTTGAGCAGGAGATGGAGTACACCATGAACTAGTTTCCACTCCCTAAGGCAACAATTTGTACTTTTCCAAGTGTTCAAAAGCTTTGATTACCTCTGATGCTATATATGTTATAGAAACGGCTTGTGGTTCAAGAGTTTAGATAGTTTAAACATCACCCAATAAAGTCAAGTTGAATAAAAAAGATAGTACTACTATTCGGCCTGGTTGGACTCCTTGAGAGTCGGTTCAGCAGCCCCAGCAGTTCCAGTGTTATATGAACACGCACATAGCCATTAGTCTACTGTCTGGAGACAACAGCTGCCAGCTGATAATAGACAAGACAGATGGAGAGGAGTGAGAAAAGAATTGGATAATAGTGGAGAAAATGGTCAACACTGACTGTGTCAGTCAAGAGGAAGATGGGCACAATTGTGTTGGGAAAAAAAAAACAAGTGAGAAGTTGGTGGTTTTCAATGTACTTTATCCTCCAGTGATGGCCTGTCAATCCTGACTGATGTCAAAAAGTTTGTTTTTGTGTGCATATTGCTGCTTGAATAAAAATGAACACCCACAATATAAAGATTATCAAATATAAAATCATATTCAATCTTCTATTCTTTGCGACCAGAGAGCATGGGCATAACTGCAAGAATTTTCAAATAATTATTTAGCCATTACTGATAAACAACTTGAAACCTGCGTCTATGTTATAAGACGGACATGCCATACTGTGTGTGTGTGTCTATATATTTGGACCAAGAGAATTTAAGTTATTCTACTGCAGTGCTTCTCAAATAGTGGGGCGGGCCCCCCTGGGGGAGCGCGAGGTGATGCCAGGGGGGACCGTGGATGATCCCAGGAAAAATGCTTTGCTTTTGTCATGTGGAATGTAATTGCAATAAAGTAATAATTTTCATCATTTTCTTTTAGTTTCAGGCACTTTGGTGCACTGTAACCCGTATAAACGCGATAAAAATAATTAACAGTTGTTGAAAGTTGATTTATATTGTGTTTTTCTTTTGTCAATGTTAAAAAGAATACATGGCATCGACGGGCGGGGGGGGGACAAAAAGTTTTCCCTTGTCTAGGGGGGGCCTGGCAAAATATAGTTGAGAAACACTGTTCTACAGCAAGTCTGAATTTTTCTTCATTGGTTATTCAATAGGAAGTTGCCTTCTAAATCTTTTATTGGCACATTTTTAAATCCGTCCCCCTTGTGGATTAGAGTGCAGAAGGTATAAATGGTTTTCTGATGCTGTCATTTAAGATTGCATTGCCAAGGGAACTAATTTTCACACATCAACATGATTAATGGTACCTAATGAAATTGATTGTTTACTGATGAAGATTTATGTCTGGTCTGACAAAGCTTCTGGCACCTTGTACAGCGATTTATTAAAGGCCTTGCAGCCAGTTATCATCACAGGTCTCATGTCTACATGACTGGACGGCATTTCTCTTAATTGCAACATATTGAGCTCCTCACTCAACCATGCTTAGACAGTGACTGGGAAGTATTTCTCATGTTGTCATAGCGATAAGCATCTGAGTTGTCTTATATGGCTTAATTTGATGAAGCCAACCAACAAAATTCATTTTGTATTTGAAAATCAAAATTACAATTGAATGTGCTTACAAGATCATTATCAGTGTTTATTTAAATTAGTATGAGTATCGGATTGTTTTTGCCAGAACCAGTCTCATCCAATCCATAAGACAAAACTAGATCA
Source organism: Hippichthys cyanospilos (assembly GCF_059441005.1). Taxonomy (NCBI): domain Eukaryota; kingdom Metazoa; phylum Chordata; class Actinopteri; order Syngnathiformes; family Syngnathidae; genus Hippichthys; species Hippichthys cyanospilos. The sequence goes on along the minus strand of NC_142379.1, from coordinate 14,428,328 downwards.
CATCTCTTCAACTTTACTCAACATGCCACAGCACAGACGAGCTGTCACTATGTTTGCCATGTGCCTGTGTTTTCATCACTTGAACAGAAGCATAAAGAGCAGGGTGATAGACCCATTTTTATTTAAAACATTCAAATTCTGCAAATGCTTGCTCTGGTATGTTTTTCAGAGTTGATTCGTGTATATATATATATATATATATATATATATATATATATATATGTATATATATATATATATATATATATATGTATATGTGTGTATATATACATATATATATATATATATGTGTATATATACATATATATACACAGTATATATAGTGTATGTGTATGTGACTGTTGCATTTTTACTGCAAATGACTTTAAAAGATTGTTAATAACTTACAAGTGTCCCTCTGAAACAGTGTCATATAGTCAATATGACTGTCAGACTGTATCTTGGGTTCAGAGTGACCTTTACCACAAAAAAAAAAAAAAAATCAAAATCCTTCATCCAGGGTGGACTTTATGCTACATTAGAAATTCCATGGGTTGTATCTGTAAGACTGTTGAATACTAATAGGTAGATTTCTGGTGAATAGGGTGCCTTGATGTCACATTTATGCTACGGTGTGAATCAGAGTTGTGACATTTGCTAATGATGTTCTGACCCTGTTACATTATGAGCTGACCCTTTAGATGCAGGTTTAATTTCGCTCCTGGTCAAGGGGTCTTCAATACTGCGCCTGTCAAAATAAATAAAGTATAGTGCAGCACATCTCTTATCGCATTTTAAGAACCATGCCTCAGAGTCAGATTTTTCATCCCAGCCTTAGTCCCACCGGCTATAGAAAAGGTTATTATTCGTAACACTGGGACACATTACATTCATTTCTTGGGATTCTGTAGACATGCAACAGCAGATCTGAGGAATGTGATTTGGCACCTGCTGCGGGGGATAAGGCAAATGAGAGCCAATAAAAAGAAATGGCAGCTGTTTGGTAGCTGTAAACCTCTGAAAAGAAACAGTAAGTCTCACTGGAGAGTGGAATCAAATCATACAAGGACAGAAACAGTACCGCCATTGAATCTATTTTTTTCTCTGAGATGAAGTTCACAATTGATGATTGATGAGGGGAAGCCGCGATAGAAAAGATTTTATATTCAAAACTAAACCATCTTGCTGCGTGACGGATTGTCATTGGAGTAAATGATCGTATCATTCTCTCTGCCATGGAGGCTTTCATGCATGAGCAATTGGCATTAGTGTCTTTCTGCTGTCTGAAAAATCCTTGCACTTCAATACAAGCAGTCTGTGAATTTCATCCAAGGGTCCAGATCAGGGGTGGACAATTACTTTTGCGAAAGGGTCACAGGCTCAGGGGCAAACCTACATGCAAAACTCAACTTTGTCTTTGCTGTAAATATTCATCCTGTTCTGAATGACATTGTCTTGATTCCAGAAATTATGTCTATATTGTAGATATTGCCATAATTAGAATCACTTTAAAATTATATTATTAGTTTTGTGTACAAACTGCCAACTCATATTGTGTTCCTAGACATGATTGAGATGTGCAATAGAATTGCAGTACAGGGATAGCGTAATAGTAAATGGGTGTTAAATGAGTGGTTGCAGTAAATAGCTATTTATTGTTTGTGAAAATACAATTACAAACCCCCCCACCCCCACCCCCCATTATGAATTAGACAGCAATTCTTACAGTTGGATTGATTTCATGTTTCAGTCCATGATGTATGTAGTGTAGGGAGAATTCAATGAGCTCAGATCAAAACTAAGTGCTCGCAATTGATTTGCATTTGATGACAGGAAACTAGCCACTCAATTGGACCCCGGCGAGACATTATTACCCATAATATCAGGAACAGATAAAATGGATTGGATTAGCTGGAGCCTCACTGAAGAGATGATGCATTTTTTTCACCATGTTTGAAATGACAGTATATGAATAGAGTGAGACCTTTGCCAAAAACACTGTGTTACAAAATGAGTCTTATTTTTAACACTTTTAGCAGGGCACCCTGTGAATGGTCGATCCTAATGTAGAAATGAAAATAAGAGGAACATATTCCAAAGTAATGGAAAATATTTTGTTTTGCGTTTTAAGGAGACACTTTCAGTAATGCTTTTCCTGGTCTATGTGGTTTCTTGAAAAACATCATGTGTGTTTTTGTATGACTAGAGTCTAAAAATGCCTGCCAAGCAACAATCCCTTTCTGAAAAGCCCTTATTAGTTCCTTGGGGAGGACACTTTCAGTTGGATGAGTTGACCACATTGGCGTTGAGAAATGTGGACCATATAATGGGGGAGGGGATCAAATGTCCAAGAAACAAGTTGGCTTGTTCCATGTCAGCACGTTTTGTTTATTAATTTTAATAGCTGCATTTTAACACCTTAGCGAACAATGCGAACAAGAAGAGACAGTGCTATTGTTTTGAAATGGTGATGTCTGTACTATTTAAATGAATGTAGATAAATTGGAAGTGTACTTTGTTTTTTTTCAATGTTACATAATGTAAGCTGTTTCTTTTTGAATGGTTGGTTAATTATATTTTTTTCATGGTCTTGCACTGTATTTTGACAGGTTTCTTGTCTTAACAACTCCAGAAGTGGCATTTCTTTGTGAACAACTGATTGGATTTTCTTTTTATTGTAATTGTTTGGCTGAACAAAGCAGCCGACTGTTCGTAAGTTACCCGCCTGCCCTCCCATGCCCCGCAGTGTATTTGTTCCACATAATTGAAAATACACATACTTTAGCACATTCCCGCTAGGTGATGAACTATTTACAATGTGCTCTTTCAGAATATTACAACGCGCCAGGTTAATTACAATCACATCTCTCATCTAAGGGTTCTGTTAGATTATGTGCTTATTATAGATGCTGAGTTGCCATATATACTTTCATTCACCAGGGCGAGTAAGGCTTCTGGATATTATTATCTGTGCCCATATGTACATACTCAATATACTGCGAGGAGACTCCCCTTATTCAAAGTTTTAATAGCAGGCCTGAGTGGTGCTGAGAGGAAACTGCTGAGTGGACATCAGTGGCTTATTAAACTAGCCTACATGCCGCTGTGTCTTTTATCGTCTAATCCATCACATTTCATTTTAACTTATAAAACAGTTCTCAGTCTTATTGTTAGGAGTCGAAGGCGTAATGTAAACAACCACAGATGCAGATAAAAAAAAAAAAAAGACGGCAAATTTATTTTCACACTTTTTTCCGCGGTGAACAGAACAAGGCACAATATCTCAGAGGTGCTTGATTGGAAAAGGCGGCCTATTTGTCATGCACGGCTGCTGATACAGTCAAGCCACATGAGGCGAAGCATTGCCATGCTTCAAAAGGAACCAAGGCATATTGTCTGACAACTGCTCAAGGAATCATTCTGATAACTAAAGTCATGGAGGTCTAAGCAGCCCTTCCGGGATATGTTCTACTGGACCATCTTTGACACACTGCCAAACTTGTCATACGGGAGGATGTTGCAAGAAGCAAAACCTTTTCCATGGAGTCCCCCCTCTCTGTCACATGTACTCAATATGAACCTGCTATCTGTGAAGAGCACTATGGCTGCATGGTGTTGGGTTATGAGCACACTTATGGATATTGATGCACTTGCTCTTATACACATTCTAATTTTTTTCTACGCAACTCTCCTAATGTTCCTCCGGGTACAATAAGGCAGATAACTTTTGTGCTTCTGGGCTGTTGTCCCCAGACAGGTTTCTTCACAGTTTGTCCAGTCTCTCTAGTACCTCCTCTATGCTCTTGTTATTGTGCTGGTAAAACCTATTGCTATAGCATGCATCGATGATGATTCAACTTCTGTGATCATACAAGTGTTATGACAGTTGTTACCTTTTTTGTTTCTTAAATTACTGCTTGTACAAAATACAGTAAAGGGTTACGAAAGTCTTGAGCACATTTTCCCATTAAATATTCAAAAAATATATATTCAAACTCATGTTTTGCATGCAATAATTAATGATGTTTAATGTGACCACCTTTGACCACGTGGCAAACATCAAGCCAAATTGTCTAATTGATGCCAAACAACTTCCAGGACTGAATCGTCAATTACTGATTAAAAAAATCCTTAGCATTACAAAATAATGATTTGAGATTTAAAAGGGTTTCAGTTTCATCTTCTTACCATTCCCAGTTCATTAGATAAGAAAGTTTGAAAGTGCTTCTGGAACACCTTGTATTAGCCATGTCATGGTCCGTTTTCTGTTTAGATTTGTATTAGGTTTTGTATCTTGTTTTATTGTGATTCATAGTTTGTCCTGCCCCTGTTTCAGCTTCCTCAGCCACTAGCGTCTTATCCTGGTGTTTCTCGTTACTTTGCTCATATTTTGTAACCTTTCTTTCAGTCTGTAGATTCACTGTCACTGTCACCTGCCCTTGTTAAAATGATTTCAGTATACGCTTGTGATTATTATTAGTTTTGGGGCTTTAAGATTATACATTTTGTACAAAAAAACTCTGCACTCCTACATATTTTCACCTGTATCCCTTCATTTGGGTCCGCAACCTTGCTGGTCATGACAATACAATTATATATTGCTTTTGATCAATATAATATACTGAATTTAAATGTGCTTGAACTATTTGTTAAGTGTGATGAAAGGCCTTAAAAATGTAAGGGTTCTTTAAGGATTCCATAGATATTTGCAAAACAGTTCACTATGTTCAAAATTTCTTGGCAACAATAAAAACTCTTCGGGTCAAGTAAAAGGTCTTTGCAATCTATAACAAGCTCTGAAGAAAGTCAACCTTCAATGCATTTGCCAACATTCACAAGCATTTATTGCTCAGTGACATACCACCAATGAGTGTCACTGTGCTTTTGTGCAACAGTCCGGAAAACCTTCCTTGCTAATTTAAAAATGGATAGAATTTTGAAGCTTCCATCAGAGTTTCTGTTCAGGGAAGTGTGGGAAAAACCCTTCGATTGCCAAACCCTTCTGTCTCGATTTCCATTAAGTGTTCTCCAGGACAACATGAGCTGCAAACTTACTTCATGTAAGCAAATGTTGCTTCTCGGCTACAGTCATTTGTGCATTGTGGTTGTATGTTTTGTTCCCAAGCGAAGAGGGCTATGTGTAATCACTCTTTTTTTATGAGAATATGTTTTAAACCAGCCCAGGTAATCTGAAATGTAAAAAAAAACAAACGTCTTCATGCTTGACTCCCTACAAAGGACCACTGAATATTTGCAAAGTATCTACCAAACAATCAGTTGTTTCGATGACAGCAGTCAATTTGTAATTTGAGATCATCACTTCTATTTCAGTGAAATGAAATTGTGACTAATAGCCTTCTCAAAATTATTATGCATTCAGTTATTTTGAGAAAAAAAACACGTCATAGACATGTCAGATAACTTCAACTCTGGGCATAACTCTACCATTCCTTGAACTATGTTCTTGCAAACAATCCCACCAAAACCCACTTTCTTGCAGAACTCCTCTTTACTAAATTGTACTGATATGTGTCAATGATACTCTTCTCCGGTAGTATCAAGTTTGACACCGCAAACTCTGTAAGACCCCTGTGAGAAGGCTGTGCAAACTAATACTGCCATTGACAAGTGCTAATAATAATACAAAAGTCAATTGTACAATATCACACAAAACTAAATATGTTTATTAGAAAATGTAATATATTTATCATCAGCATCTTTATGCCTTCTCGTTTTTCACTGTATTAGTCACATTCATTATTCATACATTTACTTTTATTATACTAATTTTGTTTGCTAAAGTGAACACAGTTATTAACAGCCTCTGGCATTCATATTGTTTCATTGCACATTTCACAAAAGCAGATTATTTAGTAGGCAATTGTAGGATAATTGCCATAATAGTTACTTCAGAATAGGGCAACTAACTAAACACAATAACAAATTGTCACACGGCCATTTTAATTGTATGCACGGACTGAATGCTACTCTGTTCAAAATGTTGGATGAAGATGTTTTGAATGATATATGCAAGGGATGCAATATACTGTAACCTTTTTTACTCAGATACCAATAACTGATAACTTCCTGCCTCTGTAGATCAGTGCTGATATGTATGTATGCATGTGTGCGTGCGTGTGCGCGTGTGTGTGTGTGTGTGTGTGTGTGTGTGTGTGTGTGTGTGTGTGTATGTGTGTTTAACCAGCTTCAAATTGGAAGTACAGTATAACGCCAAGTCATTGCTGTTCATGTTGCTGCTTTTTTTAGTCACTGCTTACATTTTAACATTAATTCTGCTCAGTTCTATATGAAATTACCAAAAGTAGATGATGTAAAGTTCCATTTAAATTCTCTGCTACCAAACAGGTATCCATCCTGAATGATGGTGTGATTATACTCACTTTTGTTCGACATAAACCGAAAATCCCTTGCATTTATGAATGCACAACTTCCCACTATGTGGCATGGTTGAGGGCAGGTTTGACTCTGTGCAACTAATGGTCCATAATACGTTTATCAGGACACAGACCAATCGTATACTTCCCCAACACTTGGAGTGTTCAAGAGGAGATAATTTACCACTCGGTCCAGATCTTGATTGGGCCATGCAGAATACGTATTTGGCTTAAATCCCAGTCTTCGTCTATGTTTATTAAGGGTTCTTTGACTGATTCCAAAGCATTATGCAATTTTCTGCCAAGCCCTTCCAATGTTAAGGTGACCACCTGCTAAAAAGCTCAAGGAAGCGCAGGGGGGACGTTTCCAAGGCATAATGTGGGACACTGCTTAGCATGGAACCCCCCATCCTGCAGGCAGACTCACTAGCAGTGTATAGGAATAATGAATATGATTAAAGTGTATACAGTAGGTTGAAAAAAGTGAGTCTGGGCATTCACTACTCAACAGACCTGGACCAGAAGATAAAATAAATAAAATAAAACATATTAAGCATAATTCTCATCATCAGAAGCGTAATGAATCCACTGATACACAAATGTTCATTTGGAACGAGCTATCGATGCACATGTTTATCTAATACAACCTAACGTTACATTTAGCTGCTGCCACTCGTTGCCCATTCTGTGTTCTTTTTTTTCAGGGCTTTAGGCAATCTTTGACGGCGACAGGGGCAAGCTCATCTGTGACAATAACTTCTGCTTTCGTACAGCCACAGGCTATCCTCAAGGCTATGTCTGAGTCTGGTCCGAGCTAAATTGGTTTCACGAACATTAGTTTCTCTCTCCATTTTTAACTTCCTCCATTTTTAACTTCATCAAAGCGTGCACTCATTTCCCAGGCTCAGAATTGCATATTTTTCTGCTGCAATTGCGTGCGGTGTCAGGACAGCAACAAAAAGCCGTTGAAGATATCCTCTCACCTCAGTTAGTTGTTCAACAAAGGGTGGGTTTGGCAACATAATATGTATTTGAGAAAGCATCGACTTTGCGGGGCACGGCCACATTTGAATTGAGCCTCTAACGCTGTAGGTGTACACATTAGGCAGGGCGGTTGCTAACCCTCTTCAATGGCTACACGGTGGGGAATTATTCCGTAGTGATGGCGTGCCATGGTCGTCTTGGACCGGCGGTCGTCATTGTTAGTGGTGTTAAAATTGGCAATCCCACAGATGTCTGGTCTCATAATCATTCAGCAATCTGCAAAAACATCTGTACAATGCTGCAAAAGCTTACCAACTTCTCTGTCATGCCATGCAGCGAGGACTAAAAGAGTTTGGACAAGCTCGTGTTTGAATTTGACTGTATGCAGCCTATCAACACATCGTAAAACATGCAATAATGTCCTCATTGATTCCCCCCACGTCAAAGTTTCTATTTTAAAAGCATATCAAACAAAAATGCATTTTGCTCATAGAACAGCGTAATGACACTCATGGCCAGCTATCCTCTTTAAGCTTATTGAGCACTGTAGTGATTAAGTGTGACCGTTTGATGGGAGTGTTGCTCTCGATAGCTACGAAAGATGAGTTCAGGGGGTTGCCTTTTCCGATAACACTTGGCACTGAAAGAGTTAAGAGTTGCAACGTAAGCTTGATGGGTAATGTGTAAGTTTCATGGGCTGACAAACGTGCTACCATTTAATGAATTTGAAAAAAATATATATACATATTTGAGTTGCTCAAACGTTATTTAAATTTTGCAGTATATTCAAAAGTACAGTACTCATTGCCAATGTTTGGGAATACTCAAATGACCTCTACCTTTGTTCTCTCCCAAGCCTCCAGATAGCCATTCTACAGGGCAATGAAAAAGAAATGTTCTTGTGCTGACCCTCTGCTTTACACTAAGGGGACATACACAAGTTTTAAATTACTCCTTGGAATGACCACTATATCGCTCCTTTGTCGCTCTCATTTTTGATATCTCAACACTCCCCTCGGCCTGTACAGATCACGCAAATACAATATATATTCAGCACCCATTTCTTTCGTAATTATTAGACAGAGTCCATAAAGGGTTAGCTATGCCATATGATAATATATCACAAAAGACTTTCAACATTTTCTAGAAAAGTCCACATTTCCCCAAGTTGAAGGCAGTGTCGGCTGTTTTTAACTATGTTTATGCAAAGTGGGTGCGTCATATTTCTGGATGGGAGAATGTAAGCTGATTAAAACCAAACTCAGCCAAGAAGACAAACCTAAGCACATAAAAAAGGACTTCTCAGCAATTGAGAGTATATGCAGGTGGCCCGAAGTAATATTACATTGTTCCATGACTGATTTACTCTACCCATAATTTTGATTGCAGTTCTTCATTGATATAATTGTGGTGCATCCCTTCTTTTCTTTGGGTGCAGGATTTATTAAAATCTGCACACACATTTCGAGAGTATTACACATAACTCAAAATGTCTCATGAATACTGAATAATTCTCGTGTTTATTTTTTTTTCAAAATGCAAAATCAGTAAACAAGGTGTGGAACACCATGTTTATTTCAGAAAAGAAAGGAAAAAGTCCCACATTTTGACTGTTGAATAAATGAATAAAAGGACAACTCAAAAGAAAGGCTCCAGATATTTGCAATTATAAAACACTGTGGCTGCAAATGTGTTCATGGAGATAATGAATGCATTACATTTTTGGAGGGACTACTGTTTGAAGCTCAGATGGAAAAGGGGAGAAAACAAGAAAAAAACGTCTTTACAACCTTAGTTAACAAAAGCTAACAATTTTGACAACTGATACACATTAAATAAATTCAGATTTTAGATCATTCAGTTTGCCTTTTAGTTTTCTTTTTATGCTCTTGGGCTTGCACAAATTTCATCGATGACCCATGCCCTTCCTTCACGATGCTTGTGCCACCAATGTGGGGCATGCTTTTGACCCCCTTTGTTTTTCTTAAAAAAATAGATTCTGATTTTACTTTAGCATTGTAGCTATTTTTATGATTAAGCTATGGCGAGTTGAGTTCTTTATCAAAACCAAGGCTCTAAAAATTCAAAGAAATAATGGTGTGGTTTTGTCTGATTGATTGCCATAGTCATATCTACTACAGCCTATCACAATCCTGACAATGATGTTAGGTGCAGAGGCCTATAAATCAATGTTGGTGTGCAAGAGTACTGCACATTTTTCAAAGTGAATCTGCAAGTTTGTGTGGCAGTGTGTAATGTGGCATGACTTGTCTTTAAAATATGTACATACTTGTAAACAAGAACCAAGGACACTGCGGGAGACTGGTACATGGGAAAGTCTAAAACTCTAAGTATGAAACAATCCCAGAATCTGTCACTTAAATTGTCAGAAACCTTCAATCACTTGTCTAAAAAATGTATGTGTATTTACCTCATTTTTCTCACTAAAGCAAGATATTCTTCTTGTGATGACCTCTATGGAAAGGAAAAAGCTATAGCTGCATTTGTGATATTGAGCAGATGGCTCAAATATTTTCAGAGGTTTATGTGGTTCTAAGTAGAGACAGGCACATTTTGGTGATGAATGGATGTCATTTTGGGACATTTGATCATGTAAAAATGTGTGTATATTACACATTTTTTCTTCATGCTTTAGCATGAGTTGTGACATTATGAAATGTGCAAGGCCTCAGCGTGTGTATTGAGGAAGGGTGTGTGTGCCAAGACACATGACCAATGAGAAATGAAAACTCGGATTGTGCAAAATGATGTCATTTGTTCATTCCACATATTATTACTTTACAATGACACCTGAGACCTTTGCGACACCTGTCTGTTTGTTGTGAGCCTCATGTTAGTTGGAGAGTTAGAGAGCCACTGTGTCAGAAAAAAAAATGCTGGTTTGGTGCTTGTAGTGTTTTACTGCAGGGGTGCTCAAGGTATTGACCAACGAAGTGTTGGTCAACTGCATAACCTCATACTACATGGAGGAAAAAAAATCCAATTTGAAGGGGGGGGGGTCAAGTTTACGGCCATACAACCCTGAGAACTCCCCCATTTGGGAAGCTAAGCAGTGTCATGCTTGGCTAGTATTTGAATGGTAGATGGCCTGGGAATACCTGGTGCTGTAATCTTCCAGATGGAGTCCACCTCAGGTCTTTCAGGACTTTGGCCTGCGGGGACCAGGTCTCTGGTGCACCGGGACAACCACCCAATCGCCTTACACCCCAAGTCATGAAGAAAACAAAGATAGAAGCAATTGCAACTACTCCTGCCTTATGCCTCACCCTAGGTGAAGAGGAACTAACTAATAGAAAAAAAAAACAACTGTTATTTACAATCGGAAGCTTTTCACTCTCTGCAAATCAAAGATGATCAAGTTGACCATGCTTTTGAGAGGAACTTACAAATAAAATTGTACTAAGGCTGTAGTTGTTATCCTCCGTTTTTTTTTTAAGTATCGACTGGCCGTCTTACAACATTTGGCTTTTTTTATTATTTTTTTATTTTTTTATTTTTTAAGATCTTGCCCGATTAGATTTGCCTATTAGTTACTGCCTGCTAAATTATTCTGCCTGGGTCATTTGACTAATTTAGTGATTTCCCTGCAAAACAGTAGCTACTGATGTATTATATTTGTGCTTTGCTGTATTGGCCCCTCCAACCTTACCCTGCCACCCTCCTGTAGATCCAATTGGCTGCAAGAAAAATACATCTCAGTAAAAAAACGTTTGAGCACCCTGATTTAGTGGGTTCGATCTTTGCAACTGGATTGACAATATTATACTCTTTTATACTATATATATATATATATATATATATATATATATATATATATATATATATATATATATATATATATATATATATCATTAACATTTTATTAGAGAAAATCTCTTACTTATGCTGTATTTGCAGTGTTAAGCCTATTATCTGTTTTTATTCTGCGGGGCTAACCAAAATAGGCAGTCCCATGGTTAAATTGCCCTTTTATTTAAATTGACAAGACCATGCAAAAATCTAAACCAAAATGGAAATGATTAGACTGTCTCTGGTGTAGAGTATGGTAAAGTAAGATGAGGCCCATTGCATTGGGGTTTGCAACTAAAGAGCCATTTGAACCAGTTTCATCAAAGAAAACTTGGGGGCCACTTATCCTTTGTACATCTGCTTTTTTTTCCGAATCTCATTACCTGTTGTTTTATACATTCATGTATTAAAAAAAATATATCCAAAGGGACCCAAAGCTGACTTGAAATGAGTGTGAAATTCTACTCATTTGAAATTCAATTCAACAATCCATTGTGAGATTTGAATCTATCATAATCTAAATTGTTCTTTAAGTACCTTTTAAATGTGTAACTATACTAGTTAGTGTTATGTTTACTGATTTACCTGTCTTACTTGCAACTCAAAAGAGACTGGACATGACTTGCGAGTCACCCTAAGTTCTGCTAAGACATGCTCCACTACTTTCGACCATGGTGTCGTAGAAAATGAATGTAAATTGTTTATTTTTCTTCTTTTACCTGTGCAGTACATGAATATGTTAGAGTGAACTTATTATCACATTGTGACTAAATACCATATGTGCATGTTTTTATACTCTGACCGGGCATTGAGATGACACTAACACAAGGTCCACTCACAAACACCCCCTAAACTCACCCTCATAAATAATACAAAACAATGTTCAATTATTATTCTCCTGTCCTGCAAGTATTTCTGTAGTTATCAGAACTATTTGTCTTTCTGTGCTAAAACTCATTCGTTTTAATGTGAAAAAGGATGTCATGGTAAAAATGACCGCAATGAAAGCTCGTCTTGTTTGTGCAATTACGTCATGAATTTCTGAGTTCGGTATATGGCTATCAATTTCAACAAAGCACCTCAGGCTTAGCGATGGTATGAATAAGTAAAACAGCACAATGTTGTTCTGGGTGCACAAAAGGAAAGCTCTCTGATAATCCCCAGACGTGAATGACTCGATATTCTCAGGAGTCAGTCCACGTGTAGAGTGTTAATCCCATTCAGTTATTATTATTTTGTCTGTATAGAAGAGAAATGATGACTTTATAAGATGTTTTCTAAATTTCCATGACAATACATACATTTTATGATTGTACAGAGATATTTTTAACAAAACTGAACTTGGAGGTGATGATTCACAGAAGCGATGCACAAAGTACACAGAGGAGTGCCTTTGCTCATCAGATAGGCTTGGTTGGAAATATGGAAGCCATTAGGTCATTAAAATTCTCATAAGATAACTGCATTCATTAACTCTATTGAATGAAAAGTTTCACCATCCTCCCGCCCTTGTGAGCTGTTAGGCTCTATTAGATTTTATATCACTCTGAAGAGCCACTAACTTAGCGTGTCATTACTATTTAATAATTTGCATGAAATATTCACATTCACATTGCTTAAGGTAGAAATGCAAGTGGGATAATCAGTGTGTCAAATCATGATGAGACGGATGAACTGAAGTAAGGGGAAGTCTACTGTGGTGTTTGTGTCCATGAATTTAAAGCTGAATTCCCAGAAATTTGGACCGAGATTCCAAGGTATGTTTCGTTTGTGAAAATCGCAGACCTAAAGGAAAATGTAAAAATATGCACCGACTCACTATACTGACTATATCTGGATATATCTGGTATGAAATGTAATGATTGGGACATGGGTTCTGGATTTTTTCTGACAGTTTGTGTTGGTGCATTTTCACACATTTGTATGGTCTGTGTCGTGGAAATATTAATTAGCCCTAACCTAATTGGATAACATTTTAAAAGTTTTTTTGTTGTTGTTTTTTTTTTTTGTAGGCGCGTCTTGCAAAAGATTGATGCATGCAATCTGGCATCTTGATGTTTGTCACGGGACACATAAACGTCCTCTCCGGAAGGCCTTATTTAAATAATTAAGGAAAAAATTTTGTAAAATTACCGAGTGATTTGTTGAAATGATTGAATTCACCATGTGGGACAATGAAACAATGAGATTGAAGGCAGAAGAGTGATTGTCAACAAAATGAGGCTTTGTTGGATTCTTAATCGAGTCACATCTTCTTTAATGGATCTCAATGCCCCAAAGCACTAATTACATATTTTCCCTGCTTTGTTTTAGTGGAAGACACAATCCACACAGATGTGCATCATTTACATTCGGGTGTGATTAAGCTGAACTATTCTAAAAAAAAAAAATGGGACCCTTGGTTATATTTAACTTCAACTGTCATTTAATGAGCCATTTGAATTTCACCAAGAAACAAAACATTGTCTCCAGAAAAAAGTATTTCTTAAAGTTTAAAATGAAATATGTCTGTTGGTTGTGAAGTACCATAATAGAGAGCAAGAGAGAGAGCGAGCGAGCGAGCTTAATACTTCTTGCTCTCCCTCCATTGAGTTGTGTCTTGTTGACTTGTTTTGTTGTATTTTTGTTTTGTTTTTTTGGCTTCCTCTTTTTAGAGTGCAGAATTATCGTCTGTCACTTGTTGGTTACGTGCAGGTCTGATGATCACTATGTAGTATATTTGGGATGTGACCATTGAGCCTTCATTTTCTTTTTATTTATTTCTTAAGTATTTTACTTAAATGTCATTGTGGTAGTTTTGTCAGGGTAACATCAGATAAGTCAGATAAGAGAGAAGAAAGACATTCCTCTCTCCCGGGGCAGCCCTGGGGCTGGAGGTTACTGGACCTATGATCACCTGACCCCACCTAACAGTTAAACAGCTAACATAGGCCAGAACCACTATAAGTGTTAAAGAAATTCACCACAACTACCACTATAAGTGTTAAAGAAATTCACCACAGCTACCTGGCCATTCAGAATGAAGGCGCATTACAAACGATTGGCTGAGATTCATCACCACATACCCAAAGGGCCTGGTTCGCATTTGAAAAAATTGGATGTGTTCTCCACATCGCCATTAAACGATCAGGTCATGTAGGGGCAAAAAGTAATCGGAATTGGATCAATTCTGGCTGCAGTGTGAATGTAGACTGCAAAGAAGACAAGCTCCTCTTGAAATTCTCTCGTTCCCAAAAGTGGTGAAATATGTAAAGCTGTGTGTATATTTAATTGAATAAATATGAACTGAATTACCTTCATGATTTGTTCAGAATCAGCTACTTTTCACAGGTTAATGACACAATCTTCTTCTTGTTCATCCCGCAGCTCCATGGAGCTATTTACACAGTCAGTGTCTGTTAGTTTTACTGGGAAGCATTAAAGTGGGTTGTTCCAGTGGGCGAAACAGGACGGTCATCGAATAAATTCTGGTTTTATCCCGGCCACTGGACGCCAGGTGTCTGGCTGTTTATCAGGCAGCGGGCTACCCTGGATGCAGGGGTTCTGCATGATGACTGGATGATATATCTGAGGCCGACCCCCTATTTGATTGACAGCATGTTGTTAATGACTTCCATCTGAGTATTTTTCAAGTAATGTTCTGAACAGATCCGTAAAGTTTTCTAGCAACTTTGTCTGTTGAAAATAACTAGCATTGTCTTTTTCAACCGCAGCTGTGGAGCTTCTCTCCTCATCACTCACACTGTTTCATGCTACATTCACACCAACTCCAGGGAGAGCACTTCCGGCGGCGCGATTCAATTACAGTCTATTTAGTTCGTGCGGTGGAGCACGGATGCACACGGAGGATGCGTTTGCAGCAGTGGGACGTGGGGGCGCCCCCCAAAAATACGCTCATATCACCTATTCGCCAAAGTTAAATACATTAAAAGTTTTTCTCTCTTCTACTTGCGGCAGCGAGTCAGCTTCCGGGAGTGTTCATCTCACACAGGATCATACTGTACAGACATAAAACAGTAATGGTTTGCGGCCAGCTTCAAATACGGGGATAGAGCCGAAAGAGAGCAGACATGTCTAATGAAATGATGAGCGAGCAACTTGGGATACTTGGTATGCACAGTCGACTTTTCATTTCGTTTTTTAAACAAATTCAAATGCAGTTTTTAGTACAGAATCAACCACTCAGATTGATTCTTTTTTTTTTTTATTCAGGTGTCAGGAGTTTTGCTACCGTGCGGGCTTGAGGGACACAAAATTCAAATTATAAAGCATGACGGTTGGAGAAAAAGAGTGGCTCGACCTCAGTTATAGGAAAGAAGTGAAAGTGCATGGCGGTGCTCCCTTTTCTCGATCCACTGATTTACTGAATAGCTGTCGACCAAGCGGCGTCCCTCTTTTTCGCCGGTGCATGCTAATGAAGCGGCCAGTGTCCTGTACACTCCCGCAGTGCAATGCCAGCAAACTAAGCAAAGCGGAACGCTCGCCCCGCAGTTGCTGTGAAGGTGGCGTCACACTCGCATCCAGTCTAAGTAGCCTTGTGTGCAGCAGCTTCAGCTGCTAGCTAGCAAGCTGCACATCAAGGTAGGTAATGGTGTTCTCAACCAGATTTTAGCAACACCTTTTGACAGAATTGTTTTCAAAGAAAAAATATAAAACAAAACAACAGGGGAGATCCGAAAATTGATTCAGTGCAAAAAGTGGGTAAAAGCGGGCTTTTCAGCTGTCCTGGTATGATGAGATGACCGGCTGTCTGGAGGTGCAGTCACAAATTAAATGTACTGCTGGCCATGCCTCTTGATGAATGTGTTATCTGCTTGACAGTACGTTTTGGGCATGTGTCAAACTTTGGCAAGGTATTAAAAATTAATACAGAAAAAAATGTGAGTGCATGTGCAAGGTTAAGTTTCCTGGGCAGAGTCACTGTTGAACATGCAGATAATGAAATAATAGTCAAACAGTCAAATAAAATGGGGCTTTCCTAAATGCCTTATTAATGTGAATGACTTGCTTGTGCTTCAAGAGGTATCATTTAGGGGGCATGATGAGAGTGATAAATCATTCAGAAAGGGGAATTACAGGGCGTTTAATGTAAACATTAGGAAATCATGGCTCTGTCCTCTTGGGGTTCAGGCTGATGCCTCTTTTTTTTTTTTTGCATGGCAGGTGAATGACATAAGCGATGCAGGTTGTTGTGCCCAACTGTCATCTTTGTGGATTATGTAGGTGAAGTTCAGGAGTGCTTTATTGGATATTTTTAAATTACTGAGGGAAGAGATGCTCAATGTGTTTTCGAGTCGTAAACAAGAACATCATAGCTACAATTTTAGGGAGACATTTGTGACACAAATGAATGATGGGGCTGCTAACATGGATACTTCTCTCAATGGTTTAAGGGCCAAAGTGAAAACTATTAGCCCCCAAGCAGTTTTGTTTTTCATATAAGCACATTTATTTGTCAGTTTAAAAAATGGCTTCTCCGTCCTGGATGACCAGCAGCCGCTACTGTTCTGTATATATACGTGCATGAAAAGAGAATCCAGCTTCTTTCAGTCTTTTGGGTCCTGTACCAAGTACATCTGTGACACAATAAAATAAAAAGATGAATAGAACATATTTACAAACAATAGGCATTATGTTGATGTGGTGCTGCTTGTTGAAAGGGATGCAATGAAACCCTCTGAAAGTTCAAGCTAAGATTCACCTTGGGACTGCATACTCGAGCCAATGTGAGGAAAATAAAAATAGGCAACTACTGTATATCATTATGAAATGGGGTGGATTCAATGAGTAATATTAGCTGATGATACAGGGAGTCTGAGCCAAATTATACTACGATGATGATGCAGTTCACACACTATTAACTTTGTATTTTGGAAAATGGGGTGTGAATAACTCTGTTGCCCTAAATGACCATCACAAAGTAGTGAACATTTTTCCTTTTGAAGGACAAAGAGACACTTAGACTAGCATACACAATGAGGGTAAAAGTGTATGTGTGTGTTTATATGGGTGTGCACTTAAACTATACATGGGAGGTCCTGAGCTTGGATTTGAACCATGGAGCTTTGAGGCAGATATGCTATCCACTAAGTCACCGTGCTGCTCAGTTCTCACAAATGTACTGTATGCACTATTTGTATATTTACATGTAAATGTACAGGGGTTATAGAGTCAAGTGATGGCTTGATACACCTTGGTCTCCATTTCTCTTTTACTTCAAGGTTTTGCAGTCCACCCTGTATCTTCATTTTTCATGTTCATGGTGAATCAACCAGACAGCCATCTGTTTGCCTTTCCGTAAACAGCCCATCTGTACAGTACTACAACCTTTTGACCGTGATACATTTCTGGATTGATGCCGGTCTTATGGGTCCGATACAGAATTTTCAGATGTCAGTAGACATAGATACTGAGAGTAAAGTTGGATAAGTGTCTTGGAAAGGAACATGGTGGTATTTGGATCCCAAGATTGAGAAGGAAAGTATCCAATTCTCCTGGATGAAACATCAAATCGGCACCTGTCATACAGGCTTTCAGAGAGCCAGTCAACCCTTTGAGCTCACTCCAGAAAAACAAAAGGAGCCATGATTGATTCAGTAACAATAGATTATCAGTGATTTTCAATAGCTTTGGAGCTTGTGAATTTAAACAATATTGTATGACTTGTACAGCTACGTAGTGTGTAATATTAATTGACACCTTCTGTTAAAACCTTTCTTTTTCAAACATAGGTATTATACATCAGATTTATAAGCTCGGCGAGAGCTGAGAAAGTACTTTAGCATGCCTGCGACCCTAGTGATGACAAGCGGTTAACAATATGGATGGATGGATGTTCAAATTGAACTTGAGAGTAAAAAATTGGTATGTAAGGTAGTGCAATAAAATAAGGTAACGGAATTTGAAATATGGTTGCATATTTTTGTACATCTTGGCATCAGTCGTTTTAAAACAAATAATGTAGACAAAGTGCAATGATGTCAGTTTGTCTTTGGCTCAATTTTAAGACTACAGTTTACTCTGCATATTTTATTTTTTATGCTGCACTAACATTTATATTCAATTAAATTTAACACGCTATCAAAAGTACATTATTAACCATGGTATCCACTATCCTGAGTGGCATTGTATTTGTTCATGAAGTAGACATGGATAGAGCACAAAGTAGTAATCCTTTCTGCCCCTTACCTAATGTGGCCTTGGTAATGTTTTGTAGGCCTCCTGCACAGATCTCAATAGCAATATGTCTGTACAGTTAAACCCCGAGTAGTAACATTTTTGATACACTTATTTAAAAACTATGTTTGTGAATACACCTTACATGGGATGCAAGTTAAATATCTTGACTGTTCAAGTTTGTCACAAATTCCCATTACCCGTTCCCATTCCGTAACATTGGATATTTAACAATTCAGAGTTAGGACTGCTTATAACATGTCTATGTGTAAAAGGTCAGGGTTATCTCAGTATGGACTATTAGGGAATTGGTTGTGACAAGTTGTAGGTTTTAGAAACATGATACAATTCTTAAGTGTATTCAGTGTTCAAATGTATACAATCTCTTCAGTGCCCTCAAAGGTATGAATGTCTTACTGCCTCTTGAATACTCAATAGCCTACTGAACACCTCCAAGGAAAACTTTTGCAGTGATGAATAGGCATGCTTGACCGATAAACTAGGCAACAGGATGAATAAAGAGGATGAAATGAAGATATAGCCAGGAGCTCTGCATTGTTGAAGCTGACGCACAGCCCAGTAACTACCCAAGCAGAATCCATTTTGTAAAGAGTGAAGACGACACCGCAAAAGTTGGAGAAGAACATTTGCTTTTCGCATGTAGTCTATCAAGTATTCCATGGCCTTCATCCGGCAGACACATATGAATCTGTCCGTTTTTAGTTTGTTTTTGTAATTTTTTTCAGATTTCTTGCTCCCTCTCATTGTGCTGTGCATTTCGTAATAAACTCTACGTTTACATTGGGATTCGAGTTGGTATTAGACATAAATACTTAGGGCGGAATGCCCAATTCAGATTTTTTTTTTTTTTTTGTGATGTCATTCACATTTCCAAAAATTATAGACTGTATGTGACCTGTGTGTGAACACTACAAGTCCCGAAACTGCCCCACATGTGCATTGAGGACACTGTGATGTCACACACAATGGGTGTGCTTAACATTAGTGTCTGCGGAAGTACAGTGGACCTCCGTGTTACAACGTCCCTGACTTAAGTTACTTTAATGTTCCGACATGGAAAAGTGAGTTTTTTCATCCCCTCTTTATAGTATTTTCCCGGTTTTGCGCCCAAAACAACTGTCATGACCCTAGGGGCTTGGCTGTATTTGTCTTATTTTTAGTTGCCATCCCTGCAACATGTGACTACAATGCTGGTCTGCTATTGGCCGGTGTCTCTTCACGGAGATGGTAGTCTGCTATTGGTCTGCCTCACCTGTTTAAAGTAGTGCATTTTGATGCTTAATTCAAAGTTGAAAGGGTGAGCCATGTGTCGCAATATTGCTAGTGATGTTAAAGAGAGAAGTAAGATGATGATATATATGGAAACGATGCTGGAGATAACCTTTATTAGGAATAAATAGGAATAAATTATGGGCATAACAAGCAGCAGTCAAAGATAAATAAATCTTTCTATATTTTTTATTTATGATGTTTTCTGATTGTATTCATGTATATTATATATACGTCACACTTACTATACTATTTTGGTACCAAATTTTAATATGTATGTACAATTTTGACTTTTTTACCTGGGGTTCTAAACGCATTAGCTATTTAACATAGGTTTGGATTGCCTGTCATACGGTGAATTCGCCTTACGACCCTAACCGCGGAACGGATTAATCTCGTAACACGGGGGCCCACTGTATCTGATGATGATGAAATGGCTTTCATCAGTTTCCACCAGCGACAGTGAAATGACTCAAAATGTCCAAAACACACTTAAGCCTCTGGGAAAAGGCACACGCAGACACATTTTTCAGAGAACACACTTTATCTGAAAGTTGCTCCACCCTGAGTGCATACATAACATGGAGGTGCTTAAGTGGCACACTTACACTAAGTTGATTGGAGAATCTGTGCAGCCAAAATTTGTGCAGCAGTCTGACTCAAGCACACTAGAGAATATGCCCCTGCACGATGAAAATATAGTAATCAATGGTATAGAGTTTGATGAAGATGCACATGATAAACTAGTTGACCAATTTAGCCATTGACAGGACAGAGAGCTCTTTGACTTAACTAACATGCTGCCCAGTACTCATTTTTCCTTGTGGTGAGCACAGCAACTGAAAAGTTGGAACTGCATATAGAAAGGCTTCATCATAGCCTCAAATCTGCAACCTTACTGTAACAATGGCAACCACTGACTTTGTAATATAGAGACGCATGGTGTAGAATTTCGAGTTGCCATTTACTGGTGTTACGTGAATGCAACATGGGCATAAGGGGTCACACAGATCATACTTTGGAAACATAGGTCAAGCAAGAGAGAGAGAGAGAGAGAGAGAGCGAGTGGATACAAATGCAATTTACTATTGGGTTCAGTGCATAGCAGTGCAATAGCACGGCACCTACAAAACTTGGGCAAATATGTCAACAACGGTTTGCTACCTCAGGCTTCCGCGGACATAAAGGAAATGAAAACAGGACTCTTACCACTTAAGTAGAATGCAGGAAATCGGTCCAGACACAAGAGGATTAACAACAGGCAACAACACAACAGTAATGGTAAATTCTGACTATATCGCAATGTCTTTGCTAGTGTTTTATGTTTGGTGGGTGAACTCAAATGTGGAGAAGAACTAGTCATCATAACTCCCAAAACAATCCTTGTGCATCGTCATGAAACACCCTCCTCACTTGCTTCCACTTCTTTTATGTACGATTGTCAAACAAACCATCTATTTCCTTTTTTTCTCACTTTTTTATATGCGGGTGACATACAAACCAGAATCTTGCTCAGCAAGACACAAACTGACTTCCAAAACATGATTTGAACTATGCTGGCAAAGGTTTTCCTACATTGCTTTGAGTAGTGAAAAGAAACATGACTGCCCCCATTTGAGCGGCACTTTCCAAGATAAACAGCGATTACTTGACCTACGAATTTATAGAAAAAAAAAATATGTTGGTTTGATGGAACACATTTATTTATGCCTTATTGACATTTATAGTTGGTTTTTAATATGAATGACAGTCTAAATATTACAATCACTTTAAAGGTCTCATATTTTATAACCTTAGCATTGTTCAGTCTATGGTTTGACGTGAAGGTCTTTTGACTCTGTGATAACTGTCTTTCACGGAAAAGGACAACAGCATTTATCCTGATCCAAGTTTTACTTAGTTTGTTGGTTCTCAGTGTTACAGTAAATGTCCGAGTACGCTTTTTCCTAATCAGGTTTTGCTTGATTCGTTGGTTTTCGGCGTTTACAGTAAATGTCCAGATATAGAACCAGATATATTACAGTCGTCCAAAGCGGCCCTGATTCTATCTGTCATTGGACACCTCCTCTCGTCTAAGAGCTTTGTAAATGGTCAGTGGGGAAAACAAATGATTGTCATTAACACACACACGCACTCCCCCCACGCACACACACACACACACACACACACACACACACGCACACACACACCAATATCATTTCTCAACGTACAATTTTAAATCATTAAGGCCATCTATATACAGTTCCTAATATCATAAAAACATGATAACAGAGAAATCTCTGCGCATAAGAGTTATTGCTGAAAACCAACATTGAATGGCCATCAACTTTGATCCCTAAGGCGGCACTGCATTAAAAAGTGGCTTTGTAGTCTAAAGGATATTGCGCACAAGGACTCAGAAACATTTCAAAAAAACCTTGGTTAACACATTTTGTCGCTGCAAGTTTAAGTAAACAAACTGAGCTGTTAATATGTGAGATGAGCAAAAAAACTCATTAATTGTGTAAAATGTTGTGATTGACTTTGTTACAAAAAACAATACACATTGCTTTTCAATACACTTACAAAACATCATACATACCAATATACAGACATTATACACAGTAACAGTGTTTCTAGTACCCACCTTTGAGGCATCAAATTAAATGTTGTTAAGGCTTTGACCTTTAGAAAAGGAGAGTGTTCGTTGCTCCACTGCAAGACGTTTTTTTTTTTTTTTTTTGTACAGGTAGCAACACTCATTACTTATAATAAACGGAGCATCAAAAAACTCTTGAATCCAGAGGGGCTCAGAAACTCTGCTTGCATATGCACCAAAAATATATATCCCTCAAGGCTAAAACTTAATCATTTTACTTCAATTTTGAATACAAGAAAAATGAAGCAAACCGTCTTTGTATGAAATTAAAAAAAAAAACATGCTGTTTGGGCTTGTAAGCACAATTATTTCATCATTTGTACTGTGGTATGAATATCAGTACACAGATGTTGCAAATTAGATGTAGCGACAAACATTTTCATGTCCACTAAAACAAACCATCCTACTAGCCACAAAATATGCTAATTAGATTCATAAAATGGTACTAGAATAGCCTAATACAATGAAGCTTAAGAGTACAGTCCTAGTAATCCTATAAATGCCTGCTTTGAGTATAACAAATGGTTTCTTCACATAACTCTTCACTGTACCACATCCAATGGAGCAAATGTTTCCAAGTTGAATAATAGCCAATGTTGTGCACAGGATTTCATACAAGCCTATTGACTGTGAAGCAGTTTTGTGCCATGAGGGTACAGTGTGAGCTCATCAAAATATAAAGCAAAGTGAACCATCAGAAAGGTAAGAACCATATTTTCTGCACTATAAGGCGCACCGGATTATAAGGTGCATCCTCAATTAATGACATATTTTAAAACTTGTTCCACATTTAATGCACACCGTATTATAAAGCGCTCTCTCAATTAGTGACATATTTTAAAACGTTTTCAATCACAATGTAGTAATACTCAAAGTAATAACAATAATAACTCAAATAATAATTCTAAACTCTCAATATCAATGTCAATATGACCAACCTTGTTCAAATGCAAACACACAAAAGAAACAGGTAAAACTTACTTCATCAGTTCATTCCCCATCTACGAATCCCAATCTCAATATTGATTCATATATCAGGCGCACTGGATTATAAGGCGCACCTTTAGCTTTTTTTTTTTTTAAATGAAAGCTTTTAGGTGCACCTTATAGTGCGGAAAATATGGTAATTACTTGGCCCCCTCATTCATTCATTTCATGTGTCCTCTTAAAGACTCACATATGAGGATGGGTCTGCATGAAACCATCAATTGTTTTAGAAGCATGGTGATGGCTCTCCCTCGTTTTTCCATGATTTCCACACAAAAGTCACACATCTTGTGTTCCAGAGGGGTGAGACAGACTGCAGTGTCCTTGTTGTAACATTTTTTTTCTCAAAACAAGACCAATTCAATCCATGACATCAAATCTCTTTTTTATGTCGAAAAAATCACCCAAGTCAGAGTTTCAGCATAATTTCTGTTTCATTTCCAACCATCTCCATATGCTCATCTAAAAGGTTGGCAAGTTGAGTGAAAGGTAAAATCTGTGGTGCTTACTGCTTTGCATGGTTGTCGTTGAACCTCTGTTCATCTATTCCTTCCATCAGAATGTTTTCATTTTCTTGGATTCTCAATCGTTTTCCAACAATCAGCTGTCTGTGTTGACTAAAGACAAACTGCTAATCTCAATCAGCTCACAAAATACACCCAGACTCTCCGTAATTTTAGGACTAAGAGGGATTTGCAGGATGTGTTGTTTGGGTTGTGCCTAGCCCATTTCTTTACTGCAGATATCACACTTTTTACGTTCTATGTACAGTGGAGCTGCATTCTTTATAGGTCAACTCTTTAAACCCTAACCCTCAGAACTAAGAGATGCATATTGCACACGACTACATTGTGCTACCCCAAGCTTATACAAATAAAAAACAATAATTCTGTTTGTTTTTTTTTCTCTTATTAGGCCTTTTCTATGTTGTATGAAGAAACTGATTCTGGTGACTGGCAGCTAGTGCTGCGTATACCATATGTGCCATGTCCAGTGTTATAGGCTCCATCTAAGTGCAATCTCTAAAGAATAAAATTAGAATATGGAAGAATAATTTAATTTAAAAACAAAAACTCGATAAGATGAAGATGGCAAAGGCAGGAGATCGATTTGAGAAAATAACACAGACGTTATAGAACAGAATACAAGGCCTACAATCAAACAACACTGAAAACATAAATCAGATGTAACTTTTTCCCAAGGTTTTTGAAATAGATAAATATCTCATCATATAAACAAATCACTTGAAAAAGCGCCTCAATTGATCGCCTTCCTCAGTCAGCTAATGTTTATTAGCAACTGTGCGTTCTTCGGTCTGATGTTCATATTAGAAACATTGAGAGCTGAGCCCCCTCAAAACATATCATAGTTCTTATATGGGATCCTTTTACATGGTAAACTTTTTTTTCCAGACCAATTGCATTTACCATGTACAAATAATATTCATGTTAATGAGATGTTCTATTTTCATTTGTGGGGGATGGCACGCCCATGTGGTCCTCTTTATCTGCAGTACGATGAACATTTTAGAACATCACATTTTTGTCTTTTGTGTGTGCATTTGTGTGCACATCTATCTAATCTACAGTACGTGCACAGCCTTAATTGTAGACTGCCACAAATCTCAGGTTATAACCCCCGCTCAATAGAGCTTATGGAAGTTGTTCCGATAAGTACCCTTTCCCTGTGAAAGGAACATTGCTTTCTCTGCTTTGTCAGTGAGCTTTCTGTCCTGAAGTAAATAGTCGATGCTACAAGAGCACTTGAACTGATTCTAAAGTTGACGCTGTACCAATCCTTTATTCAATCACAGGGATGTGCTTACATCCACCAGAAAGTCTTTTTTTTTTAAGATAGTTAATACATTTGAAGCATTCCTATGTTGATATCATTTGCATTCGTTTGGCGTTTTGGGAGAGCATATTACATTTTAAATGAATCTGTGACTGTGGTCATGATTGAAATCTCTACTTCAATTCATACAACTGGAATGGTTCTTAGTCAGAGTTCAAATTGTATGTGCATACAGTCAACAGTCTACCGATTATTCAGTTTAGGGTCACAAGGAGCTGAGATATATCCCAGCTGATTCAGGGCAGTCTGCACCATGGACAGGTTGCCATTCAGTCGTTGAGGCATAATTTCAATTTACATCCACAGCATCACTGATAGGGAACTGAACTAATGCTGCCTTTACAGAAGTCAGGCAAATGGACCATAACTATACCGTATAGCTGCTCAACAATTCAGTACAATATTGTTTTCCAAGCAGATTGAAAGAGGCATAAATGGAAAGGATGTTAAAAATGTTTAAACCATCAATAAAAGAAACCCAAATACTACATTTCAGCTTCCCAAATGATAACATTTCCTGACTTCCTGAATCTGTCATGAAAGAGGACAGATTGCCCATGTTTTTAGGCAAAATAAAATATTCATGGACATCAGCTTGGACCTCAGAACACTGATCAACATTTTTGCCTTTTGTTCTGATAACTCTACCAAGATTATTATCCATGTAGTGGTGGCCAAAAGTTAAGAAGTATGTTTAGTCCTTACTTGGAACAGGTAATTACATGGTGCATGCTAGAATAAAATTCATAGAATCATTCTCACCAAGATATAAGCATTTATAATTGTCATCCATGCAACAAGTTTTACTTTACTTTTTGTTCGAATGTTTTTCGAGTAATGCAACTCGGAACTGTAATGCCTTTGTGCTGCCTGGAGGCTTTGCTGTCAGTTAAACTGTCATCATATTCGAGGACTCTTCTCTTCTCTCTGACACACATTCCAACTACACGGCAAGACTGCTGACAGCAAAGAATTGCTTCTCACTAACTACTTTGACCACACAGAGCTTAGCCACATGTACCCTCAGAGAGGCACAGGCCTCACTAGAATAGGTTGTAAAGCAATCCATTTTGACAGGGACTTTGCATACGCTTCCTTAAAATTTGTATCAGGACTTAGATGGACAGAAACACAATCATACCTCACAGATTTCATTAATGAAAACTTATTCAAATAGTAGAAATCAATGTTAGTCGGTAATATTCTGGTGGCTATCACAGGATAATACCACAGGTTGTAAAAGTAATGTAAAGTCTTGCATTAGAATTTTTAGGTTTTAATCCCTAATAGAAAAAAAAAATAGTATTATCAATAATGTACAAATAACAAATCACTTAATTTAATAATTGGAGAATTTACAAAAACACCATTTTAGATTTGGTTTCTGCAGAATTGGCAGTAGATATTTATTTGACTGTTTTCCGGTTAATGCTCAAAATGTCTGGCATTGTGTGTGTTGTTTTTTGTCCCCTTTGATTAAACAGAGATGTCTGATCTTTTGTTGAAACCAAAATGACCAGGAAATATAAAGCACATTATAAAGAGCAGTTATATATGGAAGAGTTGTGAGCCAAACTGAACAGTCAGTGTTCTGACATGTGGGTTGACGTTCTTGCAGATTCAGTTAATTGACTTTATGAAGTCATATTTCCTGCCAAGTAGAGAAAAATACTGTACCTTGCATGAAAGTTGTTAGCTGTTTCACTGCAAAATGTGTTTTTTTTAATTATTTGCTTTAGTTGATGGAAAGAAAGGAATTGTGTGAAGTAGATGTATTCAACCACAATAATGACATCACTCAGGCGCTTGTGTAGAAGAAGAAGTTGAGGAAGAACAGTCTCCTTGTCTTTTTGGACATCCTCTGCAGATGCTTAGCTGACTATAAGTGTGCAGCAAAAGTTGCCAAAGCTCAGCATATACGTAATCTTCTAACGACAGACTGCCAGATTGTTTTCAATATGCTTAACTCTGTGATCAACTGCTTCTCCTGTTGTGTATTTGCCTGCTCTCTGTGAGCAATTTCTTCAATTTTTTTGTGGATAAGATCTCCATTCTTAGGCCAGCCAAAACTTGTGCTCACACACTAGACCCAGGTCACGAGCAGACCCAGGAGCACGCGCAGAAAGGTAGATGTTTGACTGAGCCTCTTTATTTATTGTCAAATATTTGCTGGCTTGAAGACTGAAGGGAGAGAAGCAGCTGTGGTGGGCAGTCGGGGCCAGGCGGAATCAATACACGGACAGGCAAGAATAGTCGGCGGGCTGGCGAGTGGTCAGATACAGGCTGGCGAGTGGTCAGATACAGGCTGGGTTGGTACACGAACAGGTAAAAGTGGTCGGCAGGCTGGCAAGTGGTTGGATACAGACCGGGTTGGAACATGGACAGGCAAGTGTAGTCGGCATGCAAGCGAGTGGTGAGATACAGCCTGGTTCGCAGGCAGGCAAAGTAGATTGCTGCAATGATTGGCATATGACATCAAGTCAATCTGGTGAGTACTGGTAAGAAGAGGTTTTATGCAGTGCAGGGCAATTTGTAGCAGCTGTTGGTAATTAGTGCAGTTTGGCTGGAAAGTGGTTGAACTGGTTAGTGGAAGACAGAATGAGGTGGATGGACTGGCAGACTGTGACACAGGTCCTCCCTTGCGACACACCACCATTAACTCTTTCAAGCCTACATCACTTGCTGCTCTTATTGATGTGATCAAGCACTTACGAACAACAAATTGCCCCTCAGACTCTACCCCCTCTCTATTACTCAAGGATCTTCTTCTTTCTGTGGGCCCAGCTGTGCTACTGCTAATTAATACATGTCTCATCTCTGGTTGTGTCCGGGCTGCCTTTGAACACGCCACGGCCTCTGATTTAAAAAAAAAAAAAAAACCTTGATCTCTCTTCTCTATCCAACTATCTACACTACTCCATCCTATCCTAGCTACCCTTTTTATCTAAGGTTTTAGCGAAATTTGTCAATAACCTGTTGCAGGATTTTTTTATTTATTTTTTTAATCTGAACATGGCATCCATGATAAGTTTTGGTATGGCTTCAGACCAAGCCATAGCACAGAAATGGCCTTCCTTATAGTTCTGAATGATCTTTTTTAAATTGTTGACTCTGGCTGGTCTGTGTTCTGGTCCTCCTTGACTAACAGCTACATTTGACACTGTAGCCCATACCATCCTGCAAGGCTTCAAAACCATGCCATAAAGGCACTGCTCTTACTTGGTTCAAAGTCCCACCAGTCAGAGAGATCCTATCTCCCCCTCTTAGTCCCCCAAGGTTCTATTCTTTGCCCCCTCTTTTCGGTTGGTACATCTTACTGCCCGGTTTTATATATATATATACAGTCAGCCCCCGGCTTACGAGCATCCTGATTTGCGAACAATTCGCCTTACGAGCGTGGATCAGGGAGATTTTTGTCCTCCGCTTACGAGCAACCATTCGTCTTGCGAGCATTCCGACAAACCAGCCATTGAATATGAAGAAATGTTCTCGCCTAACTGCGTTATCATATTCAGCAGTTGCGTCATCTACAATCATCAACAGGTACTTATGACGGTAACGTGAACGCTATTGGTCTTACAACGTCACACTGACTGTCTCACTCACGGTGTCTAAATATATTACCATTTAAGTGTAGTGTTTGTACAGCTAAAGGAAAAAACAGCTGACATGAAATTAAATGTGCCGATTGCAGGACAAAGAATTGTCATTGGTTTAAATGTGTGTTTTTTTTTAATTAATTGTCAATACATTCCAACCGTTTAAAAAAAGTGCGAATAATTATCAGTCAGTCAAGGAGACGCCAATATGCTATTGGTCGATTAAGGTCACCTGGTCTCACTCACGGAGATGCTATTGGCCGGCGTCACACGTCAATCACAGAAATGCCGATATGCTATTGGCCGAACGCCTTTATCTCGCTTGATGGGACAGGATGGAAGGAAGTAGAGAAAAACGGAATGTTTTGAAGACTTTGCAAACTTTATCTGTTAGACATAGCTTCTAAAATTACTAGCAGCGGTAAAGGAAGAAATAAGAGGATGATGTTTTAGTATCTCCGTGATTTGCACCATGACTGAAAGACTTACGGTAACACTGTAAGACCAATAGCCTATCTGCGTTGCCATATTAACTCAAGACGTTAATCTCTACACCCTGTTACGGGTGGTATCACAGTGCTAAATAATGGTTGCAAGACTAAACTGCATGTCATGTTAGTCGGCGATCTCCCGACATGCTTTGGGACAGCGCCCTTGTTGCAATACTGTGAGTTGAACCAAGAGTGAACTAATGTTCGAATAAGCTATAAGTATGGTGCCTAATTAATACAACACACACTCTCCCCCCCGCCTCCACTCAGCTCAATTCACGTCGGGAAAAACAGCTGACATGAAATTAAGTGTGCCGATTGCAGGACAAAGAATCGTCACAGGTTTAAATGTGTTTTAATCAATTAGATGTCAATACATTCCAACCGTTTAAAAAAACGTGCCAATAAGTATCAGTCAGTATCAGTCAGACGCCAATATGCTATTGGTCGATTAAGGTCACCTGGTCTCACTCACGGAGATGCTATTGGCCGGCATCACACGTCAATCACAGAAGTGCCGATATGCTATTAGCCGAACGCCTTTATCTAGCTTGATGGCACAGCTGGTTGGGATGGAAGGAAGTAGAGAAAACCCTGACTGAAAAAGTTACTGTGACACTGTAAGACCAATAGCATGTCTGGTTTATAGTGTTGACTTCTGCTTGTCTCAGCTCAAGTCACATCTTACCAAAGGAAAAAGTCGTTAGTCCTTTGTATTTGTTATTCAATGAAACTGTACAGTAGATTATGTGATTCAATATTAACATATGTATACAGCGTGATGTTCTCACCTAAGGCTTCTGCGCGCGTTGCATGCATTCACGAATTAACATGGGTTTGGATTGCCCGCTATACGAGCAATCCGAGATACGAGCGTAGCCGCTGAACGGATTAAGTTCGTAACCCGGGGGCCCACTGTATATATATATATATATATATATACTGTATATATATATATATATATATATATATATATATATATATATATATATATATATTTTTTTTTTTTTTTTTTCAAGCACAACATTTCTTTCCACTGTTTTGCAGTTGATGTCCAAACCCACCCAGGGCTCGATGCAGTCTTTATTTGCCTGCTTGAGTACCTCAAAGCCTGGGTGGAGGCCAATTTCTTCAACCTCCATCCCAGCAAGACAGAAGTCATGACTTTCATCCATGTCACCCCAGGCAACCATAACTAACATCCTGGGTCCCCTTGGTGTAAAAACATGTGCAACTTTTCAAAACCTTGGTGTGCTCCTGGAAAATCCAGCTGTTGTCCCCTCACTCACACCAAGAGACACATGCACTTCACTCCAGTGCTGGCCTCTTTGTACTGTTAACCCATGTCCTTCAGAATAAACTTTAAAATACTCTTGATCACCTTTCAAGCCCTAAATGGCCTTGTCTCCCCTTACTTAGCTGAACTCCTGCATTACCACACCCCAGTCCAAACCCTCCGGTCTGCTAACCAGCAACTGCTGTCTCCGCCTAAGAACAGGATAAGGACTCGTGGCGACCGAGCCTTTGCAGCAGCCGCGCCAAGTCTCTGGAGTAGTCTGCCTCTGTCTGTTAAATCCTCCCAGACCCTCTTTTCTTTTAAATCCCTCTTAAAAACCAACTACTTCTTCTGCTTTTAATACCCCTTGAAAGCTGACATCTCTGTTGCACAGCTGTCTTATCTGTGTTTTAGCTTGTTTTATGTTTTTATCTAAAACATTTATTGCACAACACTTTGGTTGACCATGGTCTTTCTTTTTAAATCTGCTTTATGAAGTAAATTTGACTTGACCTGACTTGACAATAAGCAGTCTCCTCTTATGGACACTAAACATATTGGTATATTTGCCTCAACCTGCCTGCTGTTCCTGATCAGGTCTGTAAGCTCTGTGGTTATTACGCTCTGAAATTTACCATCAGTGCGCTGGCATGAATGTGCTGCTGGCTGATAGTGAGAAAAACATGATTAATTGGCACCGGTACAAATATGGCAGCCTTAGGGCTTGTGAGGATAACAGCTGTATGTGTTCACTATTCTCGGCCACTTTAATTATATTTCCGCAAAAAGGGTGAGCTTCTCCAAAGCCATTATGATTGTTTCCAAACTTACATCTCCCAAAATCTAGTTCTGCTAGACAAGGAGCGGCAATTAAATTCACAAAGGGGCCACAGGATAAACTGGAATGCTTGCTAAGGGTCAATCCAATATGCTCACATCATTATTGTATTATTTTTAATATATTTAGAAGAATCATATCTTGTTGCCATGAGTGTAGATAAATATAAATGTTGTAGTTTGGAAATGCAAAATTGTAGCTTTAATGTCGACAGTAATTTGATGCAATAATTGCCAATTCCTTTTAGCTGTTCCTAGTATAGAATCTCAAATATTAATTAGGAAGTAGAATATCATTAAGGGTTCTGTATATTGATACAATAATGACTTGTAAGGGAACCAATACATACATTATAAGATACTGTAAATGTGGGAGACCTGACAGCTACACAGAGCTTTTCTGTGCTGCCCAGCTGGGTGGAAAGCTTACGCCAATGATATCTTTTGGAAGTCTGCTGCCCTGGCAAGAGCGCTACTAATAATGTGACTCATTCAAAGGAGTTCTTCACATGAATATGAATCTGAAACAGTCATGGCAACGGATGAGAACGTCACCAGCAGCATGCGTTTTGTCCACACAGATGGCCACCTTTCATTGTTATGGTTGACGTTTTTGCAACGGAAATAACACAAGATTGATCTTTGAATCAAGAGGAAAAAAGGATGTTCAACAAATTTCAAGAGCAACTTCTCAAATGAAGAATCGAAAGTAAAAGTATGTGTGTAGGTTATGGCGTTTTCTGCTTCAAAAAATGGAGAGGAGCAGCAACACACGCGACAGTGGCAGAGTAAGGAGACTTTAACATCACAGGTGCATTCACTTCACGTCAAAATCCGAGAGACACTTCAAAACCTTTTTTCAATGATGTACTCCTTGTGAAGTATTTTTTCAGCCAAGTACCCTTTAGCCCAAAGCATTTTTGGGTTAAAAAAAAAAAATCATAAAGTGTCATCTTTTGAATCGGAGAAGAGCACTGTTATCAAAAAGAAATTATCAATAAATATTTGTTCACAAAAAAATAATCAACAAGTCAACAGTGTCAGACCTGTTCTCAAAAATAAATAATTATAAATAGATACTTGTCCATAGAAAATATTCAACAAAAAGCGTCATCTTTTGTGATGACAGTAAAGTATATTCACACAAATAAATTAATAACTTAATTATTAATGAATATTTGTCTACAAAAATAATCAGTGTCAGACATTTTCTCAAAAAGAAATTATTATAAATACATATTTTTCCACAATAAAATATTAAACATAACGTGTCCTCCTCTGGGACAGTTTGGAGGTCCCTGGTTTGCTTTCGGCTCCTGCCCTTCCTATGTGCAGTCTGCATCTTCTTCCCATGCTCAAGTGGTTTTTCTCTGGGTACTATGTTTTCCTTGCATGTTAGGTAATGGACACTCCATATTGACCTTAGGTGTTTTTGTGGGTGTGTGTTGCCATTAATCTCTGTGCCCTCAAAATTAACTGCCAACCATTTCAAGATATATCCCATCTACTGCTCAAAGACAACTAGGATAGGCGCCAGCTAGCCTGCAACCCTTATGGGGAGCGGTTAAGAAAACAGATGGATGATATTTGGTGGTGATTAATATGTAATGTAATTGTAGGCAACACAATTTACACCAGTTGCCTGTATAGAGTCTACATTTGATTTTAACACTATGCAACTGAACTAAAATTATACTGTGAAAAAAGAATCAGCATAGAGCTCAAGATGGTTGAGACATATTTGCACTCACGTCAGGTGTGCCACTTGATACCTGGGTTCATTAGGCCATCAGGCTCAGCGGTAACTGTCACATTAAATGCTGGAGCCAATGACAGTTTTTCAAATTCAAAAGGCCTAACAGAGAGAAATGCTGTAGAATACATGCTGACGGAGGCACATCGAATTTTGACGGATGTATTTTTAGAGCCCCAAAATAGAACATGAGAAAATAGTGCATCTGGTCACCCTATGCCTTTGACCTTCCGAGGTTGACTTATGCATCCGTTAGAATGACACTAGAGTAGAATTACAGTGAGTCTGCAGTGATCTTACACTTTGCAGCTAATGATGGATGGTGCTCCATTTTTATTTGTTTTGGTCTCAGTCCCAAATTTAAGGAATATACTCTTTTTCTAGTGACTTTATCCCTCTGGTTTATGTCTCGCCTGATTACCCTCAGCTGAATTACTTGTGACCCTCGTGAGAGGATTTGATATATGACTGTTTTGCTGTTAATGTACTTGAACACTCAACTGTAACACTGCAGCGCTCCGCCGGAATTTTAAAGAAGTGAAAATATCACAAAATACTTGTATTCTGACAGCAACAGTGACTGCAAAATACAGCATTGTGTTCTGGTCCGCATTTAGCTATCAACATTGCGTCTCAAACAGAAAAGGAACTAACTGTCAACCGGAAAAAAAAAGAGAAGTTTGAACTAATTAATATATATATATATATATATATATATATATATATATATATATATATATATATATATATATATATATATATACACACAGACAAAACGCTGGTTTTCAAAGCAGGTGTTACGTGTTCAGGTAAACTTAGTGTGAGGGTCTCTCAGCTATTACATAATGTATTAGCTATCACATATATCAAATGTAGTCTGTAGCCACTCATATAATAATGTCATAGCTGAGACAAAAATTCACACTAAGTTTGACCTAATTGAATATTCAAGCAGTTGTTTTTGTATGTTTTTGGAGGTTTTGAAGGTGCAGTTTTTCCTGCAATATTTATTAAGCTTTGACTTTTGTGATGCAAGACAACATACAGTGAAATACAAAGAATTAAAAATTTCGTAAAATGTGTGAAAATGCATAAACATGAATATAAAAAGAGCTTGAACTTATGGTTTTGTTTAGTTTTTTTTGAGAGTTGTAACAGTTTTTGAATGCCGTAAACGGCCTTTGTTTTGTTGCAGTCAGAGATTGTCCCAACCACAGTCCAGGGTCATTGGTATGCAAAGTGACTTCACACAACCTTGGTTTAGTACACCCAGCATATGGTATATTATCGTTTATCCCAAATAGCCCTGAAGGCTCTTTGTTGTATTATGGGATGCATCATGTGCACAGTAGTGCAACATTAGCCACATGCTGCTTGACCAAGTCAAAAGACATTATTTTTTTTTTCAGATTTTACCATTACACTCTTTTGACTTTCAAAAAAAAAAAAAAAAAAAAAACTGCAAGGCATTTGCGCCTGCCTAACTTTTATTAGAATGTGTGTCAAACATCATTGATGTCACAGCTACTGAGTGTTTTGATGCAAAACGGCATAATGCATACAAATTATACTAATTGCAGAGCACAAAAATAAAATGATAAACACCGGTAAATATGATTTGAACAACACATCGATTTGTCCTCACAGCATAAACTCTATAGCTGAACATTTCATGTGGTCACACAAGGTAGGATGCACATGCATTCACAAGGTGTACGTGCTTCCCAGGAAGAAAACAACAACCGGGGCTTTGGTATTAGAAACTCTCTGCACTAAAGCGTCGGAGATTGGTGACAAATCCTTCAACTGGGGATTAGTTGGCATGCATTGAATCACATCAGGTGGTGAGCAGCTGTGTGGAGAACTCGGCATGGAGGTAGAACTAATGCTTCTGATGCATGAGCAAGTTCAGTGTAGCCCACACTTCTCTGCTGGGCAGTCATCACTATGCTGATTGCTGCATAACACGCCTGTCTGTGTGGGATGCATCGCATTTAATATCAAGTCATTTTACACTTTTCATGTGAGAAAAGAGCCTATGACCAGACACCCTACTGATTTATCAGTAGTGGAGAATATTTTGGTCAGTATATTTGGTCATTTATGCTTTTGACATGTTTTCCTGTGTGGGTTAAAAAAAAAAAAGGCAACAAAAAAAGGCAACATTCAATTGCTGTAATTGCAGCATATATAATTTGGCGCTTTGTACCGTATTTTTCGGACTATAAGTCGTAACTTTTTCCTCATGTTTTGAGCCCTGCGGCTTATAGTCCAGTGCGTCTTATCTGTTTTTTTTTTGGTCTTTTTTTGTTGTTTTTTTGCTAGCCACCATCAAGGAAATGTGTGTATCTGTTTGAGGTGTCAATTTATGGAACAACTATCAAATAGAATTGAAAAGATGTGAATCAATGGCTGTGCACAAAAAGATTTGAAACAATATATTATTAAAAAAAATACATCTAAATTTAATAAGAGAATGTATACAATTTTGGGTAAATTTGTGATGTGGAAATTTATATACAGTACACAGTATATGTGATTTTATTCATGTATTTATGATTGTATATGAATCATGTAAAATGTGTTATTATGTTCACAAAAATAAACTACCAAACAAAGGGAGACAAAAAAAGATGTGACTGAAGTATTTGATTTCAATTTTGAACTGCTATTTAACTAACTGATATCTCTCCATTCACTCATTTTCTATAAATATGTTAGGACTAAACGTGCAGGCATGTTCAGTCTCTTAAAGAGAGGATGTTGTTGTTGGCAGACAATTACAAAAAAAAAAAAAAAAAAAAAAAAATTATAAACTTCATATACCTTCTTTTTGCATAAAGATCTGATGTTATTACCTGCGGCTTATAGTCCAGTGCGGCTTATCCGTGACAAAAATACATTTTTTGCTCATATTTTGCTGCTGTGGCTTATATACCAGTGCATCTTATAATTCGGAAAATATGATAGTTGAAATGATCATTTTACAACATTTTGCACAGTTTTCCCATTCCGGTCCCACTATATTACAATATTACAGATAATTCACCCCAGAAATGTAGCATTTAATTCATAATTGTATTTAAATATATACTTAGTGTAAACTCTTTGTGGGTAAGGAGGAACTGCAGTCACATAATTGCAGCTATTATACGCAGGGACCACTGAGCAAAGTGAACACTGGAGCAGCTATCTAACCCCCCCTCCCAAAAAACAAAAACAAAAACATAAATAAATAAAATAAAACACAAACACAAAATCACCAAAGTTTGAGCCAACCAGCCAAAGTCCCTCCAGCTGGCAGTCTACCTCACTATGCCCAACATTTTAAGGCATATATTGTGTCTAACTCACATACTGTAGCTTAAACAATTTTTAATAATTTGGTTACTCTCCACCATGTTTTTGGAATAAAACAATGTGCACTTAAAGGAAAGAAACTAGGTTTCATCCATCCATCCATCCATCCATCCATTTTCCATAGCCACTTATCCACGTTAGGGTTACTGGTTTGCTGGTGCCTACCCCAGCTGTCATCGGACAGCATATGCCAATTGCAGGGCACACAGGCATAAACAACCATTCACACACCCAATCACACCCAAGTACATTTTAGAATTTCCAATACATGCATGCATATTTTTGGAGTGTGAGAGGAAGCCAGAGTTCTCGGAGACAACCCATGTGGGCTCAGGGAGCTGGCAGCTGGAATTGAAACCGGGTCTCTGAACTGTGAGGCGACGTGCTAAGCACTCTTCCACCCCGCCGCACTGAAACAAGCTTTTATTTTAAAAAATAAATAAATAAAAATAGCAATATACTGTAGTCTTGTGTTCTAATACAACAGGCATTTTTCAAAGTCCCCATTTGCATGGGATCAATAGTATTCTGCACCTCATTTTAAGCACATATTGATTGTTTTATTTTTCATCCATTGTGGTAATATATAGAGGTAAATTCATTATATTCACACCATTGCTTAGGAGTCTGATATCACCAGAAAGCATGTTTATGATGACCCTATTTCACAGCAGTCAATATGACTGGTAAAACATGCACTAAACTAAACTAACAGGACATAACGTTTTCACACAAATGAAGCCAATGTGGACAAAACTTGGTGGAGGAATGCTGCATGAAGGAAATCCAATATGTATTTCAACAACCAATTATATTTCAACCCAGTTGCTGTTATAATTATGATGTCATTGTTAAAACGACTGATGTAATAGTGGCCCATATATATTTGCAGTCACTGAATGCGATTGTCTAAATAATTCCATAGGTAAGCATTCATAAACAGAACAATATTCCCAAGCAGCACTATTCCACGTTGACACAGTCTGGTGGAAATGCATTGCGAATGTAAATGCACAAGAAGGCGAACATTGAGAGTTGTTAGAGAATGGTCTACAAACTGCAGAAGTCATGCGATGTGTAAATGCAATTTTAGCATAATATACTGAGGTATAGGGAGCAAAAAACAACATTGGCAATTTGACATTTTGCACAAAAAATGTGTTTCTTTTATATAAAAAAAGTCTTGGAGTGTGTAGACCACCTAATGCAGTGCTTCACAATTATTTTTTTGCAAAGGAAAGAGAAAACCATTTCACTGTTTCTTATTACTCTTCAACTCAACACATCCCATAAATACAATTACAAGAGATGTTCAGTAAGCTTTGCCTAGGAATAGAAAATGAGGATTCTCTTGGGTTTTTTTTCCATGCAGACAAAATTTGCTCTCTGCATTTGACCCATGGCAGCGAACACTGTTAGCGGCACCCACTGGAGCAGGGGAGTGCTTAAGCACCATGGGAGCTGTTGGGGTGTTTGGGTCTTGCTCAAGGACACGGCAGCCGTGTGTCCTTTCTCTTCTTCTTTTCCTTTTGGCTTTTCCTGTTCAGGGTCACCAAATCATATTGCCCTTTTCCATCCAATACGCTCTGCAAGGAGGAATACACTGCTTTTTCCCCTCATTCTGCACTAAAATGAAACATTATTTTTATGCTATTGCTGGCTTTAACCAAATGTTTCCGGAGAAGTCAAAGAGTAGTCAACATAAAAAGATGTCATTAAACAAAATCTAGATACTCAAATGTAAGTGGCAAGAAGAAAAAAAATGTCTTCTTGTGATTCTGTATTTTCATTTTTCTCCTCTACTCACACGCAATTTTCCTTTCAACCCTTTTGCAGAACTTTTGACCATTTTACGGTCATTTTCTTCCACATCTTTCTCACAGTATTATAGCCAAGGGATGGCACACTCCTGGTAGTGCGATAACTAAGTGGAAGTACCATGTTGAACTTTGACATGACAGCTCCCTAGTGTCTTCTTTCAATGCTTTTCCTTTCATGTGAAATGCCTTTGATGTAAAGCTCAAAGGATTGGACAAAATACCGCACGTGTTGAACTAAAACATTTCAGAAGTCCACAGTATTAAGCAGTTTGCCAACATATAGTTGATCTACAGTTAGTTTGTATATTACCTTTAAACCTCATTCTTATCACAGAAAGTCATTTACAACTTTTTAATCACCCCTCCAAATTGTTCCACAAATTATCAAAACTCCACATCCTTGCATAATATTTGTTCTCGTTTATAAATTTATGAAAGACTTCTTCCTCTTTTAACCCTTAAGTCATAGCGACTATCGTTGATTTCAAACAACTGTTGGATATGGTGTCAGAAAAGGTTATTGTGCACTTTGTAATTTATCTGCAGGTCATAAAATGGTATCTGATTAAATAGTGGTTTTGTTGCCATGTATTTTGATTAATATTATTGCTATTTTTGTATTTCCTAAACAGGAAACATTAAAAAAAAACAGGACAAGTGAATGTTTTCCAGGTAATTCTCCATATTTCTACGTAATAGGTCGCAGTATATTACACATAATCACATCTTATTGGTAGAGGAGCCCTATGATATTATATATATATATATATATATATATATATATATATATATATATATATATATATATATATATATATATATATATATATCATAGGGCTTAATCCGTTCAGCAGCTAGGCTCGTAACTCAAATTCGCCATATGACGGGCAATCCAAACCTATGTTAATTTGTGAATGCGTGCAACGGGTGCAAAAACCTTAGGTAAAAGCATCACGACTTTATACACATATTAAAAATTAGCAACATAATTTACTGTACAGATAAATTTACAAAGGAAAAGTGACATTTACCTTTGGCGCGACGTGACTTGAGCTGGTGGAGGCGGAGGGGATAAGAGATGAACCCGCAGATTTTTTTTTTCTTAAATGAGAACTTTTTTTAAACAATGAACTTTTTTTGTTTAAACAAGAACTTATTTTTAAATGAGAACTTTTTTTAAACGAGCCTCTCCATTTTGTTGTTGACCGAGGTCCATCCCCAGGCAAGGAAAGTCATGCCCTTAGAAGACTTGCTTGCTTTAATAGCTTTATGGTTCTTGAGAATTGTACCGATTGTCGAGCGGTTACGGCCATACTCACTAGCAAGGTTAACTATGCGTGCGCCTCCTTCGTATTTTTTTATTATCTCCTGCTTTGTTTCTATTGTCATCATTCTCTTACTTCTTCCTTTACCGCCACTTGCAATTTTAAAAGCCATGTCTAATGGATAAAAGTTTGCAAAGTCCTCACAACACACCGACCAGCTCGTGCCATCAAGCAAGATGAGGGCGTTCGGCCAAAAGCATATCTTCATTTCTGTGATTGACGTGACGCTGGCCAATAGCATATCGGCATCTCCGTGACTGCCTTAGAGAGAAAAGTTATTTTTGTTGATGCAGCAAAGCGAAAAAAATAGTGCAGATGCATGTTGGATGGTTCGTAAGACGAAAGGTTTTTGTATAAGGGGGGGACAAAAAAACGTCGTAAGATGAAAAATACGCAAACAGGGGGTTTGTAAACCGAGTGCCCACTGTAATATATATATATATATATATATATATATATATATATATATATATATATATTTTTTTTTTTTAACAATTTTCTTTTGCTATTATCAATTTGAGACTTCCAACATTGTTAAGCAGGAATTACAATTGTAATTCTCTTCAGGATCTGACTTAATGTATGTTCTTTAGCAAAATTTGGGGTATTGTGGCAAGATGACCCATCCAGGGGTCACCCATTCTAACGTCTGGGGTCACTGATGTGGCAAGACGAAGAAATCACACCTTGATGTGCTAGTGTACATCTTTACTTTTCGCAAGCCATTACAAAACTCTTGCAACACTGTCCAAATCAGCAAAGACAAACCAAACAGGTTCAAAGGATCAAAGGTTCATTGCAACATGCCTACTGGGTGAGAAACATGGTCCTAGTACCCGCCTGAATGTCACAAGTGAATTGGTGAAGAATGTTCAATAGTCAAGATGCACGGAGAGAGATGGGAAATGAAAATCTGTTAGGAAGGAGAAAATAGTGAATTATCATCTATTGAGTAAATAGAGAAAGAATGTACAAGTGAGTTACATAATGTTATGTGTGCACAATGAGCTCAAGCAATATGTAAACGTGAGGCATGTTCATAAGAGACAGTGGAACACTTTTGGAATCTGCACCACTATCCCCCAGAGTTGTAGCCATAAAAATAATGAATTCGTCTTTTTTCAGCCCAGGTTTCAATTCAAGCTGCTTTTGATTATTCAAAATAAGATGGCATATAAAGAAGTAATAACATGGGATAAGATATTATATGAGCATTTTAGGCCATGCTAATACGTAATAAATAACATACTCCTATGGGAATGAATGAAAAAAATAATAACATAAAGTACATATGCAACCATAAATCTGTGATTGAGTCCAATATACTAAAATCAATCATTCTGGGTATGTGTAGTAAGAAAATGGGCTGCTTTAATATTTCTATGTACTTGTTCATACTCAACTTCAACATGTTAATTATTTATGAAATTGGATAACAACTGTTTAAAGTTCAGAACAAGCTAACTTGGCTGAATACTTACATTTTACAAGCCCATACTGACATACACTTAATGTTTAAAAGATATATCAGGGAATTATCAATGAGGTGTCATTTTCTAGGAGTGTGAGTGACAGAGAGAAGAGAAGCCCTCCAATGAGATGACAGCAGAATCTCCAGGCTGCATTCAATTTCCATTACACATAGGATAGCCAATCTGCTAAAATAAAACTCCTGTTGAATTGACAATAATTATGAACGCCTGTGACTTGGTGAGAATGATTCTCTGCGTTTACCTTCACATGCAGCATGTAATTGCATGTGACAAGCTGACACTATATTATGCACACTGACTTGACACTTTATTATTTTTGCCTAATTAATGTATATATGAAGCTTTTTACTCTTTCAGAGATACTTTATATGCCTTCCTTTTTTACTGAGTATTCCATTACCTTTGTTGCACTGAGATGCAATGACACTTTTTTAGTTTTGATTTTGAAATTGGCAGTTTTAAACTTAGCAACTTTTCCTGAAATAGAATGAAGTCTTCTGTTGGGGCAAAACAAGATGGAATAACGCGTGTGTTCAAGAAAAAAGGGGTGAGTGAACATGTTGATGCATTTGTTATGAGGGCCACGGAGAAGCGGATGAACACTATTTCCCTTTGCACATTGTGACAGTTATAGTATGACAAAAACCTTATTATCGATGATATGTAATTCAAAAGCATTAGCCTGTGAAATCCAACAGCATTTGGTTTACTTCCAAAAAGACGCGTATAATTCCTGGGTATGTTTTTCAGCCCAGATTCCCCCCATATCCCTTGGTCTTTATGGGATGCTTGAATTTACATTTTTAAAATCAATCCT
This sequence comes from Hippichthys cyanospilos, assembly GCF_059441005.1. Classification (NCBI taxonomy): domain Eukaryota; kingdom Metazoa; phylum Chordata; class Actinopteri; order Syngnathiformes; family Syngnathidae; genus Hippichthys; species Hippichthys cyanospilos. The sequence goes on along the minus strand of NC_142379.1, from coordinate 14,386,444 downwards.
TCAAACTCAAATTGAGTGCTTTTTGGGGGGTCCAATGACCAAGAAAACAAGTTTACATTATTCCAATAAACTCACACAGTTTAATTATTAAAAGCAGAGTGAATAAGGAGACCTTTGAAGTCTTGAGGGTGCGTTGGATAGACACAGATTTCAGATAATAAATTATACATTATTACAGCTGATGATTGACTGATATGTTCATTTACTGGTTGTGCAGGTCTGTGCTCCCAAATTTGTTCTCCCATCAGTGGCAGATATATGTTGAAATTTCAGTTCCCTAAAGTCTTTAAAAAAATTTTTTCTCTTTGATGTGAAATGTGTTTGATGTAAATTGGGTGTGGGAGGAAAATTAGAGTTCTCTATTTACCCTGTATTCCCTGCAAACTAAGCAAGTGGTCGGTCAGTTGGTCGGATGGATGGATGGAAGAATTGGCATTTTTGATAACAGATTTGACAAGGTTTTGACAAATTTCCCAATTCTACTTTTTGGGAGTAAAATCACTGTTTTATAAAGTTAAATGTCACAAATACACTTAACACTCTTTTTTTTCGTCTAGATAATAATCATGTTCAAAGAGTGATTTTAAATTTCTAAAATGTCAGTGCCTGCGTGGACAGAGTGAAAAGGCTTTCATTTGAACTCTAATGGACCAAAAACGCTGCGGGAGGCTCACAGAGATTTTTTTTCTCTCTTGACTTTCTTGCCTCCACTTTTGTTTCCTCATTTAGGAGGCGTGTGACACCTGTCCGTCTGTTCGTTTTCCCATTGATTGAAGAACTATGCTAACAAGAACGTGAAGAGTGGAATGTAGCTAAATAATCATCCTTTTAAATATAACACATTATATCCTATCTTGTCAAGTGTGAATGCTGTCATATTCAATGTTATATGAACTGGGAGCAAGTACATGAATGTCTACTTTGATCTGTTACACACAAATGGGCTTCCACCAAATGGAGCCTTTCTCAACCATTTGCATTGAAGAACATACAAAGTATATGCATTGTAAACTGATTTTTAGGAGAAGTACACTTGCACAGTAAGGATCTCCTGTGCATGCATTTGGTGATTTGCCAGATTAAAGAGGTTGAGCTTTTATGGAAGCTCTGAGCAGTCCGGGTTTCAGTGCATCACAAAGATGTGGTGGTAGCTGTAGCAGACAATTCCATATGAGATACCTGAGTAGTAATCAAGCCAAGATATTAGAACTTGTAGAAGGAGGCTGAGGAGTGTGATTCCTCTATAGTTGGAACACATCCTCTAGTCCCACTTAAATAGGGAGATTACCTCACTGCCAATCCAGAGGCACTGTCCCTAATGGCCATGCAATGTTGTAGAGGCATGTCAATTAGGACAGCCCAACAACATCCAAAGCCTTTAGGAACTCCAGGCGGATCTCATCCACCCACTCGGGCGTCTTTAAGAAGTATTCTGACCACCTTGATGACCACCAAGTGATAGAAGAGCCCATCTTGGAGATTCCAGACTCTGCGTTATCAGAAAAATACATGTCAGTTGAGTTTAGGAGGTCTTTGAAATATTCTGCCCACCAGCTCATGACGTCCGTAGTTGCGAGCTCAGCCGCTCCCTAGCTCCACTGTACACAGTATTAATGGTGCAATGCTTCCATGGCCTCACCTAAGTCCTTACACACCCGTGTTTTTACGTTGGTGACCGTCAATTGGGCCAAAAAAGCCCAATAGTTACCTCTTTGCGTTTTTCGGGCACCTACTAACTGCTCCTGTTGTCATCCATTTGTACATTACTCTCTTTTTAATCACTTAAAGGATGTGGTCTCTGAAAGCCTTCACACTGCAGTAATGCATTTGTGTCACACACACAAAAAACACCTTGTTATTCTCTTGCTTAATAGCAATTTATATTATTAAGGGTGTTGTGCTTGTGCAACATATGCACTTCAAATATGATGATAATGTATGAAGTTTCGTGGAATACTATGATTAATAGAATTGAGGGCAAATTAAAGTTGATGTGTATTGCAGTAGTGTAGTGCAGTTTTTAATGCCTGTCAGACAAAACAAGCACAGAGGAAACATCTGAAGGGATACTTTTACTATTGTTTTGTCTTTTACCTGACTCAAAAGACAATACTTCTTGTCATTCAAAATCCACATTTTTTCTATTTACACAAAATGCATGAACACATGGCAATGTATCCAAATTTCTTTGAAAGCCATTTAAGTTTTCTGATGAATGTTTGACTATTGATTAATATTGATGAAAAAAATACATCATCATTGTATTCTCTAAGGCCCCTACCTCATGGTGTAGCGAATGGTATGAGGGTAGATATTGTTTCTACTAACTTTTCTGATGACTGTTTAGGGGCCACCTGTGTCATTAGTGACATTTACCGCAGTTTCGGTAGCGGACTTAGGGTGTGAGCTTCTTCATGGCTTGATAGGAAGAGTGCATTACCCATTAAGTGCAGCAGTAGTTATTCGAACTCTGCCATCTTTAGCTCATATTGAAGTTCAAGTTTCTCAGAGTAAAAAGCCAGCGCCTGCTGTGTCAAAGTAAGCTTGGTGCTTGAATTGCTTTCAAAATTCTAAGCTGTGACTGATAGAATGGCAATCAAGTGAAAAATCAGCCTTACACTAAAAATACAGCCAGGAACAGACGTGTTTTTATTTTATTTTTTACTTTATTTAAATAGATATTTTGGGGTAGCCATATTTTACTGGAGTGTGGAGCACCAAAGAAGGCTATTTTTGATTAAACTAACAAAAGACAATAGCGACATGTAAAATTGGACACTCAAAAATAAAAGGAAGGTTGGACACTCAAAGGTAAGAGAAAGAGCATCAGCAGCATCTTTACTTAAATTTGTCAGTTGCAGGAAAGATAGCAAGCTTCCCTCAGCTCGCTCAACAAAAGCTGCTCAAACCACAAATATGGTCTAAACATGATTTCAGGTATGCATTTTAAAAATATTTTAGCCATTATGGGGAGTGTAATCTTGTAACTGTGCCTTTAAAATGTGATTTTGTTTAAGCATAGGCACCTATAAATATAATTAATTTTAAGTACTTTTCTTGTCATGATCATGTTCAATCTTATTTGAAGTGACCGTGCCCTAGTAAGTTAATGCTTAAAACAAATCGTCTTATTTCATTTATATTCCCAAAATTCAGATTTAGCAAAAATTCAATTTTCACAAAAAAGTTCCCCGAAAAAAAAATAAATCCCTTTTCATTCTCAACACATTCTCGACACATTCAACAGATTCACCTTATTCCCATTGCAAATTCTAAAGGTTTAGCCGACACAACTGTATTTTGTTTCACGTTGGCATCTGTCATTTTATCTGTCATTTTATGCACAACAAAGACAACTCAATAGCAATCTTCACTTTAAATTGCAACATTTGGTGTTATTCTTAAGGTTTTGTTGATGTCATAATTACTTAATTAATTCTTAATCTGCCGGGAGCCTTGACCTCTATCACCCATTACCCACAATGCAACGGTTCTTAAAGGGCCAGGCTCAGCCTGTGCTGTCGTTCTTTCTCATTCCTTATTATTCCCTCATGCATCCTCTCATACCTCGCCCCTGCTCTACATGTATATCTCTGTACAGTTCTCACTCACAGCCGTAAACGCGCCACCCTTATGTAATGCTGTGACACTGTACGTTGCTTGCTGTACGTCGTGTAGGCGGTGCTGTAAATTGACAGTCTTTTGGGGTGAAAAACAAAACGCAAAGCACTGAAGTTGCAAAAAGTGAAGCATGAAATGGTGAGGGAATACTGTAATGTGATTAATATGCAAGTGTGTGTTTACCTTGCAACAAGCTTGTCACATTTTGTTTACTTTGGTTTGAAAGTGTGGGTTGGTTATAAACGTTCTTATTACGTCACCCTGAACTTTGAGAATATGGTCAACTCGTCTGATGAACTGCATTTCTCAGTAGCGGCTTCCTTGTTCACAACACTGCTTGCATCTTGCATGTTTAATCTAAAGATCAGAAGTATGGGTCCAAGGACACTGGCCCTCAATTTCAAACTGGGCATATCTGTGTTTTTGCCATAGATATAGAGCAAGCCTCAAGTTGTTCCTATCACCTTTAAAGAAAGATTGTCTTGTGTTTTAGAGGTGACGCAAAAAAGAAAAGTACGCCTGAATGTCTGTCTCGACTCTTTTTAAACTGGGTGGGGGTCTTTTTTTCTAACAAGAGATATGGTCATGGCAAGGGAATACAATCATACAAAGTCAAGTGCTTAAACTCAGAAGTCTGCAGCAATTCTTTAAGAAGCACTCTCCAGAGAGGCTGTGCCAGGAAATCCAAACACAACTAAATCCAGCAACCAGATGAAGCGGAGGGGGGGAACTCAGACTCGCTCTGTCAGTCAGAAATAGTAATGAAAACTGGACGGCCATACCTTTGCGAATTGAAGGTGAAAATGCTTGTCCTGCATTTTCAAATATGACAAAAACATGTAGGCCTATTTAGAAAATGTTTTCATTCAACTCAAAAGGTCAGCTTTATTTTACTTGAAGGAGAAGATGCAATGTCAAAAGCAATTCCGTTTTTTTTATTTCATTTATTTATTTATGTATTTATTTTTGTGAACATTCCAGGCCCTATTTTTGTGATCAGGCGCAGGTCTGGTGATCAGCGAGGCACAGATGTGGTCAGGGTGGGTCCAGACTGAGATTTGTCAATTTGGTAGACAGGCGCAGATAGACAGAGATGAATGCGTTGGTCAAAGTAGTCGCCTCCCATCGTGCAATCAGAGTGCCCCCATTTAAACGTCTTGCGCCTGACTCAATTGCCGGGGTGATTTACTTTTACACAGCATATTGAATGTTGTTTTTTTTTTTTAGATTTGTACTTCAGGGCTACTTTCCCCTCACTTATGTTTTTTTCCTATTCATTTGTTTCACGTTTTTATATTTCACCGTTGATGTTGTGTTGCAAAGTTTTTGTTTGTTTGTTCTACAGGTACATACGTAACAGAGGAAACCAGAAAATTCTGCTATCCAGAACTCCCACTGTTCAATGTCTTTTTTCCTTCTCTTTTTCCCTTTCATTTTCTACTTTCATTTGGTATTACAACCTATTAAACCTTTGTCCGCATAAGCTAGAGTTCTACTAGAGACAGTATGTTATTAAGTACAGCAATGTTACGGAATATATTTTCCTGTTTTTCTACCTGGACTTTTCAAACTTGCTACTTAAATGCCTCATCTGATTTCTATTCAAGGTTAGAGTTCATAATTGATTTGAAAAAACATTGAATAAACATCAGTTTACTGATGATTATTCTAGGAAACTCTCAGAGTGTTACAGTCAACAATTCGATGATCACTAACTCTAATGCTGTTTTCAGCAATCCAAATTTGACACTTCCTCTGCTATAGTTTATCCTGCTCTTTTTTTTTTCGTTGGCACAGAAAATTCTAAACTGGTAATCATTCCAAAGTGATTAGTTACTATGAATGAAAGCAAATGTTTAAATATGCCTCAAAAAGAGTCTGCAAAAAAATAGATGTAGCTTAAATAGTCTACAGTACACAAATCCGGAGTTCTTGCAAACAGGCGGTAAATGTCTCCGGTTTGGCCTATCTGCTATACGTGCCTGTATATATTTTGTTATTTTTTATAATTAAAACCGAAGGTCTTAAAAACTCCGGCCAAAGTGGAGATTTGCTTTGATTTTTTTGTTTTGATTTGAGTTTTAGGTCATAAAACTACTCTATTTTCCACCAAAGCTGCCGACGCTGCTAACATTAAGCAATGGAAGTTCAGAATTTGATGAAACTACTGCTGCCAAGTGGTTTGGCTTGTTTGTAAATGAATGAAACAGATTATGTGGCTTCATGTAGCAGCAATTTGAAGATATTTTTTTTTTATAAATTTGTCAAATGAAGTTAAGTTTATTTATATAGCCCTGACTCACCTTAGTCTCCAAGGGCTTCACAGGCGAAGGAAAATCACAGATAGCGACACACAGAGCATCACAGATACACAACAGCATCCTTCGAAGCTCTCAGAAGAGGAACGAAAAACAAAACAAAACCAAAAAAACATCTGGGTAAAATAAGAAACATATAGAAGCAACTGCGAGGGGCCCACATGCCAGACTGCATTAGACCCAATTTTAGATTGCGAATTTCCAACTATATATATATATATATATATATATATATATATATATATATATATGCCACTATTTCTACAAAAAGCACATTGCTTATCATGAGAAGGAGACGAGTAGCAAAGTAAAATAAGCATATGAGTCCATTCAATTCTCCAGTAATTGCATGGGACACCGGAACTGCATTCAAAATTGATTGCTTCATTTTCTTCACTAGTACTGTAGAACTCTGCCAACATTTCTTGCTTTTGTCAGTCCAAAATCACTCCACCGCAATGTCTCCTGTTAGATATGCTGAAATATTGCAACAATGTGCCGCACCGGAATAGAATGTCGTTCACTCCTTTCCCCACCAACTTCTGCGACATGGCATTGCACTCTTGTGCAACTCATACATGATGCATTGGTTGGTTTGAGAGGTGCTGTGCTGTGTTAAGTGCAGTGTGAATGAGCTCACTTCCCTCCTGACTGTGTGAGAAATATATGTTGGGCACATGTGTGTGCAAGATCAATTATATGTGCATATTATCTTCAATTTAGTAAGAATGTGCCTAGAGGCAAGTTTTAATTGGCTGAAGAGAGAAACTATGCCTCTTTTGATAGTAAATGTTAAATACCTATGGGTAATCTGCCTCACCCAATCTGTTTGGGAGACTTTGACCATAGTATCCATCTATTGAATAGAATAAGTGATGTGCTCTAACAGGAATGGTTCTGGCTACTTCTGAAGGTCTTGTGATCAGGTAATGTATTGATTAATTGCCTGTGACTTCCCATTTCTCAACATTTTAATGACTGGTATTTGTGGTACATGATTTTATTATATAAAAATAATAATTTTAAAAAAGTATAATGCAATTTTATCATTCATTAAAATGATATTTTAATGTGCAAATGCCCATTAAAACATAACAGAAGTCCCTTTGGGTAAAAAAGAAAACAAAAATCAAAGAGTAAAGGCTGACATTGAAGTCAAATGCTTTTCTACAGAAAGATGAAAAAAAAGCTCAAAAGTAAACAACCACTCAACGTAAAATGCTCAGAGCGCTCTGCTCCAATATTTTGCAATGTGCTGAGAACATAATTTTTGGACATTTCAGTTCAAATACATTACTCGTTTGGTAAAAGATTTTTCATCTTGATTTACAGAGATGGAAAGCTGTAGATATGCCTTGTTTTATTCATTTTGATTGAAAATCAAATCTGGGAAACATTTATCCAATGCACTTCATGAGAACCTGAGTAAAAGCTCAGTGTGTTCTTCCGAAACTGTGTGCCAGGTTATGTGAATAGCTGTTGTAAATGTGTAGACATCGTGTTGCCTGGTGGTATTAATAAAGGCCATATCCCATGAGGGTAAAAAAAAACAAACAAAAAAAAAAACAGGGAAAATCAATATATGCCACAATTAAGGAAAGTTGCAGTAATATGGTATTGTATTTGGAAGTTATTGGAAGACATACATTACCTAAAGTTGAATTGTGAGTGCAGAGCAGTGATTGTTGATACAACGGGGTGATCATATATGCAGACCTGAATTTAGGCAGAGCAGCAACTTCCCATCAGCTGCCTAAAGGGTCCCACAGGCAAAGCATGCCCAATCGGATTCCTTCTTCAGTTACCACTGCCAGCCCCCAAATTGGCAGATGGCCACCTCTATAATACTGCTATAGAACAGGTCCAACATGTACTCAAAATGTCTTGGGCCTTCTCTCTGTAGACGTAGTTGGGGTTGAAGGTTAATAGCAGATCCTCGCAAAATTTTTGGGACCCCAGCAGAATGAAGAAGTCCGCAGTGGGAGCGCTCCCAAGCACCACCTTCAATGACTCCAGCTTCCATCTATTGAATATGCTCAAACAACAGTCAGGACACATACCACCACCAGAATGGTTATGATGGCGGTCCACACCACCACAATGGCAAACCCCACAATAAAGGCCCTCAGCCAGGGAGTAATAACTAGGGCCACATCTGCTTGATGCCTCTTACGGGAGACATATATCAAATGGAAGAGTGCAACCTCTCGCAAGAGGATTAGTTCTGGAGCCTAAGCATCGCATCCACATCCTTGTGCTAATCTGATAACTTGAGCAGCCAGGCAAGGGAAGGACCTGTATTGGATATCTTTTTGTTATGAGCAATGGTCAGATCAAATAGGTGCTTAAGGGCTTGTCCACAGCTGGCCGGGGTTCTTGCAAACGGGCAGTAAATGTTGCCATATTTGCTTGTCTTTTTTTTTCTTTTTCATCAAAGTCGAATGTTTCAAAAACTCCGGCCAGAGTGGAGGTTTGTCCAAGCCTCTGGTTTCGTGGAGGTTCTTTCTAATTGGACACGTCAGAGGCGGAAGTTCTTTCTTATTACACAGAATTTGCGACATTACTGCCGCCTAGCGACTTGGCATGCTTGTACACGAAATTGAAAATACCCTTGTATGTGTTAATGGATTCACTCGGACATGGTTCTGACCAATCGCTTATTTTAATGACAGAAATGAAAAAACGGTTAACAAGCACGTCATCCTGAGCTGCTGTCAGCCCTCCTCCACAGTCTCCTTGGTGCCTGACAACAACGAACTTGATAATACACATAAAATTCTTACTTTTACAAGCAATGCCCAAATGACTACAAGTGCAAGTGACTAGCTACGATGGTCATGCAAAGTAGCTTTCGTATCGCTTCAGTGGTGTAAAGCTTAACACTGGACGAGCATTCGATTCACAATGGGCGGGGTCCGCCATTTGGGCCATTATCAGACATTCGGCTTTGGTCCATATTGTTTTTTAAACAATCGGTCTTGTATTTCTTTTAAAATTTACTTTATTTACAGCTCAGCAGTTAGCAAACAGCAGATTGGTATTTGAGGAGGCCTTAAGACTTCTTTGTGATTTTTTTTAACGTCTTTGTCATATACAGTGGTACCTCGGTACTCGACCATAATCCGTTCTGAGGTGGTGGTCGAGCACCGATTTGTTCGAACACCGAAACCAATTTTCCCATAAGAAATAATGGAAAGTATGTGTGCACAAGTAAAAGTGCACAAGCAGTACATGATAAAGATAAAGATAAATAAAGCATTATAAACCATTTTGTATAATTTACTTACGTTTTGGAGAGTGGTTGATGGCATACAGGAATGGATGTGGAGAGGACGGGAGGGAGTTACTCCTTCCATGATGACGCTAGCTAACTGCGACGCGAGGTCGGACACTCGTACACCACGTTCATATTTTGCTATAATTTCCTTCTTCGGTTCAATAGTGGTCCTCATTGTTTTCCTCTTTGCCTTCCCCTTATCACGGTCTTTCTTTGGATCCATTATTAAGGGCTAGAGCAACACGAAAAAGTTTAAATCCAGGAAGACGTCTTACTCCGCTGGGGGTCTGAGTTGAACTGGCGCTTACCCGCTGGCCGAGAAGGGCCGAGGAGCGCGTTCGGGTCGGCTCGGCTCGGCTAGTCGAGAACCGAAAATCTGTTCGAGGTCCGATGCATTATCTACTTGAATTTTTTGGTCGAGCACCGATTTGGTCGAGTATAGAGGCGGTCGAGTACCGAGGTACCACTGTATATCATTACATGGGTGCTACGCAGTGTCCAAAATGAGACATGAAAGCACAATTTTATGCTGTTCAATACTTTGCACTCCACTCCTTGCAAACAAGTTGAACAACCACATACTGTATTTTATTTGAGGTATTTTCCTTATGGATGGATAGATATTAATGTTTCGTTGTATTTATTGATTGATGGATTTATTTATAGTTAAAAAAAAAACTAATCAAACTCAAAAAACTAAAAAAAAAACTCCATTCATTTCATGCAATTTAAAGAAAGATTCTACATAGGGGGACAAAAGGAAGTTACAGTATTTTACTTTATTTTTTCAAATCTAGTCTTCCACAATATATTTACAGTAGAACCTCACTATCCATGAGGATTTGAGACCAGACCAGCACGCATAGCCAAAATCTGCATGTAATTGACACTTACTGTTTTAAAGATATACACCTTGAGTATACCTATCCGGCCCGCTTGAGAGTAGATTTTCATCCATGTGGCCCTTGAAATGAAATGAGTTTGATACCATTCTCTAAGGGATGATTTTGAAAAGAGATAAGGTAGTCAAAGAATTATTTGGTTGCTCAAGAACTGTGTTTAAAAGCTCCTGTGTGCAGTCCCTTTAAGGGCAAGTTAAGTCCCAGTCAGTGTGCCAAGTTGTCTATCGTTGCTCATGTCACCATTGCTGCTTACCTTTGGGAAAAAAAATCCTCTTTTCTACCCCACTTTTGGCAACTTGTTCCAATCCTGCTGTGACAGGCTGCTCCTTGTCCTTGACCATGGCTAGAGGCTCTCAGTGCAAGCTGCATGGCATGATAGCGATAATCTTCATGCCAGCCAGGATAGTCACCTCTAGCTATGTATCAGTGTGTTCCTAATGGATTGTGCTGATGTATTTCTTGACATCTTGCTGTCATACAAACAACACTGCTGTATTGCTACAGTTAACAAACTGACAGGAAGCTAACTACTTTAATGGGGCTCACTTAAAGATAGAGCACACTGCAGTCTGTGTGGAAGGGCTTCACACTGTAGTAGATAAGACAGTGTATTTTGGATGTTATCTGTTCCAGTTGATGGACTCTTTCTTAGATAAAGCTCACCACTAAATCACACAGATGGACAATGTTACAAAAACATTTAAAAAGAAACATTAAAAAAAAACACACACACAGCCAAGTAGAAAATAATACAATGAGAATAAGAAGGTATAGTTTGTCAGTCACAAAATTTCTCAGTGGATGCTGCTATCTTAGTGATTAATCACAAATGAAAAAGATTAGTGATTGAAAACATTCTAAATTGAAAAACAAAGATCCTTTCAAGCATACGTATTGATAGATTTCTGTCTGTCCGTCCGTCCATTATCTTTTTATCAATTCCCAGCTTTCTTCAGACACTGGATGGTGGACACCCTAAAGTGTCCCGATTGGTGATCAGCCAATCACAGAGCACACAAAAACATACAACCTTTCACACTCACAAACAAACTTAAAGACAATTCAGAGTGTCCCATATACCTACAATGCCTATTTTTGGAATGCTGAAAGTACTGTAGAAACCCCACACCGGCACAGGGAGAACATGGCAATTTAACAAAGGAAGACCAGCACCACTAGCAAAGCCACTTAAAAACATTTGAATCACTGAAGTTAAACACTCTTTGATGTGCCACATTATAAAGGTGACAGGGTTTGTGTATCCCAATGATCTGAGGAGATAAGCTGTCAGGAGCTTTATGCTCCTGGCAGTGTCGCCCTGGACAAAGAGAGCCAAGATGAAGGAAAAGAAAAAGCACATTAAAAAAAGTGATAATGCGCAATGTTGGCATTAGCAGCAAGACTAGAATAAGATGCCTCCCTTTTCCACTGAAGACAATCATTATAACATTTTTAGAAGATGAAAGAGATTGTGACAAAAATGCACCACCTCGGGGTGTATGTTGCGGTGTAAAGGGACAGTCAGGGAAAGAAACCATTTTACTGATGTCTCAAAACAGTGGACAGGAACATGTGACCAGACGGCTAGTTAGCTCCACAAAGAAGATGAATGTAGCCTGTGGAAACGACAGTAAATCATTCGAGAGCTCTCCGTGGAATTTGCTGGGAGCAAAGCTGACAGATATGGGACGGTAGACAACAAGCAGAACCTGGCAACAACAAATTAATGAGAAATATGTTTGGCCTGCACTGAATGTCTCTTCAACACCAAGTTGAACAGCCATGGACAGAGGCCACTGCAAAAATTAAGAATAAACACAAAATTATTGAGAATAAGAAAATCTAACTTAAAAAATAAACACATTTTCTGCAAGACCCTGACTTCTTCAAAGGATGTCAATTTTACAGGACTTATGATAGATAATGTACCAAAATTATTTATAAAAAGATGCCTCATCATTCTTCCACAATAAACTTAAAAGATTCAGAAAATCTAGTCAAATTTGTCCACAAAAACTGCAAGGCTGCAAACATTGACTGCCTGCGACCTTCAATCCCTCCAGTCCTAATGGTTAAAGTGTCCGCCCTGAGAATGGGACGACGGGGGCCACTCCTCGGCTGGATCATACGAAAGATTACAAGAATGAAACACATTGCCTCCTTGCTTGACACTAAGCAACAAGTGTTGGACTTGGGGGTTAGATTACAAAATGAATCGGTGCACAGCACCACTGCTGCTCAGCGCTCCCTTAGAGGATGACTCAAATGCAGAGAACAAATTTCATCGCACTAAGGTGTGTGTGACACTCGTTGGTAATTCAACCTCTAACTTCCAGAGTCAATGCATTAGAAACCAGAATCACTGCGTGAAGGATAGTGTCATGTAGGGTCTGGATCACGGCAAAAAAAAATAAATACTCCATTAAAACAGTTTGTTGCTACATCTAATGTACAAATGCAAGTCAAAATGGTGAAAAATGGTCAAGAGGTGAAATGAATTTGACAACACCCAGAAATGCAGCCAATTATTCCAGACCTGAGCCCATTTAAAATGGATTGATGTAAAGTGGAAAGTTATGTTGCATTGTGTGTGTTGCATTTTCCTCTTGATGGCGGCCAGTGTGGCGTGCGGCTGTGTCTCGATAGCTTAACCACAAATATGGATTTTTTTGTGAAAATTTCTGTGCATTTGATGGGCAGTGTACTATTGAAAGTCTGAATCATGCAATGACAGTTTTATATTTTAAAAAAACATGATGACATGAACTAAACTTTTTTTTACTGTTTACTATTTTAAAGAAAATAAACAAAAAAATATATGACCACGTTTCAATAATTATTTTATAAACCAATTGCCAACCTTAATCCTACAATAGAATCACACAAAAAAAAAACAAAGATTCTCACCCCTATTCTGTATTGAGGAATTGTGGATGGTTGCTCCCTTGACTCCCACCATAGATGGAAAGAGGGAACTGGGTGCAGTCATGCTGAATAGAGGTAATTTGGGAGTAGTAAATTAATTAATTTCCCAAATCACATTGATGCAAATGAGTATGATTATTTTGATCAAAAAATACTCGAACACTCTTTAACTGGGGGAAAAAAAATCCCGGCCGGATGATTCTTTATCTTGTGAGGTATTCAGTTGAATAGACTGTATCTATAAAAAGATTTGCAAATGTTTTCTCTATTTATTTACAATTTAAAGAAGAGACCTACATAGTTGTCACTGGACAGCAGCAATTCTGGTTTAACGTGTCTTACAATAAATAATTCTTCTTTTGTAGTCAAGAAAAGGGGGTTTCTTTTAACATGACTTTGCTTGGACACTCTTGCGTAACCACTGCTGTGTGAAATGCATTTACACTTGATTTCATCTCTTCAAGTCTGATGGTGCCTCACAATCTACAGCTAGCTCAGATATCAGCTGGGCTGCGAGCCACATGTTGAAGCGTATAGAAGAGGCCGGGTGTGAGAGCGTTTGTGTGAAATTGCAGATAAGCATATACTGTAGGTACAGCATTGCATTGTTTTCTGTTTATCCAACCTTCTGCAGAAAATTCTGATGATTGTTTACTTCTCTTCATTATCCCACAAAGTCTTTTGTTAGTAGGACCAGATAAGTACATGGTACACTGGTAGATTGCTGTAAAAGCTTGATATTTTATAAATACTTTGTTAGAATATTACGTATCCAATGTGCTGTTTTGTAGTGAGTCCAGGACTATATGAAGTATGGAAACGAAACGGGGTACACGCTAGCATGTTCATACAATTTGACTTATTCCTTGCTGCACATTGGAGTCTGACTGCCCATCAGTTCAAATCACAGACCAGCAAAAATTTGGAAACTACTCACCTCTGGCAGTGACAGTGATGACAGAAGCTTGGGTAAAATAAAATGCTGTATTGATGTTTACAATTTGGTTTGGCTTGATAAAGTAGTGTACTGACGATGATGGAGGGGGGGCCAAGTGTGCTGACAGAATATGAATGACAAACCAGGAAAATTTATATCATGTCAACTTCTGCTTCCTGTTGTTGTTTATGTTCTTGTTTTGACCACATTCTAGAGGGTTTTGCAATCAGCACTTAGGCCTCCCAAATAACTAGGGGTATAAATGGCAGTTCAGAGTCTTTATTGTTAATATACACACAAACAGAACAATAGTGATTCCACATCTGCTCAGAAACCAGTTAATTTTCTATAAAACATCACGTACATAAACATCAATAACATGCCTAACTGAATTACACAAATCCTAAAGTCGGCTATGCAGAGGACAGCACAAGATGACATCTTTGATTATGTGACTACAAACTCAGAGGATGGTATACATTCAAACATGAAAATAAAGGTGAAATAACACGTTACAATTGTTTTCAAGGGATTGATGGATTCCACTGCAATGTAGTAGCAATAAATGACAATTATCAGTAGAAATTTGAACTGCCTAATTTTTTGTAGCTGTATGAAAATGTATTTCATGCACTTTTTCCTTTTGGGAGGGAGGGAGAGGGCAGTATTTGTAGTCTGAGTCAGAGGGACGGTGTCCTTCTATAGCTGGTACATAGCTGCAATGCCAGAGGCCTGAATTTGCTCCCCCATGTCTGGTCAATGGTTGGACCTCAGCTCCTTTACCAACTGGCTCCCCTGGTAGAGCAACCACTCAAATTTTAACCTACATCTTAATGCCCTTCAAAGCAGAACAAAACACGTACAACTTATCATTGGTACTTTCTGTCGAGCTACTTTCAGATTTATAGGAGAGCTTAATGTGATCCATCACGTTTAATGACAGCTTCTGATGATTGTGTGAGGAATTGTTTGTGGCTTGAATGAATGTACAACAAGGACGACAAATGTCACAACCTGCAGTACTGTACCTTAACAATAAAACATAAACGTTAGAGGCATACTTGTGTTGCTCTTTCTTAAACAAATCTTGAAATTAACTAGAATGTGAAAGTTATTTCCTTACCTATTTATTGCATGCACTTGTGTGATTTGTAACACTTATATTGTTGATAGCAGCCCTAATCGAATGTACTGTGAAGTTTACAAAAATAGGGCATATATTGTATTCATAGAGTTTTAATGGCTTAAAAGAGTTAGCTTAAAAAAATGTACTAAAATGTAATCAAATTACCTCCAGCCAATGATAAAACAAAACAATGTGTGCGTCACTGACTGACTGCTCTCAAAACGACATCCTTCTCACTACAAATGTAATATTAACAGCGGCCAGAGGTGGCCCTAAAAACAAAGATCAAGTCAAACAAAGCACAAATGAACAAACTGTTAAACTAAATCAGTTCCAAAACATTATTTTGGGTGCGGCCCGGTACCAGTTGATCCACGAACCGGTACAGGACCGGTGGTTAGGGACCACTGCTGTAAATGTTTCACATTCATGACACATGTCATTGTTTATTTGTCTTTAACTCTTTTTTCCTCCTCTATGTCCTATAAAGCTCAGTCAGACGTCCAACCATTGACAGTCTAAAATATCTAGAGTGCCACAGAAAAACTCCTTTAACTGTATTAAATTGTCAAAATGTCACTGAGTATTACGCGGCTCACAGCTGTCCAGGGTTTTAACATGCAGCTCGGCAGATTGGGGATTTTTGGAAGGCCTAAGTTAGTGTGTCTTGCTTCACTTATCATTTTATTACACTTGTATTTACTTGTTTTATTTCTGACAGTTAACACAAATACATTACAATGTAAGGAAAACATATTTTTGCTATTTGTAAACAATTATGCTGATGCTGCTGAGTTTCACCTGCAGTGAAAGGAAAACTCACAGTCGAAGAAAGGTTGATTCCTTCAAATCTTTGAGCTACATTGGATGGATGGATGAATGAATGGATGGATGATGGATGATAAGAAAATCTTTCATGCTGGTAAAAGTAAACTTTTGATATCTTATTACAACCTATTTTTAACACTTCAACCAGGATAGATAGATCGACAGACAGACAGACAGACAGACAGACAGACAGACAGATAGATAGATAGATAGATAGATAGATAGATAGATAGATAGATAGATAGATAGATAGATAGATAGATAGATAGATAGATAGATAGATAGATAGATAGATAGATAGATAGATAGATAGATAGGGATCACATTCATCCTCCAGCTCAATTCCATTTGGTTAGAATAAAATAGAATACAATAATAGCATCTTCTGGAAAAACATACAGTGAACTTTAGTGTAAATAAACTCAACTTTCAAGGGAAGGTCTTCTCAGGAGAGAGAGAATATTTTGTGCTTATTTTGCCCTTTTGGTTGTTATCATGATTATGATTCACTTTTCAACTAATGATAATAATGTTTCCCTTAGGAACCCAGTCTAAACCGTGCCCTGATTTTAATCTGTTAAATCTTAGAAAAAAGCTATTGCTGCAGTACGTTGGTATAATGGAACAATGTCTCAAGGTATAATCAAAATATACTGAGTGTACATTAGTGACCTTTTTTTTTTCAATGAAAACTGTCACATAGTGATCACTAAAACGCAGTGGAGACAAGCAGGTCTTTCAAGGTCTACTTTGCAGGCAATAGCACTATCAGAAGCAGAAGGGAACATTTGTAATTTAAGTGAAATTGTAGGAATTTATTTCATTCTGTCTTTTTTTTCTTCACTTTAGCGTGTGTCATGGCATCATAGCTGGTTTTTTTAATTTATTTTATTTATTGGCGTCATCATTTTTCACCTTCTGTGTGTTGTTATGTAAATACAATTTGCCCAAAGACTTCAGAATATTAGTTATTATTAATCCCACACCCACAAACCCACACACACACACACACATACACACTTTGGAAATGTTGGTTTCTTTTTTTTTTTTTTAACTAAGGCTTAGAATACACAATCGTTACCTTTGTCTAAGCCAGTGTTTCTCAAATAGTGGGGCGGGCCGCCCTGGGTGGGCGCAAGGTGATGCTAGGGGAGGTACGGATGACCCCAGTGTAAAGGATTTGTTTTTACCACGTGAAGTGTAATTGAGATAAAATACAAATTGGCATCTTTTTGTAGGCGCTTTGATGCACTTGGGTTTTTTTTCTGCTTAGAAAACACTTTAACCTGTTTAAATGCTCTAAAAATGTAGTTAGCAGTTGTTGAAAGTTTAATTTGTCCTTTTCCTTTTTCCATGGGCCAATGATAAAAAAGGGTACAGTTTTAGGTATACTTATCCCATTTTTATATATAATAATCTTATTTATGAACGGCGTGGCAATTGGGGGGGTCATGAAATGTTTTCTCTTTCCTAGGGGGGGCTTTGCAAAATACAATTGAGAAGCACTGATCTAAGCTAAGTGTCATAGGTATTCTTATATTCTCTGCTTCAGCTAAAGATGTACGCTGAATATATGATGATTATGTTAAGCATGATTAAAATTTCACTTTCAAGGTTCACTTGGCAAGAAAAATTCAACATTGTGAGGATAGGTCAACCAACACCTTTGCTTGATGGCTTTGTTTAAATGAAAAAAAAGGACACTTTCAGAGTAGGATGAATCAACACAGACTAGTTTACAAAGGCTAGCAGGAGCAAAGAAAGAAAACTAGCAAGTATTTAATTTAAATATTTGTGTTTTTGTCTTGCTTTTAGATGAATATTGATTGAACAGCTAAACAGTGATCCCTTGCTACTTCGTGGTTTTTTTTTGGGTGGGGGGGGGGTTCAATAAGCAATGATTTAAGATTTAAGTAAATATGTGTACTGCAGTAATATTTTTCTTAAATAATATGTCTAGCATGAAGAGTTTTCACATATAAAGAAATATTTTGAAATCGATTTAATGCCACGTGTAGTTACATTGTATTTTTGCATATTGTTTTGCAAATAGTTATGGTGGCAATAAAGGGTGATTTATAGATCACTTACTATGAGTCTCCACTCAAGGCCCAGGTCTGAAACGCGCTGCCCAAAACTGCTTAAAATATTTGTCACATACTCATACTTGAGAGATTACTTGTTGAACATGATTTGTGCAGTGGATGTTATAGGATTTTAGTTTTTTTTTAAATACATGACAACAAAGCAAGTTTGGACAGTATGGAGCAGACCAGATGTCAACCTGTTAATGTTATAAAGGAGTGAAATTATCCAAAATGACTCAACCATAGCTTTTCCGCATTCAGCTGACTGAATTTGTAGTCAAATCAGGAATCCTAATAAGATAAGCTGTTTATATCCAGTCTGTTTTTTTTTCAGCAGTACTGTGATGAAACACATGCTCTCCTCTATAAATATAAATTACATCTTTTTCCACCATTCTGTGCCATAATTTCAGAAGCAATTGATATTATATTCCTCATTGGGGTGGAGAGAACTGATATCCAGCCCGAAACAGAAAAAGAGATTGTGATTACTTGCATTGATTTATGTATTGATTTTGTGAAGATTTTTTTTTCAGTCGGCAACAGTATTTCTTATTTGAAAGTTGTTACATTTGCATTCAGCTTGCACTCTGCTCGGCATGTTCATGTTTTTTGTTTTCCAGTTGGTTAGAAAGACCTGACAGTAACCAAATTGAAATATGTGCTTAGTTTTTCATTGAAATTTTGAGCATTTACCGATGAGTCAATTACTGATTACTTTAGAATTTGATCAAGTTTTGTGTCACAATATAAAATAATATTTCAAGACGCTAATAGCTGCATTGCATATGATTTTTGACTGGCAGATCATCCAGACCTAAATATAAGCAACATATTGAGCAGGTTTCATCACAATCAATCAGTTTCATATCATTTTATAAGAATTAACTAAACCCTGAAATCGCACCTTAAGTGTACAGTAGCCAATGCAAGTTGGCTAGTATTGGGGTAATATAATTGAACTCACTTGTCCTCATAAGGAGTCTTGTTGCAGCATTTTATACTGAGAGGAGACTTCTGACGCTAGATATAGGAAGACCAGCAAACAATACGTTATAGTAGTCAAGGCAGGACGTGACACACACATGAATTAGTGTCTTCGCATCGGAAGGATAGGGAAGATCTTAGCAATGTTGTGAAGGTGAAAAAATGCAGTTCTTGTAATGTTCCTGATATACATTTGAAAATAGAGAATTGAATTGAATATCACGCCAAGGTTTTTTGCAGAGTCATTTGGGTAACAGTACATTCATCAAGACTCAGAGTGGTGTTCTTAAACAGGTGCCGATGATAAGCGGTGCCAATAATCAACACCTCTATTTCACTGGGGTCGAGAAGCAGAAAATTGGAATCCATTCATTGTTAAATCTCAGAAAGGCAGGTCTCCAAGTTGCAGCAATTATGCAGATTTGTTATTTCTAAAGGCATATAGGGTTGGGGATCGTCAGCATAGCAATGAAAGCTAATATTATATTTACGTATAATATCATCAAGCGGGACCGTGTAGATGCTAAACAATGGTGGCCGGTCCCAGCACAAATAAATGGAAACAATATTACTTGAAAACAAGTGCTTTTTTAAAAGCAATATATTTTCTTCATAGGAACAGCAAGTTACAATATTAATGAATATATTTTACATACACCAAATTCTAAGTGTATGTTTACCAAACAAAATAAATAAATGCATAAACAAATTAAGAAATAGATTAATTAGATTAATTAGGTAAGTAGATCACTTGGACATGATCCTTAGATAGGTAAAATGCAGAGTGTGTGTGTGAGTGTGGCTGTACTAAAGAGAGAAGTGCTGAGTTAATTTATCGTACATTCTGTAGGCAGCTCAGCATTAGCACACTTAATCTTAAGATTTAGGTTAAGTGTGGAGTTGTACTAGTTGTTGTATGTGCATTTTGATTCCCAAAACACAACTGTCAAGAGGTTTTCTTAATCAGTACTGTTAGTATGAAAAATATAGTATTAATAAGCAAATTGTCCTTTAGTTCAGTCTTATAATTAGTGGGCAAACCAGAATTCGTCGGACCTCCCTTTGCTCATGATGCCCTGGGTGGTCGATGAAGCAGTAAATAGCATAATCTCCATTTCCACGTTAATGTATTGTCTAGTAAATATCAGAGTGAACTCAAGGACACAGAGGTGCTTGGAGGTTGCATGTATTATTTATGTCATATATTGCAAACTAGCAATTCTTTGGGAAGACCTTAAGACACTTGCCCTCTATCTTTTTTACACGCAGTCACACGCATTCACTGCCCCAGATGCCACTTTTTTTTTTTTTTACTCAAAAAGAGTATTTCTTTGATAGCAAATGGGATTTGCTGGAATCTTTCTGGCTTTGTATATTCTCAATGTTGCAAAGAAATCGAATGACCTGACTAGAGCGATAAACTCTGACATTGTCTGGACAAATAGGAACAGACACCCATACATATTTGCACACCTATCCAATTCACACCTGGTTTGATACTGTGACACCCGTGACTCTCGCAAAGTCCCCAATGCCCCTGCCTGAAAAATACTTGATACATTTATGAGAGAGTCACTGAGGCTTATTGAGACAGTTTTTTGCCAAATTCTCAATAGCTCACATGCAATGTTTTGTAAGCAAGAACATTGGATTGAATGGAATGGAATGGAATGATTATTGAATGATTATTGAAAGAAAATTGGTGTTTGCATCTATGTACGTGTATTATTTGACCATCAAAATGCCTAAAATTTACAGTGCATGGTGTTTATGTCGACCATAAAAAAAATACTATTTAATTGCAAATGCTGAAATAAAATGCATTTAATCTGACTCCAATATTCATCTCTAAAGACACACATAATATCTGTCTTTTTAAAATGAAACTTTGTAAACTGTATGTAGCTGTTTCTTAAAATATAATGCACTTTACTGATCTGATTATTTGTGATTTACAATGATGGCTGTTGAGTATTCAACGCACAGTATATTTCTGAGTGGGTAACAATGTAAAAAATTAATAGGGTTAAAAATGGACTTAATGAGCAATGCTGTACAAGCAAATGTGTGTTTTCTTCTGAAATTGAGTCATTAGAAACAGACAAATTCTATGAACAGAACAATAACATGAATATTATTTTCCTCAAAATCGAATACCTCATATTTGTTGTTACAAAATGTCCACATGCTGACCACTGTTGCACATGTAACTATTGAAACACGCTAATGAGGCTCTTCACAATTGTTTTGTGTGAACTAAGTAGAAGGTGGACATACAGATTACGATTAAAAGAACTTGAGCTAATATACTAAAGTACTATAGGGGTTTTTAGTCATGTCTTTTTCTGCTTTCATGTAATTTCCACACACCTATGTACCTTTTTACAAATTGTCAAAAGAAAACGTACATCTTTGAATGCAACATTTTTGAAAATCTAAAGTTAGATCATAGTATCGGACAGTACCCTGCAGCCTTAACTTAATATGACGGTCTCATCCTCGTACGTGAACTTTGCTCACTTGGCTCACTTCGCTCTCTCTGTTCCTCCAATTGAACCGCCTCAAGTCTCATGTCTGTGATCCGTCCTTGGTCACATTGTTTCTTTTAGTTTTGCCTCCCAGCTGAACTATAGATGCTATAGCGGATGTCCTTCCCATGTAAAAGAACTTGAGCTTGTTACGCCAGTAGAAAGAGATTTACTGTATGGCGTTAGGCTGAAACCGTCTAAAAGACTGACTTTTCAGGGGAGCCTAAAACATGCATTTTCAGAGAGAAAGTCAATTTCAACACTTTAACATGATGAATAATATTTACATTACACCTACACGTGTGGACAGACAAATAGTATATTTTTGGGAAAAAAGAAATACAAAATGTACCGCATTGTGACTTATCAACAATATAAAGTATACATATGAGAATGTGGCTGCAATGGGGTTAATTCTTTTTGGGTCAGTGCCAAAATAGGATAAACATAGCGGTTTGTGTCAGGAAGGGCTGGCGTAAAACATCTGCCAAATCAAAAATGTGAATCAAACCTATGACTTCTATACCGATCAGTCAATGCTCAGGGGAACAATGACTGCCACTGGTGCGATGTACCGACAGGGTGCTGGTGGAAATTTGGCTTCTCTTCGTGAAAAAAGGAGAGGAGGAAGGTCTGTACGCAAGAGAAGAGGATGCCTTAGGCAGGCTTAGATGGAGGCTATTGATTCGCCGTAGAGACCCCTGAGTTGAAAAGCCAAAAGGAGAAGAAGATACAGTATGCATACGGATATGACTCAAAATAATGCCTCTAATTGCTAATTCTCATTTATATGATAATGAAACAATCTTGATTAAACATTCTATCTGTGTATCTCTTCAATGTGCACTGTAATTACTTAAGCCAAGCACAAAAAAGCTGTCAGACAAAAGGTTATGACTTGACTGTGTAATTCAGACTTCTTGGGCAGTGGCAGGCGTATGGGCTACCAATGCATATAGAAACAGGGACAGTGTTTCAGGAGTTCAGTGAAACCTAAAAAAAAGAAGAAAGCACAGTAACTTGATAGTGTCTCAAAATAAACTCCACGGTTAATTAAAAAGTCCTAACACAACTAAGAGCCCTAATGCCACTTTTTCATTAGCCCCAAACAGCCCCACACTTCCCTTGTCCGCTTGGCTGTGCAGCACATCCCAATGCATTGTTTCCATTCCAAGAGGTGTCGGATGCAATGGGGAGACGCTAAACTGAACTGGGCAGTTAGAACTGCCCCTCAATGTTAGTTGAACCCTCACGGAACGTTCACACCTGAGTGGCTGATAATTTGTCAAGAATCAGAATTGACGCTTCGAAATCCATAGTCCTCAGCCAGAAAAGGAGGAGTGATCTCTTTGAGTTGCTAAGGAGATCCTCCTCAAGGTTGAGGTCTTGTCCACAAGTGAGGGAAATTTAATTTGAGGGAAATTTATTGACACGTCCTTGCAAAAATATCATACAACACCGTCCTCTAATGGACCACAGTGATGTACAGCAAGTGTAACGTTTCCTTGCCTATTTATACAATGCTGTGAATGGCAGATGATAGATTCACACATACACACACAAAAAAGGCAAGAGGCTATATTAACTATTGCCATCAAGCTCTCTTATTCACTTTTAGAATAACTATTTTCTGCATTGTCACTAATAACCTCTTCTGCACACTACTGAATAGCGTAATAAAAATGCATGGTGCTAATGACTCCGTTTTCTTGTGAACTGAAAGAAACCATTGGTAATCATAGTCTGCTAAAAGGCAAGCACTGTGTGCAACATCTTCCAGGAAATGCAAGATCTCAACAAGACAGGCAGGCCATTAAATTATTCCATTAAGACCCATATCTGATATTCTACTTGAAAAGCATCATATGCAAATCAGATGTGCTTATTTGGGCCTAAATAGTGACCAAAACCAAAATCGCCCAGTCACTGATTTCTATCATGCTCTTTCTATTCAGGGTCACACACTGGAAATCATGAAGACTATTCTGACACCCCTGACTGATCACCATTGTGAGGGTGAATCTGAATAGAACATCAACTATTTAAGACCACTATGTGAAGCAGTACACTATTAATGAATTATGCATATGTTGAGCCCCTTTCAAGCCTTATCTCATGGTAACCCACCCTTGACTCACAGCCCCTTTAAATTCCCAGTGCGCATCACTGACTGCCCAGCTTACAACAGTTATTTACAGTAGCACTGATGTACAAGTTCCAAGAGATTTGTGGGGCCTTTGGATGATTTTTTTGGCATGTCAGAAATTCAGTCATGCTCAAAACTGCACAGTCAACACAGTGGCAATTTGAGAGTGGTTGTGGAACACAAGACTTAAATTAAACAAATAAATACATAAATAAATAAATAACTGCATATACCAAGCTTTAACAATTCTCAAGCTCTAACCCTAACCCTAACCCTTATGGACCTAAGTCATTGATCTTTTTCGGACTTAAAATGTTTCGTTTTTATTTATACATTACACGGAAAGGTACATTTCTTGAAATGGGGTATAGGTAAATGACAGTTTACAACTTCTGCCCTCCTGCCATCGACCAATGAGGGCAGGAGTTGTAATCTACTCCCGCCCCAACTCCCATGGTAGTACCGGAAGCCAGTCACATGACTTGTAGGCGTGCTCTAGGGCTGTGCCTCCCAAAGTCACACACACTCTGACAGAGACTCGGGATGGAGCCCCTGTAGGTCATTATAAATCTCTTACCGAGATTTCTTCTGTAATAAGTTGAAATTTCAAGTGTAAGATCTCATTGTTATCATGTTGGGTCAGCATACAGGCTTACTTTAGGCTTCCGTGTGCCGCTAATATAACCGAAGCTCTCCGCAAGACTACATAGGATGAAAAGGAATAACTGCAACTGTAAATATGTGCACCGCAGCAGTTCATCGTCCAAGGAGTGCCCGTGGCAAGTGCATTCAGAGTTAATTTGTCTGTCTGCCTTCACGGCACATCTCTCTGCAATATAGCTTTTTTTTCCCAAAAAATCTGCGATGCACTAAGGTCGAAATTAGATTTTACTGCAGGGACGCAAGCAATTAATAAGTAGTAAGCAAAAGTAGACTCGCTGAAGTCCAAACGAAAGATTGAGGCACGCAAAATATATTCTTCAGAATATACAAGCAGATTTCCGTGAGTAGATAATGCAAATTTGGCCAGGTTGATTATAGATCACCACTGTGAAGTCGGCAATTGGAGATGGCCTTCCATGCTGATCGCTTGTGTCCATCCCTCTGGGCTGTGGCTCAGAGGGTGTTTTTTTAAAAATACAGTATAATGAAGATTATGGTAATAATGATGTGTTCAATGATTTGAATTCTATAATGATCTAATGGATTTGAGTCATGCTATGTCAAAAACTGGAGTGCAGAATTTGTCTGCCTGTGTGACAA
Source organism: Hippichthys cyanospilos (assembly GCF_059441005.1). Lineage (NCBI taxonomy): Eukaryota > Metazoa > Chordata > Actinopteri > Syngnathiformes > Syngnathidae > Hippichthys > Hippichthys cyanospilos. The sequence continues at coordinate 14,361,499 of NC_142379.1, read as the reverse complement.
CATTGATCAGATTTTACCTGGTCTAAATGGTAGGTTGCTTTTCATTCAAGTGCAGCACTCCCCAATTTCCCAAAGGTGCTCAAAGAGTGCACACGTGCTGCCTACAGAAAATAGGCCCACTGTTTTTAATTCTGTATTATCTATTGCAAGGGTTCTCAAACATTTTGGAGTCACGGACCCCTTTTAGAAAGCAATTTTTCCAAGGAACATGTATTTAAGTGAAACATTTCGTCAAGATGTAAAACCTCATATGTAGGTTTAAAAAAAAATGAAAGTAAAAATGAAAGTAAATAAATAAATAAATATTATTCGTCAACTTCTTCCTGGTGTATACAAAGAGAGAACATTATTTTGAGACTTTTGTCCATACAGTATTCCAATAACACCTATTTTTACAATATTTTCAGAAGATTCTGCATCAGCATAACTTCAGTGATGCCAATTACCTATGGTTGCTTTGTATAGCACATGAAAACTAAAGTCTACCTCTGGTGCCGGGCGGCAAAAATATACATGGTTTATCAAGGAAACAGTGCATCCTAATTGTTGTGAATTGGGGTCATTTTGAGTTGATTTAGTTGTGTTCAATTTCATGTTCAGGGTTTGTGTTGATTTTGGTTTTGCTCCTAGTTCATGGTTTTCCTGTCCCTTGCATCAGTATCTTGTTAATGTGATCGAATCCACCTGTTCTTGTCAACCTGCTTCTCTTGTGTCCGCCAATCAGCTCCCTGCAACACTTGTGTGTTGTTCAGGTGTTGTTCGTTGTTCTCATCAGTTGGGAATATATTTGTTTTCTTGTTTCTTTTTAGTTCTTGTAGGGTTATTGTTGTGTTGTTGTCTCCCGCATAGTCTGTCGATGGCACCTGTTTTGGTTGTTTCTATGCCTGCTTTTCTGAGTCCAGTGTCCAAGTTTTATTTCATTTTTTTGTAGTAAGCATATGATTCCTGGATTTCGAGTTGTTTGGGTTTGTTGACTCTGTTGATTTATTCCATCCTTGCCTTATTAAACCATTATTTTTGAGCACACCCTGTCTCCCGGCTTACCTGCATTTGGGTCCACAACCCTCACACCCACGTCAAGACCTGACACTAACACACTTTTGGTTTCTCTGATTATATCAAAGCAAGTTTATAACCTACTGTATTTCTCGACATAACATGCACATAGCTATACCGGCCAGCAGGGAGTGGAGACGTGACACAGAATCATTGACAGTCAGTCTGGCTTCCATTCAATGTGTGTCATTTTCTTGATCGAGTCTGACTTCTCTGAGTCAGCCTCACACATTTTCAAAGAGTTTTATTGTCATATGTATAGTATTATTATACCACACAATGAAATTCTTTTTCCATTCACCTCCCAAGCAGCAGACTACATTCGACGGTCAGAAAATAAATAAATAGCATTAAAAACAATAGCAATAAATAGCACTAAAAAAACAAACAGAGAATCAGTGGTGCTAATGATAGGGTCCAAAATATCATGTAGTGCAAAATATTATTTGTTTATGCAGTAAGAGGCAGATTAGTGCGTGAGGGATTTGTTGAGAATCCGGACAGCTTGTGGGTAGAAGCTGTTTGCCAGCCTGGCGGTCCCGGCCCTCATGCTCCTGTAGCATTTGCCTGTTGGCATCAATTCAAACAGATCCTTTTGTGGCTGTGTCTTGTCCTTGATGATGTTGCGTGTCCTCCGTAGAACCCTGGTACGGTTAATGTCCTGCAGTGAGGGTAAGTCTGCACCACAGCTGTGCTGTGAGGACATGATCACACGCTGGAGAGCCTTCTTGTCTTGTGCTGTGCAGTTGCCGTACCAGACTGTGATGGAGGTGAAGACACTTTGGATTGTACGTCTGTAGAAATTGTTGAGAATCTTTGCTGACATGCCAAATTTCTGTAGTCTCCACAGAAAGTACAGTCTCTGTTGGGACTTCTTGATGATCTGTGAGTGTTGTGGACCAGATGAGATCCTGCTGATGTAGGTGCTAAGGAATTTGAAGGCTTTCACAGTGCATTGGCTGTGACTGAATCAGATTCGTTGGAAATGAAAATGCTGCTCATTGAATGGGAGACAATGGATGGAAAAATAAGCTTTCAACAATGCCATGTCATGTCTCCACCCCTTGTAGGCAAAAACAGCGATGCAAATTGTTTCAACAAATAGGTTACCCAACTTATTAAAAGTTTGCTTTAACAATGAGTCAAATAAAAGGTGTTTTTTTTTTAGTAGTTTTTCGTGATAAAACATATTTTTCACAGTCATATAGCTTACACTTACTGTGTTTGAGCTTCACAAAGAATGACTGCTTTTGGCTTCTGCTGCACTTCCTCTCAACTTGAGAGTTAGTAGTTTAGTAGGTAGGTAGTTTAACAGGTCACTCCACCTCCTTCCTTCAACATAAAGTGTTTTTTTTATTTATTTTTTTAATCTGGTGTGTTGTCTTTATTGCAGGGATCTCTAACTGAACTTTGGTAAGGGTCGCGGAAGATGAGCTAGAAGTGGGTCTGAGCCACATCGAGTTTCCACAAAAAAAGTTTGCAAGTATTAAAAAAGGTACAAAAAATCCAATCTTCTTAAAAGTATTAACGGATCAATCTATTTTTAAGAACAGTTCAGAACATTAACAGTTTCTCAGAACTTGAACAAAATTGCTGAACCGGTTCTCTTTCATCTCTCTGGTACGTTACATACTCATCTGCCTGTCTAGTGATGCTGTCTGGTTTCTTGCATACTACAACTTCATCTGTGCGTTGAAATTATGTGTGGGTGCCTCTTTGCTCAAGAAAAATAACATTGGATCTCCTGTTTTTCTTGAAAATGGGTCCTGTTGTCGCCAACTTTTCCCTCTGTCAAATTTTAAAAAACACATGAGTTGGACTGGGTGACAGATGATCTTCTATTTGCCTTGATGTCACTTCAGAATGTCATGTTGCTGAAAGCTGTCATGAGCCTGAACAAAACAACAAGAAAATATAAAGCTGAGGGCAATGATATGGTAAAAATGTGGGGGCAGCAAAAACATTAAGCTTTGATGTGAAGTAGGGGGCTACAAAATAACATTCTGCATCTCAAGTGGCCCCTGGGCTGCAAGTTTGAGACACAAATTTGGCAGCAGATCATTGAGTTGGGAAAAAAAAAAATCTGATTTCTGATTCTGTGTCGATGAATATACAGATAAAAATACACAGATGGTACAAAATGAAAGCATGACAGAAATGGCAAACAGGCTTTAAACTGCCCATCTCTGCCCAATACAATGGTTTTTGTTTAAAAAATATATTCATTGTTTTTTACCAACTGCTGCATGGATTATTCCTTCCCTGGTACATTGTACCCACACTACCCATGAATAGGTGAATCTATAGGCGCCGAACCGTTAGGATGCATGGGTCCATTTAAACCTTAGTATTGACACACTTGAAACACAGTTTTCGTTACCTGCTGTGCTTTTTGGCACTTTTCCAAGCATCTGCCTGCAACACATACCTGGACATCTCAATCAACATGTGAAAAGCCTTTTGCTAGTTTCGCGTAATCCCTGGTGGATTACCTGAAAAGATAGCTGTGCACCTTTTGTCAGCATGTTTCCTGCCTTTCTGCTATTATCCTGAAAAAAGCATGTCTCTATCCTCTCTGCTTCATAGTCTTTGAGATACTCCATCTCACAATAATAAAAAATATTTCCAATATACGAAACACTCTAATTATTAATCATCGACAGGAAACAGCAAGGTTTGCATCACCGTATGCTAAGACATATCATCATGCATGTGACATGTTGGAAAATGTGTCTTCATGATAGAGCAGGACAATTTCTTCCTACACTGGTCATTCTGCGAATCTTGCATTCTAAAAACAATACACACTGTTGTATCCGCATTCTGAGTCTGAACGTCTTGGAAACAGCATGTTTGTCCATTAATTGTACCTTGCGCGCCCACACACCCGCACACACACAGACATATTCCAGATGAGTTCATTCAGGATAGTCAGCTAGATTTCATTCTTATAACAAAGATAGCAACAAGCCACCAGTTAGCTTTCTCAATCTGATCAGACCAAATTCCGTTACACACCATCCTTTTGTTCAGCTTTGAAATCGAATTAGTGCAACTCTAAATGCACTAAAAATAAATCAGCATTCTAAATGTCCCTTTATATGAATGTTTTGTATTCAGTTATTTTGGCTAAACATTTTATTAAGTGACATCAGTTGTGTACAGCTTCTGACACCTGATTAAACTTTCTGACACAGTTATCTTTTCTACCCTCAACCATACTTCTCTGCAGTTATAACATCCACAGGAACTCAACAAATAACAACTACAGACTTCCTTTAAAGTGATCTTCGATAATGTGAAAAATTAAAAAGCAATGAGTTTTTCCACTTTTAACACTGGTCAACTAGACCTCAGTTCTGCACCACTGCATTGGATCTTTTTTTTACTTGTCCTTTAACTAAAATTACAATGCACAGTAAACTATATAGTGGCACTACCATCATTCCTCTGTGATTTAAACCTGCCAAATTTCAAACACACACAATTTCAGGTCAATATCATGCTATAATTTTATCTCAGTCAATGATGCAAATGACTCATCTCCTCCCTTTCCAAAGGTGTACCCCAAAGATGAGTTATTAGCCATCCCTTCCTCATCCTGTGCATATCACCTCTATGACACCATTGTCTACAATTTTAATCCCAAAGCATAATTCCCACCGACACGTGTTCTCTCATAAAAAATCTTATGTCCTTTTTAGTGAAAATCTGTTGAAATTTTGGTATATCGGTCAAGTTTATACATTCAGGAACATAAATGTGGTCTAATTATCTCACCTTTTTTCGATCACACACCTGGTGAAAACCACCAGACTTTTGTATTTTTATAACTAAAAATAAATGGAGCAAAAGGGAGACACTTTATATAGCAAACAAAAAACATACAGTATACATGCTTAGTTCCTGGAAATGAATGCAACATCAGTCCTTCAAGGAAAGTGATAAAGGCGATGTTGGGACTGGCATGTCACTCTTGATGTGTCTCAGTGTTCGATATACAGTACAGCATCATCTTGCTGTCCTCCGGGAATCCTTTTAGAGTGACAGTTCACCACCCAACATGTACACACGAACATGTTTACAAATGCATGAACATAAATCTGACCTCCCTGTTGAGCCTTCCTACAGAGGAAGCTGTCTGTTTGGATTTGCAGTCTCATTTTTTGGATCGTTACCTAACCCTTCATGACTGTAGATGAGGTAGGAAGTCCATACTTTGACAATATTCCACAAAAGTAGAGGCAAACAGCACGTTGCCTCTTCCTTCCTCATTTCAGCAGAATATTTCTGTTATTTCAGCATGATGAAAAATCAAGTTGTTGGTGACTGAAATCAACATTTGAATTTACTTAGGAGCACTCTTGAGTCTTATTTTGTGCTCCAATATGTGCAACACTGAAATCAGATTCCTAGATGTGATATATTGCCAACAGATGGGTTGGAGTTGTAACCTGCTGTTAGTGGGTTTCGCTTGCGATCTTAAACAAAGAATGTGAATAGCTGGGGCTAGATTGCATGTACACTCGCTCAGTCTAAAAGATTGCACACACCTTTGGGAACAGGTTTAATAATGATGGAGCCAGATGCATTTAAAAAGGGCTTTGCATTTTATGTAACCTTTTTCACCAAGGAGTATTTGGAGGAGCACCACAAGCACAAAATAAATATTGACGTGATGTAATTGGAAAAGTTAGTAAAGAGTGAAACAAACATATTGGGAAAGCCATCAACCACAAGGTCTGCGTGACATTTGGATGTATCTGCCCACTGTATGAAATGCCATATGAAATGACATGACTGATTCTAATTCAATATTTTGATCACTTTTTTAAATCTTTATAGTTAAATAGATGATGTATTTGTTTCTGGAATTTAAAAAATAAATACATCAGTGCAAACGTTTTTCCTCCCAACAGGCGGTATATATATATATATATATATATATATATATATATATAAACTTAATATGAACCTTCCAGAATTTGTTGAATGAACTGCTACATTCACAGAGCATTAAATCGATTGTGACTGAACTGTTCTGTTTGTCTTATGAGCTGTTTCAGCACTCTATATATAAAAAAAAAAACTATATATATATAAAAAACTTAATATGATCCTTCCAGAATTTGTTGAATGAACTGCTACATTCCCAGAGCATCAAATCGATTGCGACTGAACTGTTTTGTTTGTCTTACGAGCTGTTTCAGCACTCATCTGAGTAGGCTTTGCTCTCATTGTTTATTGAAGGCAATGTCTTTGACACTAACTGTATGTAGTAATGGAATGAGTGGCAATGTACTATACAGTATGTGGAGGGTAGGTCATGTCATAAGTCTCCTTCTCAGTTAACAGATGGTCTTTGCAACTCATAAATGGCCTCAGTCTTCTCTGACAATAATATGTAAGTTACTAGGTTTAAAGTCTATCAAAAAGTCATGACCTGATTCAAATGGAATGACAAGATTGTTCAGTCTGTCAGTCTTTCCTTCCTCATCCACCTTTCTAAAGGAATCTTTACTGTTCATAGAAGACCAGCTGGGCTTACCACATGACTATGCTCTTTGTCTTTGGTTTGTGAGCTGTGTACAGTATATTCCAGTTGGTAGTGGTCTTGGTCAATGTGGCGGTTATAAATAAAACCCAATAAACACCTCAGCTTTCTCCACTGTGGACAAATAGACAACAATCTATGAAATGCAGCTTGTTGTCATTGGCAGTATTGCACATAATCTTGATGTCACTGTGACTTTCACGACTTCATCAAACGCTTTAACGCAGTACAAAAAGGCAACTTATGTTTCATGTGAACTTGATGTTACGCTTTGCTGAGGTAATGTTTTTGTTGTGGGTTGCACTTTTTCAAGTCTGGTGGCCAGGAACCACAGAGAACATCCATCCATCCATCGATTTTCAATAGCCGATTATCCTCATTAGGTTGCAGGATTGCTGTAGCCTATCCCAGCTGTCTTCGGGCAGCAGGCGGGTGACGCCCTAAACTGGTTGCCAGCCAATTGCAGGGTACACAGGGGCGGACAACCATCCATGCACCCAATCACGTGGTAAAGACAACTTAAAAAGTACAATACGTGCCATGCATATTTTTTGGAGTGTGGGAGGAAGCCGGAGTGGCTGCTGACCTCCCTTTCTGATCACAGGTAGTGGAGTTTGGAAAGAACACCTCCGGTGTCATCACGCACAGTAAAAACTGTTCTACACGGATGTGTCCTGAGCTCTCAATTATTTACTTAGTTGACACATGTCTTTGTCTACAAATTCTCCACCAAGCAAATTGAGATGGGTGCAAAAATCACACCTTTTGTGGGCCTCTAAATGCTCACCCCCGAGGTACGTAAATTTCTAAGCTAATTTATAGTTTACCAAAGCAATAGTAATCACAATTCCAGGGTTTAGGCTAGTGAGCCTGTATTAAACATGGATTTGAAAGAAAATGGTTGGGTTAAGCTCCCATGAAAAGGTACGGGTATTTTTAATTCATAATGTAAGCATGCACCACTTTGATGACTGCGTAGAATGATAATGAAGTAAGAAACAAAGCCGCACCCTTTGCCAAATCCAACATCCCTCATACTTAAAACACTCCATTGAGTGAAGCTGAACGTGATGGACAGTGTTTGAGCCCTCAACATTTGAAACATTGATTTCGTCATCTGAGCAAACAACAAAAGGAAGCGCGATAAGGTATCATTCCACTGGCTGTTCTCTTGAAATCTTGAACTTTCTGCTGGAAGAGGGGATTAGTTAGTCGGATGTGGAAATCTCTTGTCGGATCCATGGAGTAGCCACTGAATACTAACAGTGTCAGGTCTTTCCAACAATTTTAAGGGTGAGGATATGATGACAATGGCATAGTAATCATTGTTCAGCTATTCAGTACTGTAAAGATGCAGGTTTTTTTTGTCCATCGATAGAAAATATTAATTTAAACTTGAAATGTCAAAGTTGCGGGAAGTACTTGCATCTACTATTGTGCTTTTCATCCTATTTTTGTGGGAGTTCTACTAAAAAAGATTAAGGAATGTTTGACAGTAGGCTGGAAGAAGGTCCAACATACAGTAGCAAGACTGACCTACTGACTACATTTGACCATATATCGCAAATTCAACAAACTCACATAATTTTAAAAGGATACAAATTCAAAAATATTTGCTCATCAAATGTTTCTAAATTTCCTACACATTCCGAATCTTTTTTAAATCACAAATCATGTGGCTTAAACACTTCAATGGCTGGCAATTACATGGGCGAGGGAATTCCTTCGTGTGCCTATGCATAAAGTTATTAGTTGTTCACTTCAATATCTTTATAGGGAAGTCCTTCCCCTGTGAGTAGCTTTTGCAAATGAAGTAGGAAAATTAAAAGGTGTTTGCCTCTCCTTAGAAATAATGGGCTTCAAGCACTGATTTGATCCTAAACCAATCTCCAAGTTTTAACTTAATTATTGTCAAAATGTTGTTGGCCACAATCCAAAAAGCTGATCAAATTGCTATTAAGATACTAGACTTTATTATAGAAATTAAATAACAAATGGTTATAATGACATTGATGTCTTTGGTTATTTTTGCAAGTTGCCATTCTGGGTGCATTGTTACCTTCATGTATTCACACTTCCACAATCAAGTCAAAAGGGCTGTATGCTTAGGTTGACTGAACAAGAGGTTAATACAGAAATGAGAGTGTGAAGAGTTGTTGTATCTATGATTCATTCCTATGGTTTAATGGTGATATGAAGTCATGCCTAGTAATCTGCTGCAACAAGTCAAAAATACACCTAAAATTAAAAGGTCTTAACAAAACGAGTTTAATTGTTGCTTTTACATCTTTATCTTTACATCTTTAGCACATATTTTTGTAACTAACCTGTAATTAACCTTGTGGATCATGTGAGCTTGAAAAAGTATATATGCACAGACACACGCAGTCAGTCAAAATATTTATACGCTCAGACATTTGTGACAGAAGAGCAAAATGGCTCAGCAGTTTTTACCTCTCTAACCAGTGAGTGTAACAATAATCAATAGAGGAACCCGTACTGAATGTGACTCTTAAAAGGGTGTATAGTACTTCCACTCACTGTGATAGAGAGTAGACAGAAACACTTGAGTGGTCTTTTTGGCCCAAGCACCGTTTTACCTCTCAAACATTTTTCAAGAAGGTCAAAGATGTTGGCTCTGCATGAAGATTCATCTTTTATCTTGGCTGGAAGTAGTATTTCTTTGTGATATAATTTGGATATTACATTATCACACAGCTGCTTATCATGTTTGTATTATTCATAATTTTGAGTGTCTTTTGTCTTGTATTTTTCATCAGATATGACATTTTTTTGAGGAATGAGCAATCTCCAAAAAAATGAATGGCTTTCAATGAACGAATGGCTGTCAAGCAGAATACAATAATCTTATGAAAGGCTTAAGAAGCTTTCTCCACTGATCTGTACATTGACCTTTACGAAAGGTTTAAAAACAACCACATCCGCACATTCTTGTTGTGTTTAAGCAATGACAGGGGCATTTTTCATGGCAAGTGTGGAGAAAATAGGGTTTTTACTTGTGGGGTCCCTTTGTAACATGTAGTATATGGCATTCCATCTTGTGGCACGGTCTTGTTTGTGACAAAGCTCCTTCATCTTCATTAAGAGCTGCGTTTCTTTCATCGTCTGACCAGCTCCCATTGTTCTTCTAGGAGATGGACCCACTCTCAAACTTTCTTAATGTGTGGCTCTGCACTTTTGAGGGCATATTTTACAATGAGATTTAGTGTATCGTATGTACGGGGAAAGAAAGATGGTTCCTTGTAATATTGGTAGCATTGTGACTGAGGCAGCAGGCATTTTTTTTTCTTTTTTTGGTCAACTCTCCAGCTTTCTTACCACACTGAGATTTTCTGCCATATGTGTCTTAGTAAGTTCAAATCAGCCTAACAAACAGGAGCACATCTGCCAATTCTCAATAAATGACACACAAAGGACAGGGTGAATGCTTGGGAATCCTTTTGCCCTTCTACAATCTTTAAATGGTTGAAAACTGTAGCTACCATAATTTAACTGCTTGCTGTATTAAAGCAAGCTCATAGTGGCTTGTGGAACCCATTTGTTGAGACGCCATGGCCGTAAATGTGTGCTGCCTTACTCGCTTGCAAGGTGCAGAGGCGAGATGTCCAGAGTCAATACTGACGAAAGGTCTGTCAATCTGTCAGTATTGACTCTGGAAAATTGCAAGACTGTCTCAGATTACAAAATCTGACCAAGAAAATGGTACATGGTAAATGGGAGTGTGGCTGACAAGATGGCTGTCAACACCGCCACATCACGTCGCCGCCCAGTGCAGGAAAATATGGTGGTGAGCATGGAGTATTGACATGAGCTATTATTATTCATTCATTTATTTTTTCAGCTGCCCTAAAATGTTTCTAGTTTGAGTATGGATTGATATATATATATATATATATATATATATATATATATATATATATATATATATATATATATATATATATATATATATATATATACTGTATATATATATATATATATTATTCCAGTCACTTTGATGCACTTACCGTAATTTTCTTCTGATTTAGAGTCCGTTGTAACATGTATAAACCGTTTTAATAAATCATCTTAACTGAAAGCTGAAAGCTGATTTAAATTGATATGTCTTTTGTTCATTTTAAAACGAATCAAATTTCAGGCATACTTCAATTTTCAAAAATAACGATCTCATTTATAGTCATCACAGTGAGTGAGGGTCGCATAAAATGTTTTCACTTCTCTTGGGGGGCTGGGCAAAAAATAAATGAGAAGCACTGATTTAATATATCCAGTGAAACCGAGAACACACACACATATGTTTGATTTTTTTTTTTTTTTTTAACCTGTTCACCACAGAGAAACATTTATAGTTAGGTTTTACTAAGAGAACAGCTGATTCAGCAGGGGAATGTACTCTGAGATATTCAACTTGATTATAATACAGGTATTACTATTCCTTAAAATGATATCTGTATTGCTCATAATATCTGCAATTGGGCCCCGCCTACTGCACGGAGACAGCTGGGAGAGGCTCCAGCATGCCCGTGGCTCTTGTGAGGAGAATCACTTAAAATAATGGATGGATTTATAGATATTGCTTATATTTTGATGAGCCAAAATGTTAGCCTCTCGTCAAACTAACCCTGCTTTCTACACTCAAGCCTCAGATTTCTGACATCACAACTTCTTACTCCAGCAGAATCTAGAAAGACACTTCAGAATTAGATTAGGGGGCATTGATAACTCATTAATTAGACAGTTGATGGGAAGTAGATGAGTTTCCTTTCTCCTCTTACAACTTTAAATGACTTTAAGCTGTGTGTGCGTGCGCGGATGTGTGTGTCTGTGTGTGTGCTTGCGTGCCTGCGTGCGTGTGTGCATATGCACACACAAGCTAGAAAGAAGAGACCTGCAAAACATGTTTCCTTCTTGTTCAAATAAAATTGAGTGAGTAATTGTGCATTGCTATGTTGGTGAGTGACACATAGGTGTAGCGTGACAAAGAGAGCCCCCTTTGGCCACTCTGACTAAGCCCAGAGCATCAGGCAATCTGACAATGCATTTGACAAGAAAATATTAATCGATCCAAGGAAAAGGCGGCTCTGTGTTTTGGAACATTAGCACTTTGAGTCAAGTGTCAGGGTTAAACTGCATCAAAGTAATTAATTTATTTTCTCTCTGGTTGTATTCAAGTGAGTTAAAAATGGCTGTTTGAAATTATTAGTTGAGAGAATTTGTGCATGTAACTCCGGATTATTTTGTGACTTTGTAGCACTGTACAATGGGCCTCTGTATTTCGAGATGAATCCGTTCCGCGTTTGGGCTCAACAAATTCACCGTATGGCGGGCAAACCAAACCCATGTTAAATAGCTAATGCGTTTAGAACCCCAGGTAAAAACATCAAAATTGTACATACATATTAAAAATTGGTAAGTGCCACATTTTTATAACATACATGTGCAATAATGAGCATTATCTGAGCCATTCATCCATGTGCAATATGTGTACTGCGTGCGAGAAAAGCCTCAGACCAAACTACCACTACATATGCTGTTGTTGTGTGTGTTTTAAACAGTGTGTTTTAAACATTGTATTTATATACTGTTATATTTTACTCTATTTATTCAGTTTTTTAACGAAATGCACTAAGGAGTAGCACCCAAATTTCGTTGTATGCTATACAATGACAATAAAGGCGATTCTGATTCTGATTCTGATACATAAATGAAAAATATAGAAAGGACTTATTTACCTTTGAGAGGCACTTGTTATGCCCATATTCCCTCGTACGGGTAGCCTAGGCCAGGCTAGCTTCGTATTTTTTGATTATCTCCAGGTTTGTTTCCATATAAATCATCATTTTACTTCTCTCTTTAACATCACTAGCAATCTTGGGACCCATGGCTAACCCTTTGAACATTGAATTAAGCAGTAAAATGCACTATAAATATGGCTTTGTAACCACTCACAATCGAACAAAGCTTTACCGTTCCCACATTTTTTAAACAAGTGAGGCCGACCAATAGCAGACCACCATCTCCGTGAGGAGACGCCGACCAATATCAGACTAGCATTGTAGTGACGTGTTGCATGGAAGCAGGTTGACGGCAATAGTAAATACGTGCAATTACCTAAAAACAGCCAAACCCCTAAGGGATATAACAGTTGTTTTTGTCGCAAAGCTGGGAAAATGCCCTAAAGAGGGGACAAAAAAGCTCAGTATTCCACATCACAACATGAAAAAAATGTAAGCCAGGGACGCTGTAACATGTGGGTCCACTGTATTTGAAAAAGAAAAAAAAATATTCAATAAAATCATGTGTTCGGGTCCATATGTTGTTGACTACAAATGGTCTCACACATGCACAAGACTCAGGTAACAAACAATGATAGCTGAGCTTGCAAATGTCACATGACCAAACAGGTCAAAACTATCACAAGCCTTCCATCTAAATCTGATTAATGTAAAGAATGGTTCCTTCACATAAACATTCTTGGCATCTCACAAAAATTTTAAGGAATTCTTGGTTGTGTAACTTTACATGAGATGGTTTAGCAGTTGCTGTAGAAACCTAACAATCCGTAGACAAGCAAATGAAAACAATGTTTTGCAGCTTCGCTTGAAGATGTTTGTTGCCCAACAGACAATAAAAGAGAAGTGTCGTGCCAAATCTGACTTTTACCTAGATTTCTTTTGTAATAAATTGAAATTTCAAGTGTATATATATATAAGAGGCTTCACTTTAATTCGATGTCCGGGCATATCCGTTTATAAAAATCTTCTTGCTCAGAAAGAGAAAGAGCTCAACAACTACTCATAACAATGTGCGGGTTCAGGACAAAGAGGCATAGCTAGGACTGTGAAATACGCAAGTGACAATGTTGCCAACTTTGTATTACTATATTAAAATGATTGTTTTAAACAAATTTGGGACTTTAAATCAGTTTTTGATTTGGGGTTTTATTCTATAGTTTAGTATTGCAATGTGAAATAATAATAAAAAAAATAAATAATAAGGCTGTCTACTTCACAGATTTCACTTTGCGCATGTTATTTTTGGAACGTAACCACCTCGATAAACAAGGAATTACTGTATGTGTTTTTATAAATGCAATGTGTCAGTAAAATAGTGTGTTCATTAAACTCTGCTAATCTAATACAAATGGACACGACGTGAGGTCAGTGTAAAAGCAGGAATCCAGGAGACGTTGAGACCGGTTGTCTCCTACAGAAGTAACAAAACACTTTCTCCAAAAGAGAATCAGCACCTGACTGTATAAAAAGCCAGCTGTTGATATCAGAAGAAGTGGTCAGTCAAGATTGATGGCTGCTCCCCCTTTATCAAAGAATGGTCCACGAGCAAAGGGCCTTTGAATATGCACACACGCACGCACACACACACACACACACACACACACACACACACACACACACACTTGCATTCCTCAGTGAGACCACATCCCCCAAAAAGGTATAAGAACTGGATGTAAAAGATGAAACCTTGTCACTGTTGCTGCAACTAGTGGTAGTAACAGTGATCCAAGAGCTCGTGTACTTTTGCCCACTTGCCCTGTCTAGATTAAATCAATTGTTTCACTATGTCGTGGTATATGTAATCTTTCAACAAAAACAAACACGCTAGGACCTAGTTTCACGCGGGAAGTTGATTTAGGGTCCTTTACTAATTATACACAATTCCTAATTGATAAAATCATTCACTAAGAGCCAGCCCCTGATTATCTTTAGAATCAAAAGATGTGATCAGTACTCTGCGATTGGCTGGCAACAACGTTGGGTGCATCCTATTTATTGCCCAAAGACAGGCTTTAGCACACCTGTGAATTTACTGACTTTAAGTCGAAGATGTATCAATACATAAACACCATTTGAAAACATTTTTATTCACGGCTGCTGCAATGGGGTCATCCTGCATGAGTATGATATATATAGTTATCGTTGATGAATTTCTTTATGGAGATTCATAGACAGAGTGCAAAAGCACAGGGGACATCAAAAAATCTATTTCTTAGTCTCGTATATTCATTTTTAGTCTCTCACTATCATTCTTTGGTCTTCTTATATAAAGCTTGATAAGCAGTGGCTCTTATTTATATGGTAATTCGCAGATGAAACACATTACACATAGCCTACTTGCGATGTAAATAACATCTTTTCTTTGTCTGTGTGTGAGAGTGAAAACATGCTTGCGTATTTGCGAGCGCGTGTGTAGGTGGCAGCCTCCCTCACTTTCTTTCTCACTTTCACAAAAAAATTACACACAATTACACTTTCAGACAAAATCACACTCAAAAGCTGTGCAGTGTGGCATGACTCCTTGTTGCTCAGCAGAGGGCAGTAAAGTGGGCAGCAACAATGCCGCATCATCATCCCATAATCCATTGTGCATGCAAAAATTTGGCGGCCATCATGTATCAAGTTATGTTGTAAACGCCTCCACGTTATGAAAAACAGTCTGGTGAAAGGTCATCCAAAATAACATGAAATGTTTTCTAAATTGTGTTATTGCAGTTAGACTGTCTTCCACAACTTGACCAAAGTTTAATTTCTGCATTCCAAAATAATTAGGTTTGACTCTTTCCTTGAGGGATGCCTTTCTTTGTAGAAAAATCAGATTTCCTCTGGGGGTTCATCTTAATTTTCTATTTTATTATTTTACATTCTATTACATTTCATTACACCATTACATTTGAACTCTAAGTAGGCACCTTTTTTCCAGATGAGCGCTTTGCACATGTTGATATTTTCTCAGCCAATTTTCCGCAGAGAATAAAACTTGATGACTTGGAATTGCTTTCAATCCACATATGTGGATTATCAAGCCGTAATAAACTGAATTTCCTAAAATCTTTCAGGCCAATTGAATTTGAAGGCGTTGGCAAACCTTTGACTGTTAACGTGTGATTCACCTAAAAAGAATTGCCATTAAATCACTGTTTTAGTGAACTAAAAAATAGATTTGCATGTGGCAAATATATTTATCTAATTTTGTTTTAACGTGAAGGTTGTTAACAACTTGAATTGTAAAATATTTGATTGTACTTTTAGAACAGATAGAACATTTGCAATTAATTCCTAGCTATGTGAGTAATTGCCCTTTTTTCTTCATTCACTAGAATTCAAATGCGTCTGCATCAATATTTCTCCCTTGACATACTTTTCAGACTCATATTTGTCACAAAAGCTCACATTTTTTTTAAATGCCAAATCCCCTTTCCTTATCAGTTTAACAATAAGCAGGGCAAAGTGAATGGATAGAGAAATACATGCATAAAAGATGAGGGCATTGTAACAGATTTTGAACAAGTGTATTTATTTGACAAAGGTGTGACATTAACTGACCAAATGACACCCCCCACCCCCCACCCCCGTTAGTTGTGAGTGTATCTAGTCTCCTTTCAGTTCTTGTAGAGCTATTTATTGTCTACTGTTGTTGTCAAAGTATATCATCAATCTGTTAGTTTCTTGTTGTGAATAATTACTGTGAGTTCTAAAGTTAATTGTCCTTTAAAGTCTGTTTCTGAGTTTTTCATTTGTTACTTTGTATACAGTAGCCAACATTGTGTTCCATTTGCTTCTTCAAATTGAATACACATTTTCTTTTCCTTTTTTTTTTTTGTTATTTTTCCTCTGATAGCCCCCTGCCTGCCTGCTTCCCCGCATTTTTGGGTCCACAACCCTCCTCTTCTTCACCCACCATGCCTGAACATGACATTAACTATACCTGCTGTGGTGATATTTCATCTGAGGAGTCCTCCAAAGATGTTACAATTGCTTTGGAACATCTTTGTTTCATTCATTCTAATGTTTCATTTAGTTCAGATGAGATCCAAGCATTGAAAATTCCAATCATGCACAAGCCTGTGTAGAATATCCAGTACATGTTTGCACGCACAGTGATCGATTCAATTGTTTTGTTTTGTCAATGTTAAAAGGATACAGGTTTAGGGAAACAATTTTTATAGATAATAATCTTATTTATAGTCCGCGCATTGAGCAGGAAGCGCAAAATGTTTTCTCTTTCCTGGGGGGCTCAGCAAAATATAATTAAGAAGCACTGGCTTACAGTATCTAGCAAGCGTCACCAGTGTGGCTATTGTATAAGACTTTTAGACAATGACCCATACACCGAATCAATATGGTAAGACCTCAAAAGTTTCACATGGTTTCATCAACCCATACCGACTTGATACCAAGTCAGGATCTTGCATGTCCAGCACCACACAGTTTCAGTTTTCTTCAGCGAACTGAAGCTGGCAGCTGCAGCTGTAATTGTTGACTGATCACATTTGCTCATGCATGAGCCATTTAAGAAAACCAATGACAAACCAATGCACAGTCATTGAAATTGTATAATACTACAAAAGAGTGTGCTTAATGGTAGCCCTTAAAGCTTGCAGGCATCATTTAAAATTAATTAAAAGTATTAAGTGACAAAATGGCAGGTGTATTTTGTACCATATTGATTATTAGTTTAAAAAAAAAAAAAGATGAAAAAAACCTGCGAAAAGGGAGTCCATCACACCTTACACTCAGGGGTTAGGCTCTTCTTCAAGGCTCCGGATCCTTTCCTTATTATTGTATCGATTAGTACTTGCTCAGTATTTCTGCGGGTAACGTACTCATTTCTTATAGCGTCTTTTTCACTATCGTTCAACACCACACTCAAAAAGTCATCCATCAATTCATCAGTGACCCACTCCACAAAGTCACACCTCACGTTGAAGCAGAGCCCCTTCCTCTAATGTTAGAATTAGTATTTCTAAAAAAGAAGAAAAAAAAAACGGCACATTGTCAAATTGCACAGCTCCACACTATTCCAGCTTCATTCTCATTTTCAAGTTGGAGAGGGAATTGAGCCCCTGGTTGCTGAATTAACTCAAAGTAATTAAGGTCCCTACTTCCATATCTGAAGTCCATAAGAAAATAATTCCAACTGGGAACAGAGAGGTTAATACAATTAACTGTCAAAACAGCATGGCTGGTGGTATGTATTGTGAGCAGTCCAAAGGTACGGTCAGGTTTTGCCAGGCATAGATAAATATGGACCAGTGGCTTTGTCTACAGGTGAAGAGGGAGAATAAAAATGACAAAACTGAATGGCAGTTGGTTATTGTTGTCAGGTTTGTGGAGGAGACTTTTGGAAGCTGACATAACTACAGTTGAGTGTGTTTAGATTTCAAGGAAGTGTCAGATATTATCAAGGTAGTTCACCCTTACATTTTGAATTATTTTTGCAACATCAGTATTGAGTTGTAATTGGTCATCTATTTATGAGGTACCCACAGGAGAAGACTTGTCAATACTTTCATAGCCTTTTGTCTCTGCTTTCTTATTCAGCTCCTGTGATGAGGAAACACACTACAGTCAAAGACACCTCATGCTCATTAAAAGTTAATTCAGCCAAAGTTTGACTGCAGCAGTGATCACGCATTTGCTATTAAAATAGATAATGACCGCTTCAAGAGCGGGGTCCACCGGGATTAAATAAATGTGCAGTGTCAGGATTGTTTTCTTATTTCTATACTGTATTTCAACACTTTCAACACGCTCCAGAAACAATGGAACGCTAACCCAGCACTTAATTCGGATGACCATTCCTCTTGGAGAAAAAAACTGGGTGTAGTGACCTCAGATATATCTGAATATCTGACCTCAAAACTACAAATCTCGGAGTAACACAAGAGAAAACATAACATTGTTAATTTGCACACTATCTGACATTGTCTTTTAATTTCAGTCTTCCTCTCTTGTGCCAATCCAATGAAGCAAGATGCATTAAACTGCCTGCCCAATTTGCATATCGCGACTCGTACTCACAGGAGGCAATCCACAGAAGAGATCCGTACCCACAGGTGGCAATCCACATGAAAGAATCATGCACAGACTTGGTCGTGTGTTGTGAAGCTCTGTAATAAGTGAGAGTTGTACTAAAAAGAGATTTACAGTCACAAGCAAAACAATTCAAACTTCTGCAATTTATGTATTAATATTTACAAAGTTTCCTATGAATGGGTCACTGCAAAGACTGAAAAACGTAATATATCAAAAACAATTGATATCGTCTTGAAAGACTGACCATAAATATCAGAGATTATCATCTTACACTAAAACGATTAGGATGACAGGAGCTCGCTTGATACACCTGTAAAACTGCTAAAACTAAGACTTCCAGTCTTAGGTCTAATCATGACAGAATGAAAAATGTTTATGCGGTGACACCAACATCTTCATAATGAAACAAAGGTACTTGATACAATGGCACTTCTATTTCAAAGGCAAATAATGTAGTCCTAAAGGGACACTGTGTACGATTTGACAGTTTTTCATTATGGACAGCAGGAGGGGCTGCATTTACCATTGGCCGTAGCTCTAACAAACATGGCAGCCGCCGGAGAATTGCCACCAACATGTAATATAATTTAATGATAACTCGACCTTAGATTATATTTAAAACATGTTGGTCTTCAAGAACACATTTATTTGCAAGTTAATGAAATGTATAACCATTTAATTGATTCGTTTTTGATGAAAAACAGTCTAAATCTTACACAGCGTCCCTTTAAAATTGGCTGAATATATTCATGTAGTTTGAATTCTAAAGTACACAACTGAAGTTATTGTCCCTCTGCAGCCATGTAAGGACACATTTGGGAAACATAAAGAACAGCTGAACTTCAATGAGAGCCTCAAAGTACTTTTTTATGTTCTTCTTCTGGACCATAAACTTTTTTAATCGTTTTAAGGATTGTAAACCTCAATGCTTGCATCAATGATCAAATGTACATTTAGAATTACAAAAGGGTTTGATGACTTCAGTCTGCCTTGAACAAAACGTGGATATACAGGAATTTTAACTCTGAGAATTTACTTTGTCTCCATATTCTGTGCTCAACGATACTGTCCATTTGCTTTTGCATAAAACATTTCAAAAGCTCCCCACATTGACTAGAATACTTATATCAACCAGGTTCGTGTGTGTCTGCATTTTTATCTTCATGCATATAGATCGGATTGAAGGGGAATCTTGATTCTTCGTTGACAGAAAATGTAGCCACAGCTACAACAACAGCAAAACATATTAAGTGTTATCAAAATCAGAATAAATTTGATTGGCCAAGTCTAACGCACACAAGATAGTTGTGCACACATACTCTCTCACACACGCACACACACAATGTGTGCGTGTGTGAGAGAGTATAGTGTGCACAACTCATCATCATGTAGTGCCGTACAGACCTAGGACCCTAACCTCTCAAATTCCTATTCAGATTCCTGATAAACTTAATACTGTTCTCTGACTGTCCTGTCTGTAGCCTGTGGCTCCACTTTTATGTCAACGAAGAATCAAGATTCCCTTCAATCGGTCCTCTATGCCATGAGCCTAAAAATCCAAAACACACACTATTAAAAAAAAAAAAAAAAAAAAAAAGACACAGACTTGCCAGCACTTGCACATACAGCCTAACATGAAAATGTGTGTTGATGGAACCCGCATTCTGTCACCCAATTCGTTGTAGGATTAGGGTCAGCTTTGTGTAGTTCATCACATCTTCATTCTATTCATGATTTTATTTTAGTGTTGGGTATGGAAATGCATTTTTAAATGGGAAACATCATAAAACAAAATGAATATGTTTCAAAGCGTGACATGCTCGGCTGAGGGAAAAAAGATAAGTAAATGTTGAATCCAGATTATGTAAACTATAATGGTATAAATAAAGATTAAATACGATGATTTGTGAATAGAGACCAAGAGGGAGCTAGCAACAACAGAAAAGCAAGTATTGTTTGGGTTACATATCTCAATGCAGAACAGAATCCAAATTGATTTTCATGCGGGATACAAGAGAAGACGAGGCACTCAAATACTTTTGGGAAAATAAATTAGGGTTTTAGAAATTGTTATGCAGGCATAATGTATTTATATTTCAGATTAAATCTTGAGGCTAATCGGCTCTTAGCGCATGGCCCGAAAGATGACTGGGCAAAGAGAAAAAGGAATGAAACAATGAGTTTTCTCACAGTGTATGTAATACGAAGGGATCAGGGAATTAAGTTAAATGTGACAGGATTAAAAAACAAAGTAATATAGAAACATGTCCCCCTATGTATGACTGTAAAAAATGAAGTTTGTTTTCCCTCTTAAAAAAAAAAAAAAAATCCATCAATTCGTTCTGTATGTATGCTTGACTTTATTAGGTTTTTGAGCATACAGAGATTTATTTCTGTTAAATATTAATTCAAGAGTTTATTTGGCAAGTCAGGATAAAAAAAAATCATACTTAAGATGTCATGAATCAAATAGAGTATTGTACATATTGCAAGCTGTGGAATTAACCAAAAACAAGATCATT
Source organism: Hippichthys cyanospilos (assembly GCF_059441005.1). NCBI lineage: Eukaryota > Metazoa > Chordata > Actinopteri > Syngnathiformes > Syngnathidae > Hippichthys > Hippichthys cyanospilos. Next base: position 14,340,512 of record NC_142379.1, on the reverse strand, counting down.
TACAGGTTAGGCTTTTAAGATCAGGTATAAAATACTTTTTCTAGTTTACCATACATTAACACAGATGAATAAAATACTGTCTCATATTCTAGTGTAGTTTTTATAAGCTAAAAAGTAATAGATCACTTTTGCGTCATTGAGAAGTTTATAGGTTGTGCAAATGAGTAATGTTTTTTTTTTTTTTTTTTTACATGAGACTTTTTATACAAAGTATTTATAGTCCCTAAAATACCTTTCAACTCTGCAAATTGTATAGAAAAAAAACAAAAAACAAAACAGTGTAAAACATTGAGAACCGTAGCCATATTTCTACTGATGGTATCTATCTACTCAGATCTACACCAAAGAACATTGTCTCCACTGCCAACCCCATTGCCTGGGAGTCCCTCCTCACTTTGCAACTGACATCATGTTAACAGTGACTGTCAAACATGCACTACACACAAGAACCAAAACGATGGAGAGTGCTGAAAGATTATTTTACCAGGGGCATGGTTCGTGGCTGTTTTGGAATAATATAACAACCAGAAGACGGTATTCACTCTAAACCAATAAAAGGAAGGCTGTGGAAGCAAAAGCTTTTTTATTGTTATTCTTCCCTTTGTCATAAATGGTGGGTGTTTTTCCCTGGGTGGTTTGTGCTGCTGCATATTCAACTGTCTTGAACCAAAAGTATTTACAGCACATTTTGGAATCAGGCTACCTTTTCTAGAACCACAAAGCAGTAGATACCAAAAAAAAGCGATTAGGTTTATGCTTGAAACTGAGCTTTCATCAAGTAAAATAGATATTGTTGCTGGAAACATATGTAGTACTCCATCCATCCATCCATCCATCCATCCATCCATCCATCCATCCATCCATCCATCCATCCATCCATCCATCCATCCATCCATCCATCCATCCATCCATCCATCCATCCATCCATCCATCCATCCATCCATCCATCCATCCATCCATCCATCCATCCATCCATCCATCCATCCATCCATCCATCCATGATAGTATAGCAGAAAGTTTAAGTGTAATATTGGTTCCCTATACGTTTCAATGATCACATTGTTAGTGTTATAAAGAATGCATTAGATTTCTTGAATTATTGTAAAGAAAACCAATGCATATGGCATGAGTCCAGATACATATTTAGACTTGACAATTGGCAGTCAATTGAATGTCATCTGATACCTCCTAAAACATTATTTAACAAATTGAGTTATAACACCAACACTTGGGCAATTAACTAAAAGCTTGCAGCAAGTACACATTTACACATCTCACATTGTGACAGAAAAATAAAAAAGCCAATAATAATTTAAAGGAAGGGTTTTGAGGCTGAAAAATGAATGGGTCTTACTCAGTAATAGTCTTACTCTCCGTACATTTTTTTTCAAGCCTTCCTTTCTAATTAAATGTCAGCAGTAAGTAATGATGTGCTCCAGACTGTAAGTGCATCAGTTCTAAATAGCACTTGTGAAAGTGTGTTAATGGAGTGGTGGCGCATGCTGCTTCAAGATCGATTATCTGCTGAGACGGTTGCGTCGAGGCCAGCAAATGCAATCTGTAGTCGAAACTATCACCTTAATCTGAAAACTAAAATGATGTTCTTGTCAGGAAGCACTACAGTCTCAGAAATGTTTTGAGCGTAAACGTGAAATGTTATTTAGTTTTATTAAATATATGCAGAATATATGACCAACAAGAAAGCATCTCATTCAGGGTCTTTTTTTTTAAATTACTGTTACGATTATAATAGAGAAACACACCAAATCATTTTCAATTTCTGATCATTGTTTTCAACATATCTACAGGATTTGCTTTGCAGTCTTTTTATAACTGCTGACTTTTGAATCCCTCTTTTTGTCTCAAGAAAGGAGCCTAGTAGAGTAAAGCTAATGCTGAACATTAAACACAAAAGGAGATCTGAGTGTGGCTGAGGTCAGCAAAGAGGGAGAGAACATTATCTGACCAGAGAAAATGCAACCTGGTGTAAATGTTCCAACATCTGCAGTTTGTACAGCATTAGTAAACTAATATTGCCCAAGATGGTGTTCTATTGCAATTGTTAGTTTCAGTCTCCTTTTTATTGTTGTTTAAGGAGCACAAATCAGGAACAAGCATAAAAGTGATTTGTTTACAAAATGTGTTCACAGAATTGAAATAAATCAGCTTTGCGTGTGACATAGACCTTAATAATGTATAACAAGTTCTGCAGCACTAATTGGACATTTTGCTCCCTCTTATTTACTGTTTACTACATAATTCTTGTTGCATGCAGTCAAAATCTCAGCCAGTCTCAACCTTTATTTTGTGACTATGATGCAGACACATACTTATTAGTATGTGTAATCATTTACATCACGTTTTATTTGCGCCATGAAAAAAAAGGTAAAGGTAAAGGAAAAAAAACTAGGGGTTTTTTCATCATGCGCTGACCCAAATTAGTATGCCATCAAACCCAGATTAAGAACCACTGTACTAAACAAGAAAAACTGTTCGCTGGAGCCAAACACATGTGCGAATGATCAAAGGCACTAGCTCTGCTTCAGTTTCAGTCAGGAAAAACCCTGCTATTTTACATGGAAGTACTTATTTAATATACACATCATATTTTGACAAAACAAATGTGGAGCATTTTGATCTTGTCCTCTTTAACATTTTGAGAGTCGTTTAAACAGTGAATGGGGCAAAGTGCAGCCTTAAGTGGAATTGCGTGTTAGGGTGGTTCAGGCAGCCAGTGGAGGTATGTTTTGTTTTCAGCGGTTCTTTAGCTAAACAGTGTCAGCAGTACATGCATGAGAACAATCTTATGATGTCCCAAATGTCATAATATGATGTGGTCAAAATTTATCATGGAACAACAGCAAACGCGTTTATGTAACTCTTAGGTAAATATCACACAAAAAGCTGCATGGTCTGTAGTCTCACTGCTTGAATCACTTTTGCCAGCACAAGTGGAGGACAAAATGAGATTATAAGATCACAACAAAACAATTTCATTAGTACATTTGTTCCAGCCCTAGAGCCTTTCATTATCACCAAGAAACACAATATATTTGGCCAAACAACTTAATGCAGTTTGAGATGTTTTGCAGCGGCATAAAGTTACTTTTGAGCAATTGCATGTTTTAAACCTTAAAAATCGTCATGATTTTCATATGTGGACAAGTTGGGAGAGGGTGTGTACCCGAAATGCAGAGAGGCAGACAGGCTGGGTGTGTTCAAAATAATCATTTCATATATAGATGACAAAAAATAAAATAAGGTTTAAAACTGCTTAAAAAGTAACAAACACAAAGTCCCAGAAATAAACTTAAAAACTCACACTTGACTACACACTCGGGAAAACGCAGGAAAAAAAACTCACAAGGACAACAAACAGCTGATAATAATGACCTGACAAAAAAAAAAAAAAAAAAAAATTGAAAGGAAACAGAAAACTAAATACACTCAAAACTGACGAGATAACAATGAACACCTGGCTGATTGGTACATACAAGGGAAGCAGAACGACAAGGACGGGTGAATGAATGCAATCACCCTAACAAGACACTGACTAAAGAGGACCAAAATGTGAACAACTAAACACAAACTCAAACCCAAGACATGAAAAAAAAACACACATTCCAGTGATCATACATTTCAATATATCCAAGAAAATACATCTAGTTTCATCAATCCAGCTCTCCAGCAGAAATTCTGCACATTAATTTGTAATTAACTTAATTAGAACAATGGCTTTCCTGGCATATTACTTTTTCACCTATATCGCCACAAGGCAACTACTGAATGAGTACCACTGATTTTAATAGCTAGACGGAAAAAAAAAAAAAAATATATATATATATATATATATATATATATATATATATATATATATATATATATATATATATATACGCCATCGCCTGGCACACCCAAGCTGGAAGGCCCATCGGCATTGAATGGACTGTCCAACACTTGGATTAGAATACTTATATACAAATACATTTAAATATAATATTATTATATATATTATTGAATACATTTGAACATACTTGCAAATATGCTCAAACAAGCTTGGTTGTCACAAATATTTACTCCACATTAGCAATTCCATGCGTTCGTAGGCTACCAAAATGAAACATATTAAAAAAAATTGCAGGTTGCCTCATTCAAGCAAAAAACACATACTCAGTTTTAACCACAAGCTCTTGAATGAGCCACTTTGCATTTAAATATACAGTAATGTAATTGAAATTCATCTTAAAGAATATCCATCATCCCATCTTATTTGGGAAAGTATCAGTTCATGTCATTTCCCATTGGCTAGGAAACGAAAAATGCATCTCCAGGTGCAAATGCAAATTGAAGTTAGTGTATAAAGAATCTTGGTTGTTGAATGGCCTGAGATATTAGACGGGTGTGTATGAATTTGATTTGTGTGCTTTGTGACACCAATTATGCAGACGTAACGCAAAAACCAAGGGGAAGAAAAAGCATGACACCTGCCACACTCTCGGTTAAAATTGCCACACATAATTAACCCTGTTCATGAATTAAACATGATTAGTAAAGGTGAACTGTGACGCACAGCCTTTTTAGCTGAAAATAAATTTGTATTTTTATTTATTTATATATTTCAGGCATTTAGCGTCTTTTGGGAGGCATGCATAGGACAAAGCCTAAAATCCTATCTGAAAATTTTAAACTAGAGCTGGTTTATATTTTCCAACAAAATATGTCCATAATGTACATCATGTACTGGTTTACTGCATACACTCTGAAAGCCAACCTTCAAAATCTGATTTTTGTAAGCAATCATGTGTTTCACACTTCCCAAATTTGGCGGTACCTAATCTCAAAATTTGCATTGCTTCAGTGCTCTGACTTTATTTTTGTGTGTAAAGAGAGACATTCCTTTACCCTGTTAACAGTTTTAAGCTGTCAACACTGTTCAGAAACTTGTCTGGCGATTCAAATGGAATGATTACACCATTTAACCCAACTAAGTTGCACCAAATTCAGTGTGTGTACAAGCATTAAATTGTTATATTGAGGTGTGGTCACTTGGATAGTGTTCTTTAATGTGGTGTGCGTGTGTGTGTGTGTGTGTGTGTGTGTGTGTGTGTGTGGGTGGGGGGGGGTCTTGGTTCAAGATTCGCTCACGATAGAATGTGTATAGAGTTAACCTTTAGCAATATATTAAACATGGCTGTAGTTAGACCTGGTGCCAGTGGATTTAACACATTTGATCTTGCTCTGCATCATTACTGTACTCTATGTATAAATGTGTTGGTTAAAGGCATAGTGGCAACTGTCATCTAGCTAGACATCAGTGACGCACCAGACAGTATATACTGTATATGTATATATATTTTTTGTCTCTCAAATATGTATGTCATTTATTTAGAGTGTAGTGATCCACAAGTGAAATTGTCTCTTTACTTTTTCACCCAGCAGAGTATTATTAGTATTCATTTATTTATTTTTAAGATCGATTTCTATGAACTCTACCAGGACACATCAACGTGGAAAGTCACCAGGAAGGAAATATTCTGAGCATGTGTTCATTTGTATAAATGTTCAAGTCCCTTCAGTTATCAGTTTGGGAGTTTAATAAAGTCTAAAGACCTGAACACGGTTTGAGTTATCAGTCTTGCTTATAACAAATATAAAGAGGTTTTTAGTTTGAAAAAAATTGTTGGTTAAAATAGTAAATGAAGTGCATTGTTGCTGGATATATTTAAACATAATGAAGATGTACCCGAAGGTAATATTATCACGATGCTGATGTGTCTTTATTCCTGTGACAGTTAATACGATTCTCATTCAAAGCATCTGCATTCATAATCCTTTTAGACTATGAGGATAGAAAAGGGCCCCGTCATGGGGGTGTCACTGAAGGGTTACCTGCAGAGCTTGAGCTGAATTGCACTTCACATTAGATTGAACTCAGTGATGGGAATGAGCTCTCTTTAAATCTTATTGTGTTTCTGTCACCATGAATAATGCACCAGAAATCTGTTTTTCAGTGGTGCCTTTTCAGCTTTGCTTTGCTAAGAAATGGAAAAAAAAAAGCACATCATTGTTGAGTCTCTTCCTGAACTTAATCTAATTTATCTTTATGTGGATATTATAATGAGAAAAATCTTTGGTGCTGATAAAAGTAACCTTATGATTCCTTAGATTATTTACAAACTATTTTTACACTTAAACCTGCTGCTATACTATGATAGATAGATAGATAGATAGATAGATAGATAGATAGATAGATAGATAGATAGATAGATAGATAGATAGATAGATAGATAGATAGATAGATAGATAGATAGATAGATAGATAGATAGATAGATAGATAGCATTTATTATCATTTCACCTGCACAAGTACAAGGCAACGAAGTTTTGACTTCACAAGCTGGAACCGTGACTGACAGGGGGGCAGACAGCATAACCTGGTAGTATTCGCCACAATAGCGCTCTCCGCTAACAGCAGGAAAAACAAAGAGTTTTCGCCAATTCCCCAAATGAAGGGCATGGCAAGTCTGGGGGGAAAAAAAAATCCCTGCTTATCCTCCAACAAAAAAAAAGGCACTACACCATTTCTCGCACAAGCATGCGGATGGCTGGGGGAGAGACAGTGGGAGTAGGGGGTGCCATGACGTAGCACATAGCAACAGTTCTAGCACTTTCACAGCACAGTTACGTTACATGGGTGGAGATTAGGACCAGCGGTGACGTTGAAACTTGTGTTGTCTATTTATTGATGTCTATGAATGTGTGCCAGTCCAGTCCAACCAACAATCTTAAGGACATCTCATAGGAAGGAGAAGAAAGATTGTCGTATCCGGAGAATTACTTGTCCTCCTGGGAAAGAGAGTCCAGGTGGTGGTTGTTTTGGGAGCATGCCAATAAAGTGTGTTTTTGGTGCTTTTTTCAGCGCTAAAGATACATTTATCACCGTAGGGTACTAACGAGTGGAACAGTGAAAGATGATGGGAAGAGGGGTGAACAGTTCAATACAAAGACTCGAGTGCCATTTTACATTTTAAAGACTCATTTCATGAACTTTACATCACGAGCCAGTAAAAAGTAAGTATTTAGAAATTGAATAATATTACCTTTTAGGCCGACACAGATTCAATATCGAAGGATACAATATTGAAGGAGGCTAATCTTGATCTACTGATCTGACTTAGAATAGAATAGAATAAAATCCCTTTATTGTCATTGTATGGCTGGTATACAATGGAATTTGGAGTGTTGCTCCGTTTGATGCATAATAATAATAATAATAATAATAATAATAATAAATGGGGGCCAATGTCATTCTGTTTTAAAGCATTTCGGCTATTCTCGTTCTGAAAGGCCAATATCAGTTGTGAGACATTCTGTCTCGAGCTGTCTGGGATGTGCTCTATGTTCTGCTGAAGAGCCCATGGCAGCAAGGAGTCACATTATCTTTTTGGGCTGCTCTTGGCCACCACCTACTTGCCGTAAAACCACACCCCTGATCTTGGTCCAGAGGGCTGTCCTGGTCTCAAATTATTTTCCATCATCTGCGAGCTGTGCTTTCTCTGGGCTCGCACTTAGGACCTGTTTGCCATGGTTGACCTTTCCATTGGTATGAAGCCCCAGACAGCGTAGGTCTTAGGATCACTGGGACACACAGGCCCCTCCACTCATAAAATAAGTACTATGAATGCTCAGTGAGTTGACACAATTGAGTTAAATCCTTTGTTTCAATTGAAGAAACACCAAGTCCTTATTACTGTAGCTCTACAAACTTTCATGTAATAACTTTAGTACAAGTATAAAATGGTTCGTGTTCAAATCACAAATCATTATTTAACTGGCCAGATAATCCAGACGTCCATTTTCCACGGTGTTTGTCCTTGCTGACTTTTGTGTGAGTGGTTTGGTACACAATGGACTCAACAGAGTTCGGGTTTTTGATAAAGCTTCAAGGTTTTAGGCATACATTAGAGGCTTTGCTTTCTTGTTTGACCTTACATACCTTAGCATCTACAGTATTCATCCATTTAATAAGTAAATTACTTCTTCTGTGTTTCTTTCGGATTCTGCAATGCCCTAGAACAAGGATAAAAATGTTGGTATGACAAACATCACATCGGTTTGCTGTAGTGGTGGGATATTTGGCTCTTTGAAGAGAACAAACCATTCATGAACTGTATAAAATAAGGCCATTCAAAAGAATGGCTTTTTTTTTTACCCTGTTTTTTCTTTATGTTAAAATATCAATGTTTTACCCTAAAAATAAACGATGGAATTAGTAATACATAGTAACAAGCTTTGTCATAGTTTTCAGCGTTTCATATAATGTTTTGTTCTTCTATAATACGGTCAGTACTAATCACATTTAGGCATGTAGGGAAATTTGTCAAGGCTTTATTTAGACATTTGGAGAAGTATTTAAAAATAAACAATCAATAAATTTGTATTCTCTTTAAGATATGAGTAAATATAAACATGCATACATAGGAAGGTGAATGGCTTCTTACAAAGTTTCGAGTTCCATCCCTCACAGCGAGGAGCTCTTCAAAAACTTGGTCCGTATGTGAACGTCACATCCCAAGTTTGTTGCATCATGTACCAATCCAAACATCGTTCTGAGAGGAGGAATACGATTACTGAATTCTCGACCTCAGAGACCTAATAATATAGCTGGCTATGGCTATGGCTGATATAGACCTTTCATTGAAATACCAGCTGCAGGTGGAGGAGATTTGATCTCTAAATAACTTATGACACCTAAAGCAAAGATTGCCGCTTGCTGCCAGTGAAACTATGTGAAACTGAATGCAATGCAGAGCTGCACTCTGCTATTAGGGCTAAAAGGTGTCAGAAACGTTTAAGGACTGATCACAAAAGATGTAAAATATTTCAAACTCAAATGACAACCGACAAGTTTTCAAACCGCATGGCAAAATTTTCCGTATCAAGAGACTTTGCCTCCAACTACTACTACTACTGTCTACATTTCAAGATTTGTTTTGTTGAGATCAGGGGTGTCAATTCTATGGCCTCCCCGCGATGAGGTTTAATCCAGTCCTCAAGACGATTCCATGAAGCATTTGGGGGGAAAAAAAAAAGAATCGGACTAAACCTGTAACAGAGGCGTCAGGATAGAGACCCAAACCTGTGACCTCACAGTAGGACTGTATTCCTCTAGATTGGAACAATATAAACAACAAATGTAAACATCCTGTATAATTAAAGTAAAAATATATGTATAATGAATGCAACCCAAATGTCCAAGGATGTGCTTCAGGTAGGAAGGAGTTAATAAAACCGAAGAGATTTGTGCTGATGGTGACGTCAATAGTGATGTCATTCACTGGCGAAGTGAGTGAGAAACACATGGGCACAAGCGACGATATGAGAGAAATACTTTTGTATGTCATGCGGACGGAAACTCTAACTTATGAATAATATATATAAACGATGTAAATTAAGATATATTAGCAATTATACTCAACTTAAGTTAACTTTAGACATTGATAGACAAGTGAAAGCAGTGTAAATGTAAACAAATACTTCAAACCACAAATAGACAACATTTTCGACATTTACTTGCATTCTCATGGACGCACGAAGAATAATGAAAGAAATGTAGCAGGCCGAAGTGACCAGTTGTTTTGATTGTACCAAATAATTTGCTGATCGCTTCAAATTTATTTGCAGCTCAACTGTTAGTTCATGACGGCAACTATTTGAGATGACATCATGATTTCCACTTCTGTGTGAGTTTTATAACGTACAGCATTACATGAGTGACAGCCAGTATCCAAAATTGAGACAATGTAACTCCATTTTTTTCTGTCTCAAGTCTTTGCAGTTCACAGCACTCCTCGCAGTTGTATAACCAATGACTTTGGGACATGTTTCTTCCTCTGGATATTTGACTTGTATTGTATTTGTTTATTTGTTATATGTTATATACAAAATATGTTTTTTCTTTTTTCAAGCAAATGAAAAAAAAAACATATACAGTGGGCCCCCGGGTTACGAACTTAATCCGTTCAGCGGCTACGCTCGTATCTCGAATTGCTCGTATAGCGGGCAATCCAAACCCATGTTAATTCGTGAATGCGTGCAACGCGTGCAGAAGCCTTAGGTAAAATCATCACGCTGTATACATATATTAATATTGAGTGACATAATCTACTGTGCAGTAGCGTTAAATAACAAATACAAAGGAATAATGACTTTTACCTTTGGAAAGACGTGACTTGGGCTGAGATAAGCAGAGATGAGCAGAGATGAATGCTCGAAGTCAATACGGTAAGTCAGATATGCTATTGGTCTTACAGTGTCATAGTAACTTTTTCAGTCAGGGTTTTCTCTACTTCCTTCCATCCCAACCAGCTGTGCCATCAAGCTAGATAAAGGCGTTCGGCCAATAGCATATCGGCACTTCTGTGATTGACGTGTGACGCCGGCCAATAGCATCTCCGTGAGTGAGACCGCGTGACCTTAATCGACCAATAGCATATTGGCGTCTCCTTGACTGACTGATAATTATTCGCACTTTATTTTTAAACGGTTGGAATGTATTGACATCTTATTGATTAAAACACATTTAAACCTGTGACGGTTTTTTGTCCTGCAATCGGCACACTTAATTTCATGTCAGCTGTTTTTCCCGACGTGAATTGAGCTGGGTGGAGGCGGAGGGGAGGTTGTGTGTGTTGTATTAACTAGGCACCACACTTATAGCTTGTTCGAACGTCAGTTCACTGTTGGTTTCAACTCACAGAATTGCGACAATGGCGCTGTCCCAAAGCATGTCGGGAGGTCGCCGACTAACATGACATGCAGTTTTGTCAAGCAATCATTAAATAGCACTGTAATACTACCCGTAATAGGGTGCAGAGTTTAATGTCTTGAGTTATTACGGCAACGCAGATGGGTTATTGGTCTTACAGTGTTACAGTAACGCTTTCAGTCATGGTGCAAATCACGGAGATACTAAAACATCATCCTCTTATTTCTTCCTTTACCGCTGCTAGTAATTTTAGAAGCTATGTCTAACAGATAAAGTTTGCAAAGTCTTCAAAACATTCCGTTTTTCACTCATTTTCTCTACCTCCTTCCATCCTGTCCCATCAAGCTAGATAAAGGCGTTCGGCCAATAGCATATCGGCATTTCTGTGATTGACGTGTGACGCCGGCCAATAGCATCTCCGTGAGTGAGACCGGGTGACCTTAATCGACCAATAGCATATTGGCGTCTCCTTGACTGACTGATAATTATTCGCACTTTTTTTTAAACGGTTGGAATGTATTGACAATTAATTAAAAAAAACACACACATTTAAACCAATGACAATTCTTTGTCCTGCAATCGGCACATTTAATTTCATGTCAGCTCTTTTTCCCTTTAGCTGTACAAACACTACACTTAAATGGTAATATATATTTAGACACCGTGAGTGAGACAGTCAGTGTGAGGTTGTAAGACCAATAGCGTTCACGTTACCGCCACAAGTATCTGTTAATGATTGTAGATGACGCAACTGCTGAATATGTTGACGCAGTTAGGCGAGAACATTTCTACATACTCAATGGCTGGTTTGTCGGAATGCTCGTAAGGCGAGAGGTTTGCTCGTAAGCGGAGGACAAAAATCTCCCTGATCCACGCTCGTAAGGCGAATTGTTCGCAAATCAGGGTGTTCCAATTCGCAAATCAGGGTGTTCGTAAGCCGGGGGCTGACTGTATCTTAAATTCCCATTTGTGTCATACACTTGAGGAAAAATGCTATGCGATTATATATAGGTGACTTGAAAGGGAGTTACCGGTATATTTATCTTTAATCCCCCCCACAACAACTTACATATGACACTTGCTGGAGGCTAATTCGAACAAGGCCAGTGTGCAGAGCAAAAATCTACATGTAATTAACACTAATTTTTTTGCAGATGTAAACCATGATTTTACCTGTCTGGCTCACTCAAAAACATTTATTTTGTGGTGGTATTACGCGTGTAAAGTATGTCTGTTTATTTCAGTGTGGCCTGCTAAAGCGTCAGCTTCAGATAGATTGAGGAAATGTTGACACTTTCTTATGAGTTGATGATAACCTGCGCAGTGGAACCAGGCAGAACGAAGGAGTTAATCAATGTTTTGAGTCTTCCCTTCACTTTATTCAGGTCTTACACAAGTGCAAAGTAGGTGAGAGATGTCCTACACAATGTGTGTCAGGGTGCATGCCAGTCTGCAGACGAATCACTTGACAGAATCTAATTATCACTGTTCTGTTTGGGCAAACAAAGCAGCACAGAGAGATCCCACTGACACATGCAGCTGTGACAGACCAAATCTGAATGAGGGAGAATCAAAACATGTGCTTTTTTTGCATCAATGTTTTTTGAGGGCTGTAGAAAGGCATTCATTTGCAACATATGGGTGATGCTTCATTTCGATTTTTCTGTATATTTCCATTTGTTGTTTACTTTGGAGTTTCCGACAGGAGTGCTGAGGAGTTTCTTTAAAAATGAAATGAAGCAGTTTATTGCTCAACTCCTCTGAGATTGGCAGTAATGCAAACAAAACATTTAGCTGCTGTGCATTGTCACCGGTGTTCATTCCTGAGCTGAGCACATCTGTTGCTACAAAGTGGACACACATTTGAATAATGACTTATGATACAATGTCACGATTTTGATATTTGCATAAAAGTCGTAAAATGTTAATCAAATCTTGAGGGACTGACTTAATGCTCGTCAAATATTAATTTGAATTTGGGTTCAAGTATAGTTTATTAAGAAAAAAAAACACACACAATCACGACTTGATAATTAAAATGTACATGTGACGAGCTGTGACGAGCACTCGACTTGTCTCCCTCTCCATGAAAATGTGTGTGATGTTATGGAGCAAAAAGATACCTCAACAGAACAAGAATGGGCTGGGGAAACAAAAGATCATCTACATAGCTTCAACAATTAGTACTTCAATACACTTAAACACTTATTGAGCGTTGATGAAAAAAAGATGATATAGCACAGTGGTAAACATGTTTCAACATGTTTTTTTTTTTTAAGTGTGACACAAGTCTAATGCAAAGTGAACAAAAAATTGCAAAAAACACAAACAAAAAACAAGAGTCATCGGGTTTAGCATAAACCTATTTCTGTAGTGAGCAATTGAATATAGGTTTGAAAGTACTGTTTTTGTATATCATTACTTTGTGTCTTTTATTTATAGTTTACAGAGAATTTGGGTTTGCCAAAGTCAAAAGTCAAAACCACTACTCTGCAGAAATGCAAAGTTACAAATAGTATTCGTTCATATGGTGAAATCGAGCAGTGATTAGAATTCTCTTTATTTGGTCCATGACCTCTCAAATAATTCTATAATGATCGTATTAAAGCTATAATTCTACTTTGGTTTCTTCATCTATCAGACACATGTAGATAAAGTTTCTCCTTTGTGGACAACCCACAAACTAACTGACCTCAATCAACTATTCTTTTAATTACAGTAGGACAAAATGCATTCAGTCATCCCATCTTCACAGCTCAGCCATTTGGATGAGCCTGATCAGTGCTTTTGACAGAAACCATGTGAGCATGAAGGATCAGAATGTATGTAAAATGCTATTATGTACTGCATAGGGTTGGGCAATGACAATTGAGCTTTGAGACCATAAATCCAGTTCTCACGGAATCGTTACAGATTTTAAAATGTCGGTGCTAAGTTTCGGTTCTTAGGTAGAAGAAAGAAAGAAGAGAGACTGTGTGCGTGCGGCACATAGCCTATTCTGCTGCCGAATCTGTCATGCGGCTGCACTGCAGCTTGTCCTCGCTTGCCACTTCTCCCGCTCAGCCTCGCTGCCCGCACTCCATTGGGCACCGGCGGCGGGAAAATGTATACCGCAGCAGCAACTTGCGTGGGGGCCTTCCCAGGCATTTCCACAGCAATGTCGCCCACCCTTATCCACTGTGGTGGTCGTCAGCTTTCGCGGAATCGGTGATCTTGCCAGGCTGACGGGTGGCCTCGACCGGTGACAAGCGCAACTGCTGCGCATCTAGACCCCAAGTTAGAATCAGCAAAGTACATTTAAGTGTAGCAGGAATGAAAACAATAAGTCAACACAGGAGTGCATATACACAAGTAAAATTTAGATTATGGCATACACAGATGCAGCATACGGACATAGAGTACAAGTGTTGTTAACCATAGTAAGACTGCTTGGGTGAATTACATTTCTTTCTTGCCCTGCAAATGCAGCTCTGTGTTTGTCATGTTTTTGTTTTTTTGTTTTTTTTTAAAAAGAATACATTTAGCAGATCAACTTATCGAATATCACTAGCATGCTTTAACTACTGTGTTATTGTATTTTCTTAAACTTGTCAAAAGTAAAGCTTTCATGATACAATTATCGTTAAAAATGGCACCCCAATCTGGTAAATTGTTCACTGATAACTCCTAAAATTATTGAATCATTTTATTTTTAAATCTTGTTTGTGGGGGAGCTAAAATCATATTTAGTTTTTTAGAATTCTCATCTAAAATCCAAAATGGCAGAAAATACAATATGGTGCCCTTCCTTCTGTCATGTCTTTTTTGTTGATATACTATATAAACATCAAGTTATTCAATTGCTAATTTCATTTGTTTTACTAAAATATTACAAATCAAATTTGTTTACCTTTTTAACTTTCAAACATAGTGTACTGAAGGCCAAATGCTACAAGTGTGTCTTTTTTGTTCTTACGTGTGCATGTGCAAATAACCTATTTCATTTGTTTTTAAATGCTGAATTTAGCATCTGACATTATATATATATATATATATATATATATATATATATATATATATATATATATATATATATATATATATATATATATATATATATATATATATATATATTCTAACTTAAGGAAGGAATAGACACAGGGAAAGCGAACCAATATTTAGCAGCTTACACAAACACTTTTTTTGTAGGTGGATGAGCCCTTCATCTACTTGGCTCAAAGCCACCTGGTGTGGTCACCCTCGCATACAAACACATGAGGCATGTTTTGGTGAAACAAAAGTTGTTAGTCCACCAGCAAAACAAAAAGCCTTCGGCAATTGGCAGACAGACCTTCCGTTGGTATCTGATCAAAGTCAGATCAAGTCATCATAGTTAATGGTGAATAGTAGTACACAATGTATTTAATTTGAATACACTGTACAACAGAGTTTTACAATTGTATGACAGTAAATGATGGTTAAAAGAGCATAGACTTGACACGTTCATATAGCCACCCTATCCACTTTAAATGCTACCTACTCTCTCACCTTTTATTTTTTCCCCTGCTAAGCCTGGATGTATTCAATGTGACTGAAGAATAATCCTCGGTCAAGTAAATGTGTTAAGGACTACAGAAGGTGCTGGTCTTTTTTTCTCCAGTAAACTAGTGCTCTGCAGTAAATTGCGGTCTGCTGGCTTGAAGAGCATAACAGACAAACCATTGTAGGAAAAAGCAATCGGAGCAAATAAGGACGTGCTCTACCAGGCAGAGCTTTGTCTCTTATTGACTGCAGCTGATGTGAGTTGCTTTTCTGATGTCCTTTGTGATTTAAGAATGATAGAAAGGGAAATTGTAGCACTAAATGAGGTGGAGTTAGTTAGATGAAGGGGGCTTTAGAGGGAAAGTACATTTCCCACACCGCAAATGTGTTTGAATGTATTTAATTAAAAAATGATTTCCAACTGCTGCGGTCAATACCGTACTGAGAAAGCTGATCAGTTGATTCGCCTGAAAATATGGCAAATTCAATTGAATTTGGCAGTCTTACATTCATCTGTGTGATTCTTTATTTTGGTACTCGATTGTATCTTAAAATCAGAAAATGTAACAGTTTGTGATTTTCTTTCGTCACTGTTAAATAATGACTACAGTATGAATGATGCATTCGTCCAGTTATTTTCTGGGCCACTTAAGTAAACAGGGGTCTTGGGTGTGCTGCAGCCAACCATAATTGACTTTGTATGAGAGACGGCAAACAAACTGAACTGGTTACAAGTCTGTCACAGGGCACACATAGAAAAACAATAATTTGCACTTATATTTACATGTGTTATATTTGTAATTAACAGTGAGTGGGAGAGCAAAGATAAGATGGTTGGTGCCCACACTGTATTTTTTGTAGCTGCTTTTTGTAGCTACCAAAGTCGGATTGAATAAGGCATAAAACCAGTGAAACAGTTATAACACAGTGCAGTGAACACACACAAGGCATAATACATCTTACAGTGTTTTTTTTTATTGAGCTTGAGGCTTTTTGCAAACTACATTATTTTGTCTTAATGCCAGATGTATTATGAAAGTGCTTATCTTCATTTTATTTGTCCATGTAACCAGTGAATTTTCTCACCATGGAATCAATAAAGTCTTCTTCTTAATCTTCTTTGCTATTTAGCTCAGTAAATGACTGGAGGTGGGTGATGTGATAAAAAAAAATATGTCAAACAATTAGTGCAGTTTCTGTGAATCTCTGAGCAATTATGCTTTAATTAGTACAGCCTACATTTGTCAACAAGAGAACAATAGTCTCTTGTGCCACTTTCAAGTTCATTTCACCCATGTTATTCAATCAAGTGAAACATTTTTTTGTTGTGTACTGACAACACAGAGCACACATTCTCAGCAGGTACAGCTGTTCAAGATGAAAACCGATGTAAGAAATTTTAAAGTTCTAGACAGCCTGATTTTTTTTCAATAAAGTTGGATTTTTAGACACTATCATACCATATTTCAGAGACAAAAAAAAAGATAAAAAAAAACAAGGTATCAAGTTCAATGGGTAAAATACATTAAAACTGGAAAATAAATAATGCATCCATCCATCCATACATCAATCCGATTTCTAGAGCCGCTTATCCTCACAAGGGTCGAAGGCTTGCTGGTGCCTATCCCAGCTGACTCTGGGCAGTAGGTGGAGGACACCCAAAACCGGTCGCCAGCCAAATGCAGGACACGCAGAGACAAACAACCATTCATGCACTCAATCACAACTAAGGACAATTTAGTATGTCCAATACACCTGCCATGCATGTTTCTAGAGTGTAGGAAGAAGCCTGAGTGCCCAGACAGAATCCACACGGGCTCGGAGAGAACATGCAAATACAGTGGTACCTCGGTACTCGACCATAATCCGTTCTGAGGTGGTGGTCGAGCACCGATTTGTTCGAACACCGAAAGCAATTTTCCCATAAGAAATAATGGAAAGTATGTGTGCACAAGTAAATGTGCACAAGCAGTACATGATAAAGATAAAGATAAATAAAGCATTATAAACCATTTTGTATAATTTACTTACGTTTTGGAGAGTGGTTGATGGCATACAGGAATGGATGTGGAGAGGACGGGAGGGAGTTACTCCTTCCATGATGACGCTAGCTAACTGCGACGCGAGGTACACCGCGTTCATATTTTGCTATAATTTCCTTCTTCGGTTCAATAGTGGTCCTCATTGTTTTCCTCTTTGCCTTCCCCTTATCACTGTCTTTCTTTGGACCCATTATTAAGGGCTAGAGCAACACGAAAAAGTTTAAATCCGGGAAGAAATACTCGAACAAACGTCTTACTCCGCTGGCGGTCTGAGTTGAACTGGCGCTTACCCGCTGGCCGAGAAGGGCCGAGGAGCGCGTTCGGGTCGGCTCGGCTCGGCTCGGCTCGGCTCGGCTAGTCGAGAACCGAAAATCTGTTTGAGGTCCGATGCATTACCTACTTGAATTTTTTGGTCGAGCACCGATTTGGTCGAGTATAGAGGCGGTCGAGTACCGAGGTACCACTGTATGGCTAATTTCTGAACTCTAGCAAGACATATGGAATTAGGGATTGGTCAGTATCGATACCAGGTACAAGAGTCAATATGGGCCAGTATGACCTTGTTTTTTTTAAAGTATGAAGGACTCATGGATGCTGCCGGTACCAGCCACCGGTACTTAAGGCAGTGCTTCTCAAATAAGTGAGGCGGACCCCACTGGGGCGGCACGAAATGATGCCAGGGGGATGTGGATGACTTCAGGGAAAATGATTTGTTTTTGCCACGTGAAGTGTAATTGTGATAAAATGAGGATTGACATCTTTTTATTTTTTTTCAGGCACGTTGATGCTCTTGGGGATTTTTTCTTCTTAGCCAAACCATTAACCTGTGTGATCGCTGTAAAAAAGTAGTAAACGGTTGTTAAATGTAAAAAGTTAAATAAATGTACCCTTTTGTCAATGTTAAAAAGGGTACAGTTTCAGGTATGATTCAATTTAAACAGATAACAATCTTATTTATGATTGCCGTGGCAAGTGGGGAGACGCTAAATGTTTGCTCTTTCCTGGGGGGAGGCTTTGCAACATATAATTGAGAAGCACTGACTTAAGGCAAGGAAACCCCCCAAAAACGATGGCATTGAGTAAGTCCTCTTCTTGAGTATTTGCTGTCATACTGCTGCTGTTTGTCACACATCAGCAAATCATCATCTACCACAGAAAGAACCCCATTTCTTCCCACTATTTTGTACTTGTGTTAAACAAACACTTTAGCAAAAAGATATTGGTACTTTATATTGGTGAGCACTCCAAGAGTAAATACTCATAATGAAAAAAAATCTCTTTTTGAAAAAGTCGTATCAAACTTCACTAGTTCAGGGGGATATTCCATAAATGCAAAAAAGAGAAGTTCAAATGCTGCGAAGTCTATGTACATATTGCTTTAAATGTGAAAAAATCCTATAAAAAAAACAACAACAAAAAAAACTCATTAATTCTTAAACCAACAGAGTTCCATTGGGACGTAGTGGTAGTGTACATTTATATCAGAGATGTCCAAGTGACAAATGTACAGCAATTGTGTAATGTTGTAACTTAGAGATTTAACTTTCAAGAATAGAATTTTTCCAGTCATTTTTCACACAACTGCAGAAAAGACATATGTACTGAACCTGTATGGAAGACAAGAATGGGTCAATAACTCCCACAAGATTTAAATATCAAATTATAGCAAACAATGAAAATTGGATGAAAAATAACTAGTGTAATTGGACCACAAGCATTTCAGTATACTTCACCAAAACAGACTGCGCAATATCGGTCATTTTGATATGTGTTGTAGCTTTAAACTAGCAGGATCTACGGAAGGAAAAGAGCTAACATGTCAGCTGAGACCTAACGAAAAATCCTTAGGACAGATTTCCTTCTTTTCCAAGTCAAACCAAATACTGTAGAAAGAAAACCAAGTGATGATACTACTACTACTACTACTACGACTACTACTACTACTACTACTACTACTACTACTACTACTACTACTAATAAAAATAATAATAATAATAATAATAATAATAATAATAAATATGAAAAACCTCTCAACAGGACATTCTTCTCACCTAAGACAGTTGGCATGCTGCATGCACACATTCACATACTTTAAGCATAGCTTGTACCAGAAATAGATTGTCTTAAAAAAATAGTATCACAGAAGCATGTGGTTTACTTAGCTTAGTCTAGCAATAGCTTTGTTAAACAATCTAGTACATATTAGGAAAGATCTCAGCTGTAGCTGAAAAATGAGCCGTTTTCTTTTTTCATATTTACGATACATTTGCATGCTAGATCACTATTTTGTTGAAGTCAGGAGCTGTAGGTTCAAATTCTCATTTCCTAACTGTCTTCGGTTTCTTCCTACAACCCAAATCAAATTATTCAAACTCAGGGGTAAATTGAAAATTCAATTGTCCATATATATTAATGTGAGTCCAAAGTATACCCAGACAGGCATCAGATGGGTTAGGTTTAGATTACCCACAATAATAAGAAGGAAAAGTGGAACAGATGATCAAATGGAGGGCTAAAGAGACCATTCGGCTGCATTATCCGTAATAACTTGATGTATTTTGGTTTCATCATCATTTTCATCTCTTTCTTGAATTCTAAAATCACTGCTTACTACAATATATTATTCTTTGTGAAAAATATACCCAGTAAAACAGGCCAAAATCTTGCACTTGCACTGCAAAGCTGCAAACATCATGTCATTTGGGTCACTATGGGGACTTTTTTAGTTGTTTATTAAGACACATTCATTCGGGAAACATCCCTAGTTTTTTACAGATGAGAGTTCCTGTGTTGGTTCTAAGCGCGTAAGCATAATGAGGAAAACAGTCATAAATCAAACTCTCTCAGTAGAGTCTAAGGTAATCAGCTATGGGTCAGGTGGGACACAAACCTTTGGGAGGGAGCCACTAGAAATAGACAGAAAAATTGTTATTCAGGACAGAGTGTAATGGCAAAAACTAGAGCTGCAACACTCATTAGCAGAGTAACAGAACTGTCTTAGCTCAGAAACTTTTAAGTATGATCCAATTTTGAGGTAACATTAGAGATGAAAGAACGTTGTGCTGAATACCATATGCAAGAGCATCACAATAATCTTATTTTAATACTGTGTACAGATGGAGCTGGTTTATGAACAAATTCCATGTAGGAGAGCCAGACATATTACATATATCTCTCGAGTATGTCTAAGGAGAAGTGCTCATCAAACAATTGATGTGACTGCCCTACTGGGGCTGAGTGTCACGTGAGCTTGGGGTGTGTACATTATTTGAGGAAAGTGACCTCAGCACTTGAACCCGATATTCTCAATCAAACCAAGCATAAATATAATTTAGTTCCTGAACTTGACTGGCAGAGCTGTTTACAAAGGGAGTAGTCATTTTCGAGGTCTCAAGTTCCTCCCACTCTCTAGCGGGTGGACTTAACGCTATTTGTGACCTCCTTGGGTGTCTCTAAATGTCATTCACCTGTCTTCGTGTGTGTGTTTAATATTTACAGGTTACATGGAGTATGTAAAAGGTATAAAACAAGGGGAAATCGGAAAATTAAACAAAAATAAAACAGTGAGCCCACATGGGTCTCTCTCGGCACTCTGGCTTCCTCCCACACTCCAAAAGCATGCTTGGCAGGTAAATCGGACACACTAGATCGTCCTTAGGTGTGATTAGGTGTGTGAATCGTTGTTCGTCCCTGTGCGCGCCCTACAATTGATAAGCAACCAGTTCAGGGTGTTCCCCGCCTACTGCCCATAGTCGGTTGGGATAGGCACCAGCAAGCCTGCGACCCTTGTGAGGATAAGCGACAGTAAGGGGGAAAAAAAAAAAAAAAAAAAAAATATATATATATATATATATATATATATACACACACACACACACACACACACACACACACACACACACACACAGTGGGCCCCCATGTCACGAGATCCGTTCCGCAGAATGAATTTGAGACCCCTAAACCTCACAACGTCTCAGTGGAAATTACTGCTAGCTACTGCCTCTGTCCATGGTCCTGACGGTGTGCAACAAAGCTGTCGACACTAAGCGTGGCTACCATGGATAATTGAGAGTAGTGGAACAATTTTGAGATCAAATTATTACAAAAATACTATTACAGTACGCTTGGTTAGATTTATGTATTTATTAGTTTCCATTTTATTTTGTGGACAAGTGAACTGTTTTAATTTTCATTGTAAAAATGATTCCAAACAGATATTTCTCCAATTAGTGGGTAATAGGGAGTCAATATTGTTTCATGTGCATTTCTACAAGTACACTGGCATTCCTTTCAACAAGAGTCATGCGAGACCATGTTGAAATAAGTG
This sequence comes from Hippichthys cyanospilos, assembly GCF_059441005.1. Classification (NCBI taxonomy): domain Eukaryota; kingdom Metazoa; phylum Chordata; class Actinopteri; order Syngnathiformes; family Syngnathidae; genus Hippichthys; species Hippichthys cyanospilos. The sequence goes on along the minus strand of NC_142379.1, from coordinate 14,318,855 downwards.
TACCCAATGATGTTGAGGCATAAACAATATTCTTGGTTTTTCTTCTTGCATAAAAAAACGGTTCAAGGTGTCGGTGCCTTCTGCTGGAATAGGCACCAGCAAACTTGCGACCCCATCGAGGAAAAGCAGCTATTGAAAATTGATGTATAGATAAATTTAGTTTACAATAAATGTTTCAATTATTTTTTTTGACATGTTGATGGTTTTAAAGTGATTTTATTCAGTCACTTCATTATTTTACTTTTTAGATTGAGACAAATAGGAAAGAGTAATGTTTACTCAACAATGTATTCTTGATGTGAGAGGGACAGGATGAGAAGAGGCACTTTTTCTAACATAGTGCCTAGCTTCTTTTGTCGCAATTCTGAGGCGCTGTCCAAGATGATCGTGGCAAGTTGTTTCTGTCCTGAATTTTGAAAATGATGATTCACATTTGATTGTTACTGAATATATGGAGGGTGACATGATGAATAATAGCATTGCAACAGCTCTGGTGTTTTTGAATCAAGCCAATGTTGGTCCAAAAGTCACTCAGCCCTACATCCATGTGCTGTGCTTTGAGCAACCCAGATTTTTCCATATCTGAGACTTCTGTGAGAAGAGCTGCCTCATTAACAGAAGGAATCAGTATTTTGGCCCGTGCAGTCCACTCACCATCGGTTGGAACAAAGGGCAGCTGTCTCAAGAAGAGTAGGATGTTACATGAGAATTTATTGGGGCTTTCGAATACTTCCTTGAAATTCTCTGCCAGACTCAACAAAATAATTTATTGCTGTTTGTTTCTGCATGTGGTGCCTTTCACAATGCTCCCACAGGTGTAGAAATTGCAAATTGCATATTGGTAAGTTTGATGGGGCATGATTTTAGACAATTATGTCTGCTATCATCAAAAAATCCAAAACATTCTTGCAATTTTTGACTCTTCAGATTTGTCAATGATTATGAAAGATCATCCTGCAGGTCAGACACTATGGCCTTGGCTCATCCAGCAAACGTCAGCATGCAGCAAAATATTATTGCCTTTCTTGACTCCAGTAATACTTCAAATCACAATGTTGCTGACTGAATACCACGAGTGAAGTTAACAAGTCTTGTCACAGTATTCATCACCCATTGCATTTCTTTCTCTCTTTAGTTCAGCGCACAGCATTATTTTGTGTGTAATGCAGTGAGGTGTCAGCAGCATGGAGGAAATGGCAAAAAGCCTGTTCATCAAGTCCTTATGGTGTCCAACCATAAATTAAGCACCATCTGTCACCATTGACATGTTTTTTTTTTTCCATCAAATCCAAGACATCCTTCTTAAAAAAAAAAAAAAAAAAAAAGTCAGGCCAATTAAGGGGTTAGTGTGCGGAATCAAACAAAGCAGCTCTCCACAAAATCTCCCTTTTCAATGTTAGATTAAGTTCACACTGCAGACTCAAGTGGCCCAATTCTTCTTCTGCCCCTATGCAACCTGTATCTGATCATTTAATGGCTGTGTGAACAACACAGATCTGATTATTTCAAATTTGATTCAAGCCACTTATGTACATTGACTAAGTGTTTTTTTTTCTCTGCTGAGGCAGTCGACTAGCAGGTGACAGATAGAGTTGAGTACTAAGATGCTGTGCATGTGAATTTTCTCTGCGCATGTGTGAAAGGGCAATCAAGGTCAAGAGTGCAGTGAGCGATTCGGCCAACAATGGAGCCAAAAGCACTTTATCAACATTATATGTAGTAGGCTGTAGCGCCACTGAGTTGGCATGGCCCCACTTCTTGCTCTCGCAGGCAAGATTTGGCCCGTGGGCCGCTAATTTGGAATGGCTGTAGTAGAGTGTATCCACATATTCTCCAATCCTTAACCACATTCGCCCGCTTGAGGCTTCACACTGACACATAAGGTTTTGCTGGAGGACCGAAACACAGTAAGAGCACAATTAATAATGAATCAAGACATGTAGCGGTCAGCAGCTTTGAGCTTTGGTGTACAGTATTAGTATAAGACTTGGATGTGCTCCATTCTGTGAAATGAATGACAATATTTCTCTTTAATATAAGTAAGAACGTGAAGGATTTTACCTGAACACCAATGTACACACTCCAAGAGAAATATCTAAAATACCCAGATCGACAAGAACAGCTTTTCTTCCTTCCTTTCATCATGTTAATTTTCTCCGACATTTGCATATGTCTCATTGTTTCTGGCAAAACTATTAGTGGCACAAGCTAATGAGGAACCATTTTTGTACAAATGCATTAAATTTGCCATCTGCCAACAATAGAATTCCTCATTACACACAATCATCAGCAGAAAGTATTGCATATTAAAGAATCTACCTCAAGAGAGCTATGATTGTCTTTTTTGCATCTGTTACAGTCTTCATGCAAATGATTTGCAGAGAAAATCAGAGAAAGAAAGGACCAAAATACATGTGAACTCACAGATTTTGGAAGTTTTTTTTTCATTTATCACCTAAATTGATCTATAAAGAGACCATGTAGGATTAAGCAAATACTACATCAAGATAACTCAAACAGTGACTTTCTCTACCAGTGTTTTGAGCAGAGCCTGTTTTTTTTTTTTAATTCATTTATTTTTTGCTATTCCCAAGAATGACTTGGGGTGGAGAATTACAATTTTGCAAACACAAAGTTACGGTCAAATCTAAAATGTCCAAAGTTGATAGCAAAAACACAAAAGAGAGAAAACACCACCCATTTGCACATTTAGACTGTACTTTGTTCAAGTCTTGTACCCTTCACAAACATAGGGCCTCAACATGTTGACAGTATGATCTATTATTTCTATTTTCGTAACCTTGAGCAAGTTACGGAAGCAGGTTCTTGTCCGAGAAGTGGTTCGAGGGTTCGCTTGATTGACTTGCAGTCTGGACAAAAATAGTTGCTAGATATTCCACTTGCTGCTCTTTTTCAATGGTAGGCAGGGTATACGCTGAGCCAATCACAGCGTACACTGAGACAAACAACCATTCACTCTCACAAACACACCTAAGGGATATTTAGTGTTTCCAACATAACTACCATGCATGTTTTGAAAATGTGGAAGAAAACTGGAGTACCCGGAGAAAACCCACATTGGGACAGATGCAATTGTCACGCAGGAAGGCAGAAGCCGGAATCAAACCCACAACTTTCGAATGCGAGGTGGACGAGCTAAACAGCATTCCATCATGTAATAAAATGAAATAGTAATGAAAAATAAATAACCATTCAATATAATCTAATATAATTTAGTTTAATCATTGTGGCCAATATAAAAGAAAAAAAATTGTAAAGACATTTCCCAGTAAATTCTACGTACCAAGAACCAAATAGACAGATGAATTCATAAACTGAAAATATTCGCCACACAGTCCAACTAAAACTTTGGCACTACTTTCTGTATCTACTTGAAATGAATAACATGAGATTTAAACTCATGGTTTATTCATAATGGTATTTTATTAGGGCAGTGCAGTGCGCGTGTGGTTAGGACGTATTCAAAACGCCGTTGGCTAAGACTTGTTACTGTCGCCTATATATCTGAGACATGGCGATACTGTCAGACTCATGATGCTCGACGAGGAACAATTGAAGTGAGTACAGTACACACACGAACGTGCACGCGCACAAGCACGAAATCGAGTCGAGTTCCGATAGAGGTCGCTAACATCTCAGTGTGTGTGTGTGTGTGTGTGTGTGTGTGTGTGTGTGTGTGTGTGTTTGTATAAGTGTGTGAAGGCGTCAGAGGAAGAAGTGACAGACTCCGTCCAGTTGGGCTTTTCGTCTCTGCTGCTCTCATCCACGGTCGCAGCGCTTTTTTCTCTGCTGGAAATTAGCCACGGAAGACGGAACATCTTCAGACGGAGCGCGGAGCTATCAAACCGGACCAGTTGACATCATGACTTACATGTGGATACACACCGTATGGCTTTCCGGGGTCGCTTTCCTCTTTGGATTTCAAGGCAAGAAAACGTTTTGCTGTTAATGTACATTTTATTTCCTACCGTTTTTCACAGGGGGATGATGTTTATCTGGGAGAAAATTACCGCCGGGATTGTTTGTTGTGTCTTGCTTATGACTCGAGTAGGTGAGGTGCATGTAAGTGAGTTCGGTTCACGTAAAAACACCTGTCAGAAAGTGCCGGTGTTGGAACCGCTGACTTTATCCTGCTTCAAGAGCGCATGAGCTGCAGGCCGACTGCAAAACAAAGTTGCACACGTACGCGTGCATATGTGCGCGTGCTTGAGTATACATTTGAATGTGAGCTTTCCCGCCTCCCTATAATTTGTACTAATCAAGTATACTTGCGGATTGATGTGCATTCTCACTCGCTTAAAATGTCTGAGAGAGAGAGAGAGAGAGAGAGAGAGAGAGAGAGAGAGAGAGAGAGAGCGAGCACTTGCAATGCGTGATGAATGCTTCAGGTACAAGATATGCACTGGTGGTTCTCCGAATTTCAGGGTGGCAAACTGTTTAAGCAGCTGCCCTGACCCACCATACCTGCATGATTGTTTTCTCCTTTGACTCGATACTAAATGATTTTATCCACAGATAGGCCTAAACTTATAATGATGTCAAGTATTGGTTTAAATCAGGACCACCAGAACCTGGCTCATATAGTGGTCCAACTGGGCCATCACCCAAAAACCTTAATGTTGGTTTCTGACCATGATGAAAGGTATAATTACATCTAAGGGAAATCATGACTTTTATGTGTTTAGTTTTTGTGAAAATGTGCAACACTATATTCGTTAGCTGGACCACGCCTGAGTGAATGCTATCATAAAATAAATCTTACCTTTCTACTCAAACTACTTCCTTTCTGCACACTTTGAAGCCTCTATATGTAAGCCAATGTTTAACCCGTTCCACACGGTGTTTGTTCTCTTTCAAAATGATGCATACATGATGAGGTGTTAGCTTCTAAACTCTTGTCCAGAAGAGACTTTATGCATGTTAATAAGAAAATGTGACATGATTCATGGTTAACCCTACTGATTAATGAGTATAATAAAATATTAAATATTGTAATTCCTACTACATCCTATCCTAAATGAGGACAATCTTGACAGAAACATTTAGGTTTGAAGTGGAAATATGACGTACATATCTTTTGAGTAATATTAATAGCTGAAGCTGTTTCAAGCTTACTTTTGCGGCTGCTTTTTTAACGCAGCTCATACATGTTTTTAATTCGACTCATAACAGCGTACTCAGTAACGAAAAGACATTGCAATCGTTAGAGATTTTTGGTGATGGCATATGGTCCATGAGAGCTGAGTCGAAAGTCATTAATTGTACTAGTCTTTGCCATTGTTATTCACTGTGTGGCGAGGCATTGTTCACATCAAACCCAACAGTTGTTTGATTGGCCAAATGATAAGAATAGTGAATGCTAATTGGCCAGATTCTTCTTGCAAAGCGACTGCATTTCACACCATTATGGAGGTGTTTTATTTATTTTTTTTTAACAAACACTTCATCAGGAACATTTTAATGGGAGAATTTGTATGTTGATCAAAGCTCGGTACTTTCTGCCTGTTGTTGATGGTCAGCCACGTTTGAATGAGTGCTTCCGCACTTTTTGGAAAGCGCTTCAGAAAGTGAAGCCTTGGGAAAATACATGAATGAAGAAGGACTTTTGGATTGGCTCAACCCGGGTAATTGTGAAAGTAGTTCCTGAAAGGTAGGCATCTTCATAAAAATGGTTCATTTTAAGACAGTTTTGCCCAGCTCTGGTATTGACTGTACTATTATATGTTTTTTTTGTCGCTAGATGAACAGCATGCAAGCAAAGAGTGTGACTGAACTATCACGTTTCCACTCTGTCGGGCATGCAGGTCTCATCTAGCCCATGCACAGTCTCTGTCCGGTCCTTGCAAAGTACAAAAAGAGGACCAGTAGGTCATCTCATCATGCCTAATTTAGAGCAGGGTATGGGATAAGATTCCAAACAAAAACGCAAGGCAAATAACCTCAGCCTAAATTACCAATCTTTTTATCACAATGAGTCTTGTCTACACTCTATGTTTTGCCATTTGGGCACAACATTTTCGGTCTCTTGAGTAACTGAAAAATAGACAACCAACAAAATGCAAATTGAAAACAGTTTTGCTAATATAATACCAATTTGGAAAGCAAGTAAGTCAAAGTCAATGTGCAGAAAATGATCATATGCTTAGTGCCAGATTGTTTTAAAGGTCTTTATTTGTATAATTAAATGCCAACAATTTTGCATTCGAATGCATCATTTGAGTAATGCAGTAGTGCAGGCAACACACACTGATGGATAGTATCCGGACTTTAGACTTAATAAATTAATGTCGACTAAAAAGGGGTGTGGATGTGATAGGAACTCAATAATCAATACTTTCCTCAAGACCATATCATATATCACTTGAATAGCCCACAGCAAAGAATTACCAGCAGCATCCAAGTGCTTGGAGTTTTAACAAATCAGACATCCATGTGTGGACAAATTATGGCTTGCAGCTTGTGGATCTCATCTGGCCCATCCACAGTCTCTAATTGGCCCTTGCAAAGTACAAAATATGTTGTCAGTGATTTTTTTTTTTTTTTTGAGCCATCTCTACTACCCTTGTAGAAACTATTTTTCAAAAAACAAAAGCAATAATGCAGGCTCTGGTCTCCATTTTAGAAAAAAAACCCACTCATTGTGGAATGTCTAATATGTGTTAGCGGTTAACAGTCTGGTGATCACACCACACCTATCACTTATCAAAGTTCAATGTAACCCTTTCACTACTAATTCTTTTTTTAAATAAATCTTATGACATGTATTTATAAGTCCAGGATACTTGGAAAAATAGTTTAAAAAATCCCTCATAGATTAGGTCGAGAATAGTTTATCAATATACATGAACATATGGCTGGAACTGTAGATCCCATAGATTTTGATACTTCTACAAAAAATATGTACGTATACATACCACTGGGATCCTTTCTCCAACCAAGGAATACATTTGGTACTGCATATCCCATGGACCACAACACTTGTACTAAAAAAACATGTACCAGAGAAGTGACAATAATCACCAATGTGTGTCTGAATTGGTGATTGACTCGGATATTAGGATGGAGTTGTGTTGATGTTAATAGCAACTATGTAGTGAGAGTGATGTGATAAGGCAAGCTGAAAGTCTGAAAGACACCTCAAGCTACTCGTCATGCCAGGCTTTCCTTCAAAATTAAAAACCTGCTAAGGCTATTGCATTGGCATCAATGGTTATATGGTATGCATTATTTTGAAGTTGGCCTTTGCTTATGTGTTGAGTTATGAGTGTGTTTGGAGCTTACTTTACATATTCAAATGACAGAGCGCAGACATTATACTCTTTCCCGAGGCCCTCTCAACCAATCCGTGGATCATGTGGGGCCTGAACCGTGGTGTCTGGTCTGTATCAATCACAGATTTAAAAACAAAAAAAAACAAAAGTCGAAACTACTCTTTCTAGCATATTTTCTTTGCCTATGTACAAAAAAATAAAAATGTCACCAAATTTGAAATGCTTAAAACCTGTGTGGCTGGAATAATTCCCACTGGGTCATCCGATTTTTCCATATGTCATAACTTGGCCATGCCATCCCAAATCCCAAGTCCACATGTTGGCTGTCAAGTGCAATGAAAAAGAAGGCGGGGGGAATCACCTCTCCTGACGCTTCCGCTTTTCTCACAGTTGTGTGCGCACTCATGGCCGACAAGGCGCTCTCCAGTGGCCACACCACCTTGAAGACCTGATCCCAAACACTGACTGTCAAGTTAGACTTTTAGAAACAAAAAAGTCTCCCTCTGCTACTGCCTTTTTGACCGTGGCATGTGCACTCACTGCAGAAAACGAGCATCCGCGATATCAGACAATCTTATGAAAGATGCATGTGCTATCTCGGTATACTGTCGCTAGCTTGCATGTTGCAAGTAAGCCAGAAAACTAACCATGGTGGGTGAGTTCTTATATAATCAAGGGAGGGGTCCCATCCCAGTGTATATACCCCACTAAAAAAAAAAAAAATCAAGAAAACTGAGTGGATTATTTTTATGTATGAATTCCACCATATTGTCTTGTAGAAGATTTTTGGGATAGGAGGGATCCCTGGTTATATTTGTGTGTTTAATTTCTTCCCAGCTAATCATTGATTGGCTTCATGGGACCAAAGACTGCCACACTTGTATTCATTGTTTGACTATGTTAATTCCTTATAAAATAAATATTTTTCTATATAGAATGCAATAGTATAAAGCCATCTTGAATACTCAACATCTAGAATGAAAAAGATCCAAATTATTCTCGAAAAATGAATATTGAGCAGATCAAAAGCATTTATCATGATCACTCAGTGAGTGTATCAAATAGAACACAGCAGAAAACGAGACAGGATTCATCCTGTATGCCTTTTGTTATTTTTTTTCCTTGTCCGATTGATGATCCATGAAGAAGACATGTCATGCGAGACAGTTTGCTTTGGTTCACAGTCACTTCAGACAAAATTGTCACAATTTGCAATTCCATTCTCTATTGATCTTGTCTCAGCTACATTGCTTGTGGATTCTCTAGCTCATATACTGCAATGCTTTGGACAATTTGTATTTGATTCTGTTAACTATAAAAATGTGGGAAGGCATTTTATGAGAAAACATTTTTCTTCGTACAAGTCCAATTTGCATACTTGTTATAATTTTCACGGTTGGTTGCCTTTAATACGTTACAGTAAGACTAGCAAATGCCGTATTACGTTTTCCTATTGTTATTGGTGAGGTGCATTGCCTCGACGCATCCCCGTCTTCATGTCTCTTTTTACTGCATAGATACAGCGATGCATGTTGATGGTCTGCATAAATTAATGGTTTCTCTCACGGCCACTGTCTTAACATTATATTGTGAGTCCTGTTTCCACCTGTACATTTTGGTTTAGTTGGGTCTGGTCCATTGTTTTGTAGGAGTCCATGAACACAGTTTTTCCATTCAGGAAAGTTTCTGGTGACAAAATGCATGCCGGCTCGTCAAGTATAAACCAAGCTAGACTTTTCCTCCATGCTGGTTTTCACCGTAGTGAATTTCAGTGCAATGCAAATGCAGGAAAAAAAAACACATTCCGTATTGTGCCACTGGGATTTTTCTTTGTATGAGGAAGTAAGAAAGAGTGAAATGCTTCAATGCATGGGATTTTTTTTTTTTTCCGCATTGGGTGATTTTTTTTTTTGCACATCCAGGTTTCGTTGTACAGGAGTTTTTGTCGCGTTCTGTCTGGTCTTTTCTGTTGTGGGTTTATTTTTGTAAAGTCTCTGTTCTATTCGGTTGTAGGTTCATGTTGCGTTTCCCCCGACGTCTGTCATTAGTGTGATTTGTTTCTCCTGTCATCCGCGTATTCCAGCCCCCTGTGTCTCAGCCTATCCGTTTCGTCTCAGGTGTTGCGCATCTCATTGAACATGGTTTTAAGCCCCAGTTTTTGTCCAGCTATTTGCCGGGTCATTGTCTTTTCCCTAGTGTCTTGCTGTCATTCCGTCCGAGTACACCATCTTCTCCGCGTAGCGTCGACCTTCCTGTCTCCTTTCCCTGTAGCCTCTTGTGAGTTTGTTTCTGTTTTTAGCTTTTAGTTTTACTTTGTATTGTTTTTGTTCCTGTTTGATCCTGCTTCAGTTTTCACGAAATCTTCTTTTGTTTGAGCCCGTCATCTCAGTTCTTGCATTTTTTTGGGTTCATCTTTCCTACACCTCTCACCACCATGCCTCAAATAAGTGACAATTTTACTCATCAGTATGGGTGTAATAATTTTCTTTCTCATCGAATAAGACATCTCATTATATTTTGAGGTATATGTACTGTATTATAATTTTCATTTTTTTATTTATGTCCCTTTCAATGTGACTAAGTTGGGCAGGAGGGTGGTGTATGAGTGCCCTCTAATGATGAGCCACCACTGCTTGCTATTCTAAAAGATAACAAACATTTTAGTTGATATTTCAAATAAGGAAGGTCTCTTTTTTTCTGATGTCTTTGTTTCTTTCATTAATAAAAAAACAAATACAATCTCTGCTGTTCCACTGCTGTTCACTTCTGGCAGACAACCAACAGGTTATTTTTTTTAGGTTTCTTTTTACTCTTTTTTTCTGCATTGTTAGACACATTCTTTCCTGAAGACTGCTTGATTGTTCACCTCCAGTATCTTAACTCATAGATTGGACGGTGTGCACATTTGTGATTTGAATGTAAAATAGTCATTGAATTTTTCACACAATGACACTTGTCACATTGGCAATGTAGGAGGAAAATAGGTCGTTACTTCAGATGAGCTCAGCTACTCTGAAGTAGAAACAATCTGACAGAACATCTAGCTTCTGATGAATGTTAATGAGTATGCGTCTGCTTAGAATGCCTTCAAGTCTTTGTTGAGTGGCTTTTATGGTGCTTATTAGCGCCACAGTATTAAACTGGGCTCATCTGATAAATGAGCCTGTTGTGTTTCTAGTGTATTTTTCCCATATTTTAGATACTGTACATGTTATTTAGATACATCTCTAATCATCATATTGAATTAAAAAAGTGAATGCATGGATTTCAAGTTTGTCATTGTTCTTTCTCTCTCTCTTGGTCTTTTTTTAAACTATTTATTTTGTCTTTTTTGGAATGCAAAGATAGAACACAAACAACCTCAACATTGAGAAATAGTGTCAATCAGAAAATGAAATTGAATAAGAAGGAACATCTGGGATGTTATATAAATACCACTAGCAAAAAGAGCTAGACTAAACTCTCTTTCTCTCTCTCTCTCTCTCTCTCTCTCTCTCTCTCTCTCTCTCTCTCTCTCTCTCTCTCTCTCTCTTTCTCTCTCTCTCTTACACACACACACACACCATCAATGTCTGTCTGTCGGATTCCTATTATAGGGACAACAAAATGTCATTTTGTGTACCCCCACAAAATGATCCACTTTTTAATTCAAAGTATGTGCGAAAATACATTGCAATTTCATGAAGAAAAGGATTTATGTCTTAATTTATTGACAGTAAGTAAGTGTTGTATTATTTCTGTTTCAAGTTGCTTTTGCTTTACATGACTAAACATTTCATTGTATGAGTGGCCAGTTTTTGAATGCCTTCTAGTAGCCATTGACATTTTTATCTGAGCTTCTCTTGTCAGTGTTGGTCATGACAAATATTGTGAAAAAATATAAATTAAATTTATATGTGATTTTTAAACTTGGACGAAATTGCTTGCTAATGAGGTGTGATGAACCCAGCAAAGCTAAAGTGGCATTTTCTAATGCTTTTTTTGATTGAATAATTGGCAGCAACATTTTGGAGGGGGGTTGAATTTTTATTTTCTAAACTTCAATATAGCTGAAAAATAACACATATACTTGTTGTTCAATTGAATATGTTGCTAAATAAATAGGGCACTTATCGATGTTGTCGATGTCGACTATTCCTGGCAGCCCTACAGTACGCTCTTCACTGATATGTTTGCCAGATTCAGACTAATCAAAGAACAGCAGTTTTTTCATTCAATGACTTTTTCTGAACGTCAACTTTATGTATGTTTCTTTGACTTATTCGTTTTGAACAGGAAATGACTCGTTGCCAATAGCATGGCAATAAATTAATTAAAGTTGCTCTCCCAACTGATGCTGGCTGCTGATTGGTCATGACTGAGAGAAGAATAATTCATTCCAGGAATTTATTCGTTCTTTCACATTCTCTCAAAATGTTTGTTCTTATTAACTTATCACTCACACTACTTCACAGCACTACTTCAAATCTAAGCACACAACAGCTAATTTCAGTCTTGTTTACATGCACACAATCACACAGGCTTCACACAATGCATAAGTATGGGGACGTTATTGTAGCAAACATACAGTATTTAAAAATTAGTATTTTTATGCGCAAATATGTAAACAAAAAATCCATATCCATAATCACAGTAAAAAATGTACCATGGGAATCAACAAATTCGTGGCTCAATCACAAAAATGTAACGAGAATCCACAAAGGTGTGGCTGAAATCACAAATGTGTAAAGGAAATCCTCAAATGCACAGCTGAAGCCACAAATGCGTGATGAGACTCACAAATGTGTGACGGAAATCTGCAAACGTGTACACTGATTTGTATGCATAAACACATGATTGAATGTGTACATAAATCTGTACATGTGTGATCTATAAACACTGGTCCTCCTGATTGGATGTATTCTTACATTTGACATTTGCTGCAGTCCTGTTATACACAAGTCATGAATATTATCAAAATGATAAAACTGTAGCTTTAATTATTTTTCTTATCGATATATTGAACATTTGTCACAACTCAAATCCACTCAACTCAAGTCTAATCTTTAATGGTGGCTGGCCATCGAGTGAGGGAATTTTTAGAGATTTTAACTACTCTGCATGTGCAAAATCGAGGGGAAAAAAATAGAAGGTCCACATGAAATGAATTTATTTGATACCCTGCATTACATCAACGTAAAAAAAGTACACTATATATATATATATATATATATATATATATATATATATATATATATATATATATATATATATATATATATATATAATAATTTCTTTTAAAACATAATTGAACCAATGCTTTTGTATAATATTTTTGTATTTTTAAGTATCCAGCTGATTCTTCTAAATCCTTGTTAAACATTTAACAGACAGAGGTATTAAACTATGGACGCCCTGGAGTGTTGAACGGTCAGGCTGACTGCCATGAGTACTTAATGTGAAGCAAGTGGCAGAGGGTTCTCCTAATACGGTTAAATTTCACTATTTGCCGATGTCTTATCAGGATAATGGAAAGTTCTGACCAATATTGATGTGTAACCAAAACAACATAAAGCAATCTTTCAACGATAAAGGGGGGGGGGGGGGGGGGGGGGGGGGGGGGGGGGGGCTCTCTCTCGTTTGTTCAACCAGATTGTGTGTGTAAGTGACTAGTTTTTGGGTCCTCCCCAACATATTCACATAATGAAATACATACAAATGAATTTCGACTGAGTATTGTAGAGTAATCAGACGATGAAGTTCTGAGGACCCAGGGTTGTTAAAAGGGATTATAGGATTAAAGGTATTTAATAGTTTGTGTGCATTCAACCATTAAATACACCTCATATACTGTATAGTATCTGGATTCTATTAATGTCATTCCAGCATCTAATACAACTGGCTCAGACTTATGGACTCTCATTTTAGTCCATATCTGAGAAAAGAATGGACCAGTGTGACTTTTATGTAAAAGAAAAAAAAGAAACAAAAAACTCAAAGGTACCTGATTAACACTCAGCAGCAATTCCATTTAGCAAACCGATAGTCAAGTGACGGTGAATAAATCCTGTGTGCAAATTTCTGGACAGCTGGACAGGCGGCACACAATACAATCATCATAAAATAAGAAAATCCAGTAATGATACCTCTAATTTGCTTCTCAAAACATTCAACATTGAATCTGATTTGCTGGAAATAGGAGCAATGTGGATTGTATTCTGTGGATAAACACACCTTTCAGCACCAGGATTGAACACAAATGTCGGAAATTGATCAACCCAGAGAACATTAAACTGCTGTACATCAATCGATCTTCTACAGATGCTTTAGAAATGTCAACGCACTAAATTATTAAACTTTAATTCATAGTGAATTGTAGATTTAGAAGTCTATACCATATATGTCTACACAATATCTAACTAAATAACACATCTCCCATCTTCCATTGGAGTGGTTGGAATGTCAATTAATCACAACAAAAAAGAAAGTAGGATTTGTGGTCTAAAAAAAGTTTTCTTTTGTGAAAAAACATTAGAAAAGAGCCCTTACAGTTTGAAATTTAATACAAGTAAAAACAAAAAAGAGGACTCTTTGTCTCAATTTTTCATTGTGTGTGTAAAGCAGACAGAAGAAGATCATGATTATTCTTTTACACATTCATACCAGAAATCATTGTCATTCAAGCCATTTTGAAATGAAAATCGATTCTGCATCGACTCCTGAACCCCAAAATAAAAATTCAATTGTGAGCCACTCAAAGATAGCTGCATCGTTACTGAAAGTTGCTGATATGGATAATAAAACTCAAATCCTCCATCCTTTGACAAAAAGCACTTTCAAACTCAGGCCTGGGGAATGTCTTAAGCAATTTTAACAAAAGGTGCGGGCTGTAGTAATAAAAACAGTTTAAAGACTCTGACATTTATATACAGTCTCAGTCAGTGTTTTCCGAACATGCTGATGTTTGGGAAAAATAATGCATGGCCAGGGGATTCCGAAACATTTCGACTGAGGTCTTTGTTTTTGAGTGTCTCTGTCTGACTCTGTCTCTCTGCCTTTGTCTCTCTCTGTCTTGCTCTCTCTCTTTCTTTGTGTGCAACAACTGCTCATTCCTTAAACTGAATCTAGAGGGGGTTATCAGTGGCATCATTAGATACGTGCCTTGTGTGTAGAACCTGAGCACATCTGTAGCGGGAGAAGAGTATAGAATGTTCTGTACTGATACTCTGCTATTTCTTATTATGTGTTCTGTGCTCTTCAGAATCCACGCTATGACAGCGGGTCATTCATGATTCATTTGTATTTTTCTAATTTAAGTATGTTCCTGTTGGATAGCTCGAACATGTATGTCCTTAGCCCTTTTCAAGGGAACCATGCCTGGAGGAAAAATGCACTGAATATTTCGAAGCGATTTATATGGGGACAAGGCATAAAAACCACAAACTATTTTTAAATCAAGAAAACAATATATGTATTTGAAGGTTTTTGGTTGCAATTGGATTAATAAAATGAAGTTTTATATTTATTTGAATCATAATTATATTCTTGTAAACGCTTGATTTGTCTTGGCATTGATCCAAACAGTTTTTACATGTAATCATTAGGTATTTCCCCCAATTGTTCAAATAGTCGTTTCCACAAATCATCTTTGTTCTTGAGTTCTGATTGAAAGTTTTGACTGACTTATCTGATTGTTTTGTTGACATTCCCTTTAGCGCAGCTCCCTCTAGTGGATGCATAAGGCAAACTCAGACACTACTATTCTATGTACCTTATAATGCGGTGCGCCCAATATGCTAAAACATTTTTAAAAAGACCCATTCATTGAAGGTGCGCCTTATAATCTGGTCCGCCTTATAGTGTGGAAAATACGATATATTATTGCTTCTTCACCTGAAGAAGTCACATTCACCAACAAAGTTCTTACAGACAGACATTGCACACGCCAAAAGAAAACGTGCCTTAGTTTTCTCCAAATAAATGGTGGGGGCTTCAGGGCAATCTCTCAAGATTATTCTGTGAAAACTCACACCTCTGGGTAGTTACATTGACTAGAATGCAAGGAGTTTCATGGCTTTGATATATTTGCTTCATTATTTCTTAGTTGTCTCTGACCTTCAGCATCACCACATAAAACAGTAAAGTGTCCTATGGAAATAATAAGCCCACTAACAAGTTGAAGTTGCACTAAGTTGTTATGCATGCACTCCAAGAGAGAATTAGCCCACTGCACTTACTGTACATCGTATGAACAGCCAATAAAAGTTAATATACTGTATCAATGATAGGGTATTGCATCATCTGCAAGTAAGCATTTATGGTGGCCCTTCTTGTTTTAGAAGCATGGATGTAAACTGCATTTTCAATGGTATTTTTCTTCTACATCGTTATTTTATTTTTCTTGTTTTAATTAATTAAAAAAAAATAAGCATATAATCAACTTTTATTCTGCACATCTCGATGTTTTGTTTTTAAAATGGCTTGAGACCAGCACTCACATACTTTTTACCTCGCTCAACCAAGCATACATCTAAATCCTCTAAAATGGAGTAGTACACTGATCTGTGACATTGTGAACGTGAAGTTGAATTTCCAGGTCAAATACTGTCATAAAGTAGTTGCACAAAATAAACACCACTGTCAAGTAACTCTTCTTGTAAAACCTCGCCACACACACACACACACACGATGGACTGCAAATACAGTTCAGCAACATTACCTGAATTAATATTTCCTTTTTTGCAGTGATATCACCAAAAAGTGTTTAGTGATATCACAGTTTCGTGAAAAAATAAAATAAATAAAAAATATGCATAATAATACAGGGCTGTGTTACTCAAATATGTAGATTCGTCCACCTGCAGTGAGGGACATGGTCTGACTCCCTCATCTTACTTAGGTTTCAGTACACATCGCTTCTCCATTCAGGCAGGGAAGAGTCAAATGACCCAGACGGCAACTATGGAATGAGAAAATAAATCGTATAATAAGTAATGTGTGTATGGTATGTAATGGATAACAAGTGATTTCTGACACAAGTGACCTTAGACTGCTTTTATTTTGAAGTTACCCTCGGAAGCATAGTGGAGATAATAGTCAACTACTTGATGTTTACCTCCTAGTGTGGGAAGCTTCCGATGTGAGCAATAGTGTGTTTTTTTTTTGTTTTGTTTTTCTTTTCCTCTTGAGTTTTTTTTCTCCATGCAGTGCGATGTCATTTGGGCAACCAACAATAGCTCGGCGGTCGATGGTGGTCGACTCATTGAGCACCCCTGGTGTAGTGGCTCACTCGATATTCTGGCAGCATTGGTTCAGTTTCTATTGAGTGATGATGTGAATGTGTGTGTGACTGGTTAACATTTTGTGTTGAGCAGGCGGCCATGTTTCCTCGCACATACCATAAACATGTTAAACAAACCTAATTATTTATATCGGTATGAACATCAGAACGAAGAGGCATTTGTCTATAGTATGTATTCATAAAGTCTAAATGCAAGTAGTCTTAATCTCTTGACTCCTCTTCTTTCTTTCATGCGTTACATCCTGACTTGCTGCATTTGGATCGACGGCTCTTTAACGCAAGCTGAGGGTAATTAGTTTGTTTAGTTCCCGAGTTGTGAAAGGGTCAATCTCACGTCTGGCAGATCTTCCATGAGCTGTCAGTCCATAACTGTATTTTCATCTGTCAATTTCTTCTGCTCCTTCTCTGTCAATACTCTCTGTATCTAACACTCACACACACACACACACACACACACACACACACACACACACACACACACACACACACACACACACACACACACACGCACACACCACATGCACACACCCGCACACACAGCTGTAATTGTAGAAATGTGGCCATTTGGAAACACACTGTAATAAAAGCTGTCAATCCACCGCCTGCATGCCACTCAACATTTCCTCTTACACTTGACGTAAACATTTTCTTCCAGAACTGAATCTAACATGGGGCATATGAGGCATTTTGGATATATTTCTTTTTTCTTTTTTAACAAATTATATTGTAAACACAATCATTTTTCCTGGTCTGTCTGTCTGTCTGTCTGTCTGTCTGTCTGTCTGTCTATCTATCTATCTATCTATCTATCTATCTATCTATCTATCTATCTATCTATCTAACAATATTGACACATGAGTGTAGGATCAATCAATATATCGTTCACAGTACAGTACACTGTTTGTTCTCATTACAAGTACAGTAGTTAGCTAGCAATGTAACACACTATAACCTGTCTCTTATAGCCCAGAGGGCCCTTATTGTAAAAAAAAAAAAACATAATAAAATGTACGTTGGCACATATCGCCAAATAATTCGTCTGAAATTTTGATTTAAAAATAGTACATGGTATGATGTCTTTTGTCGAATAGGTAAAATCAAGAGCAAAATTGGACATGGAATATGAGGTTTTTACATGTTTTTTTTTCACGATTCATATAACAAAAACACTTTAAAATTAATCAACACATCCACAAAGATTAGTTAAATTAGCAAATAAATTTAATTTATTTCATTTATATGATATTGGTTTAACATGACGTCACACACCTCTAACCAGAAGCTGCCGCTCTTGAGGCCAGTGGGATGATGAATTACTGCTTACTGCAATAATACGGATGGGACAAACAAAGTCTTGTTTCACTATATACTTGACACCAATTTTAAATCAGAAGGAGAAGAAACTCTAATCAAGAAACTGTAACAGAGATTATGGCTTTTCACTAATTATCTGAATTAATCTCCAGATTAATTAGATTTAATTCTCAATAATGTTAGAAAACACACATTTAATAAATAGAATGACAGGGACAGGCAGCCATACATACATAGAGGATATACAAAGTCTACATCCCCTTTTGAAATTCCCAGTTTATGTGGCATATCGGAAGCAGAAACTGCATTTAGAATTGCATCATGAAGGCACCTTGACTTGGGACTTGACAAAGTAAAATGACATTCTTGAAACTTGGAGGTTGCTAGTTTTGACTTGCTCAAGGCTTTTTGCATTTGTGACTTGATGCTATCTTTGTGAATGACTTGGAACACAGTCTTCACTGATAAAAGAGGTGAGAAACACAAGTGAGAAGTACATTCCGGGAGCTTTTATCCGTCTGAGTATCTCCAGTATGTAGGAAACTGCCATCCCTCTTCATGACTCACTTTCATTCTCGTAAAGAAAAATAGATCCTGGGTAAACTTGAGCAATTTGTTGTCTTCATTTCTCAATCCGCTCTATGCTGCTTTCAATGAAGACTTCAAACAATGCTGTCGGTGCAATGCATTACACATGCACTATTTACCAATACGTAATTGGATTTGCTATTGTTTGATTCGAAATGTTGAAGAAAAAATGCAGGCTTTCCAGGTTCTACTGCATTGTGTAATTGTAATATCTGAAACCACTCAGTCAATGCTGTAGTTTCTGTTTGAGTGCGTTAATCAAGAGGTCATTGTCCCACCTGCAGTCATGTTTTTTAATGACATTTTCTAATTACAATTGTATGACAACTTTGCATTTGAATATTTAATATAGGGCATTGAGAGCTTTAAACTTGTGAACAAAAACATGGATTGGATTTTATTTGATCAGCTCTCATATACATACACATTATCCATCTATCTATCTAAAAAGAGAGAAAATGAGAAATGGTGTATTTATTTATTTTTAGGGGGCAATGTAATAATATTAAGGAACATTTATATGAAATGTAAATATGACAGATTATAGCCTTTGGCTAAATTCTATCTGTAGTCACTTAGTAGCTTGTTCAGGTAAACGTGTACTGCTTAATAAGCATCAATTGAAACAATTTCCAGCCATTTTGCCAATGTTTAGCTCTCTCAATGGAGGAAAAAATACATTTAAATATTCGAATGTTCACACACAAATGCTGCCGGAACACATATAGACTGGCGATATACAATTACTCAATGGTATTTATCCTTCCTACATTATAGAAAAAAACGAGTTCTATTCATGCTTTTTACTGCGATTATAGTATGGTAGATTTACTTACAGTAACTATTTTATTGTTTCAAGTTGTTCTTTTAGTTTATATTTAAAATTATGGGAAAACGTCAGATACCTGAGGCCCCGGGTTTAGCCCAGTAAGTACCAACATTTGTAAAACTAAAAAAAATAAAATGAGATGAAATACAAATGATAAAGAAACAGGGGAGCCGTGTATTCATCATTTTTGAATGTATGCAAATATGCAATGCAGCAAGATGAGATTGCAGACGTGAGAGGCTTGAATTTGACATGGTATTTGCAAGATTATTTTGTATTTGACAAAACAATAGTGTTGAAGTATAGTGTTCAGTGCACAGGATGAGATAATGGCACCTGAGCAGTTTTGGTAGCTGAGTATATTTGTAATGAGTAAATGATCTTTTGTATTAACCACAATTTCCTTATCAGAACAATCAAAATGTTTTTTTGTTTTTTTTTATTGTAATAACCCTACTGCAAACATTTTGTTGCTGGTTGTTTTCTAAAAGAGAAAAAAAGAAAGTGAAATCATAGAGCACTGTCATTCTGCAAACTGCAAATTAGGCTTTAATTAACAAGACTAATGAAGCGTGACAGAGAGATTGAAGCCCTCCCTATCCTGGGTTATCAAGAGCTGTCTAATAATTGTTGCAAATGTGAAACTGCGGTCATGAATGCGTATGAAATGTTGACGTGTTTTTTTTCACCTAAATTTAATGAACGCTTTTTATTTTTTATTTTTTTAATGGCTGCTTTGAAAGACTAGCGAACCGGAGAGACAGTTGGTTTAACCAAAGAGCAGCGCTTGGCCAGACAGAATGATTTTTCACAAGAGTGTCCTAAACCACAAGTACACAAACAGCTTTTATAGAGGAGTACTTTTGAAGACACCAGAGCTGACTTGATCCAGGCGCATCTGATGAGTTAGTTTGAACAAATGATGACAAAAACGAGATCAATAGTGTAAAGCGATGCTGTGAACAAGCTGAAGCGCTGTGCACTTTGCTGCTGTATAACCATGAATTGGTTTGCGTTTTTTTCACCTGCATTTGATTCTGTACTTCTGCAATTTTGAAAGGGCGGATGGAGTGAATGTCTTTCCATTGTAATAGCTGTGGTTATGTTGAAATATGGACTTTTATAAATTGTAGCCGACTTGCAAATGGAAATGTAAATAAATGTCAATCACATAAGAACGAAATAATTTGTCAGCTTCTCTCACATGATGTGCACACAGTAGATCATTTTACAGTGCCATATGAGCATTTATTATACACAATTGAACCTTTTATTTTAGGCAGAACTAAGGAATGAAATTATCATCCTCTCAAGCTTACATTATGTATCGTGCAATCCTTTTGCATTCTTAACTCTATATGAATGCTAAACAGTGTTGTTTTGTCATTGTAGACCGTGGATGGAAATAAATAGTTTTATGATTCTGCTTCCTTTTTGGATTCTGCTCAATGATTTTTTTTTTTCTAGTGATACTCTTATGAAAGAAAAATAACAGATTCACATCCACAGTTATATATTTTAATTGTGTCTGTGAAAAAAAGGATATATTTTCAAAAGTAACATGACCTTACGAACCCTAAAGTGCGATTTTAAGAGGTCCGTATCCTCGGCCTTTTTTTATAGGGTGCCGTAGGGTGCCCACTAAACATCCATCCATTATCTTAACCGCTTTTCTTTATGAGGGTTGCGGATTTGCTGGAGTCCATCCCAGCTGTCTCTGAGCAGTGGGCGGGGTGCACTGTGAACTGGTTGCCAGCCAATCGCAGGGCACACAAAGACAAACAACAATTCATCTCAACTCAACACCACTTCTAAGGAAGTCTCAGCAATTAATGATAGTTAACCAAAAATGTATTGCTTATTCTGATATGATTTATATAATGTATCCTGCACATACAGTTTGAAATGTATTCCTGGTTTCCAAAATCATCATATTGAGATCTTCCTCTGACATTCTGGACCTTTGTCTAAAATTCTGTTTTGGTGTGTGTTGTGAGGTACAGATGCACCCACATATGGTTGAAGCTAGCAAGAACTGAAGGCCCAGCAGGAACAGAAACACCTCCAGAGAATATTCTGAGTGAAGGGCAGGCAGGAGGCAACAATGCTCTGGTAAGCGGGCAGGTGGCCGCAGCTCAGGCATCGCCCGCTTTGAAGCAGGATGTGGGTCAAAAGGTTTTTGTGTAGGTGGAGGCTGCAGCACTACTGGCCACTGAAAATGAGACGTGTACTGCCGGGAACTGAAGAAAATGGACAAAAGGTGCAGGCTGTAGATGTAGATGCTTAGTTTTGAACATGTAAGATTCATGCAATGTTAATTCCCATTGTAACTGCTAAATTATGAAATTCATATTTGGTGTCCTACATTTGAACATACTATTCTCATGATTTTAACTGGTGCATCATTCTCACTGTGTCTGTAATAGTGAACCTTAACGCATACAAGCGCATTGCCTTTTGATAGCAGTGAAACACATATCGAGTAGGCCGCGAGAAACCTTCAATGAGCAGCTAGAGTAGTCATCAAGCCCAAAAGTGAGATTTTATGTATAATTCAAAATTATTCAACCAAAGTTTGAGGCACCACTGGAGTCTTAGAACTTTGAATGGGAGGCAGCAAAGAAGCTCACTATGCAGTCTTCCTTTAACAACACTTGGTATTCTTTAAGAATGACTCACAAAAACTCCAAGACGAAATTCATTTTCAATGTACTAAGATATGCTGAAATTCCATGTGATGTGCCAGTATAGCCAATATAAAACTTTGATATATTATTTTGATGTAACATATTCTGTCATTTTTTCACCGATATTTGAATTGAAGTCCAAATATCCTGACATTTAACAGATAGCTGCATGAATCCATGAAAGACAAAATGAACAGCAAGCGAGAACTGTTCCCTCATTGGTTATCATACCTGTGTGTTCTTCTGCACATTTCCTGTGCTTACCGTTAGCTTTTCTTCTTTTCTGTCTTCTCGTGCCAGATGATGTTCTACGTTTGACAGCTGACAACCTCCTTGAATTATTTTATGATACAATATTGTCAAAAGATATATAAATTAGCGGTGGCAATCATTGAATGTCTTCAATTCCTTGTCTTTTATTCCTTGTATTTGAATGTCTTTGATTCAAACTTGATTTTTTTGGTTTCTGATTCCAATCACGATGGAGTTTGGATTCAAGACGATTCAATTCAATTCAAAATGATTTCTGCTTCAATCTATAAATGTGCAAAGAATCGTCACATTTCTCCAGTCGTCTTTGCTAGATAGAATAACAAAAGGAGGCAGTGTATTTTTTATACATTTATTAAGTTTTATCTTTAAGGAACATGCATTTTTTCCCCAAAAAAACACATGTGATCTGCTACTTTGAAGCTACCTATAAATTGTGCATTTTTTATTGTATAAAATACAATGAAACAAAAGTAAAGTGTAGATATATCATCATTGTATTTTATTTTGCTTTGTGTACTGGCAGGGACTGACCTCCATTGTTCGCAGCTGTTGAAATATCTAGTAAGAAAGAAGCAGAAATAGTTATCATGGCTTCAATATGATTGGGACCTGTGATAGCCTTGGTAAAAGACACATTTAATGCTTATGTGAGCGATTATTCCAAGAGATGTTTTGCACTGTTGCATCTGTTAAGTGGTATGAACATCAATATGTTTAGTATTGAAATGTAACGTTCACACAATATTCATACGCATCTTCTGTTAACTATGAACAAAAACAGCTCTTTATTTGTGACAATATTGCCTTGACTTTCTCTTGAGGTAAATCCAACAGCTCATGGAAAAAATACAATATTTTATGACATCATTGAGGTGATGGTTAGTTCCTGCCAAATCCTAAATAAAGCCATTATATATTTTGTAAAAAGCATTTGGAAAACCTAGTAGTTAAACCATGAAAACCATATGAATAGGAATTTCACTGGTGTTTCATCATGTGTCGGCACCTTTTGCTTGTGAAGGCGTGAGGGTTTATGTTAGCTCCTCTCTTAAAAATCTTCTCTTTGAATTAAAAAACATTGCTCGCCAATTAGCATTCCATGTAACGCATGGAAGGAAGTGTGCAGTATCTCTATGGTGCTATGGTGCTCTATACCTGCTTTTTAGCTATTCTAACCTCACTTCCGGTAGCCCTAGTAGTGGATAAAGTAACTTTACCTGTGATGCCTTAAGATTAGGTTTGGAAACCAATGGATTGTATTATTTTAAATAGTCTCAAATTTCAAAATAAATTAAGATGATTAAAATAATATTTACCACATAACTATTGTGGTGACCATGCAAAAATGAAGTGGGATTAACAAAAGAGTGACAGATTTTCAAGTGGCTATTAAAGTTTATTTTGAGTGGAATTTTCCAGCCTTAACTCTTTTAATGTCATTGTCAAGTATACTTTTCAATTCTTATCATTATGTTTTAACAGTTTAACAGTTTGGATGAGGGAGTATTTAATTGTACTCCACTGTAACAATCTCATGTGGACCGATGTGGGTGGATGACAACAATGCCCCATTTTAGTGTGAACTCAACAGTTTTAAAGTCCACTAGAAGAAAAAGGCCTGCATTCAGTGTGTGCAATCAACGAGCATAATATACGGGTTTTTTAAATGTCCAAATTGGCTGGCAGTAAAAGTGTTTAAAAAAAAAACCCTCTCGTATTTAACTTGACATATGCTGGTGGAAACCTTGGTTGTGCTCGCACTGAACAATTGAGCATCTATTCATTGATTTACCGGGAGATGTTGGCATCATTATCTCGACTAACACTAGTAGACATAAATTCTGTCTATTTTCCCTTGAAATGTTGTGAGCATACAGCTTAGATCATTGCTGTTTGATTGTGACCAAAGTCAAAGCTCTGATGGAGCTCTTTTAAAACCATCGCCATCCTGCTTGTTGATTAAACGTGGACATTGATTTCTTGAGGAAATCAGTCTAGCGTCATCTGATGAGTGCTGCCAGCTCCCTCATGGGCAGGTTAACAGTCAGAGAGAACCTGTGGGAGGTAGAAGCCTGCATGGACAATAGATGGATAAGAAGTGGGAGTAGATAAAACAGCTTCATTTGAAATACAAATATATTAATTCAGAGGCATCTACGAACATATTTTTCCTGTCTCATTGGTAGTTTGCAGCAGCCTAAAAACAAGAGAGGTGAAAGTTTGAATAATGTATTGATATTGCTGTGTAAAATGTGTCAATGATTCAAAATTCCATTATTTGATCACTTGAAGGCATGTTACATATAAGCACTGTGTCTGCAGACACTCTATGCTCATACTTCACGGCGTCAGCTTGTTGTTATTAATTCAGGTGTGAGGAGTCAGGAGAGGCTACCCTGGGAGATGTGAGCCACAGTATGTTAAGAAATACATCAGGAAGTCGACTAGGAGAAACACAACATCTCCTTAAAAGATTGCACATCAACACGGCAACACATTGCCAGGAGTTACACATCTGTCAGGAGAACCCCCATCATTGAACCAGCTGCTTGACATTAAAAGCCTCTAGCAATGGCGAATGACAAGAACCAGCCTGCTACAACAGGAGAAGCCAGGGCCGCAACTGAGTTGGAAATAAAGTGTCATAATCTTCCCCAAAAGGGAAAATAAAAGACGGGACTGTGATCGCAATTCAAAATGACAAGGCAGCACATGTGTATCGCTGGGCTTTTGGCAGAGAAATGGCGCACATGATAAAAGTAAGGTCAAAGAGATTTTTTTCAATGATACATTTCAAAGCTGACATTCTATTTCATGGATAGTATTAGAGTATAATTTGAATTTTCATTGTTCTTTTGATCATATCTTAACAATGCTTCATTTTTTTTCAAAGAATGAGTTAAAATACTGACTTAACAGATTGGACTACACAAATTCAGTGCAGTGATCCAAGAGATGCTTCATCATACGGTAACAGCAGCAAGATCCTGATTCTTTGATCGCCGTTTACATCAAAACATAGAGGAAAGACCATCTCCTCTGTTTTGTGCAATCCGTAATTAGGTACATCAAAGATACATCGATCATTTTAATGGTCACCTTTTGGATTCTAGCACGGCGTTCTTAATGGCTCTCTTGTTTCATTTTCTTTCGGTAAGAATTGAAGTTGCTTGCATTGTGTACGTGTTAGAGATCCATCTTTAATGGGCTGCGGTAGTCTGTGTGATATTGAATATCATTCAAATAATAAGAAATGAATCAAATACAAAATTAGGATATTTATTGGTTAATGGAAAATACTGCTTAAGTCATATTCTGCAAAAAACAGTATAAATCAGAATGCTGCATTTCAGGTAGTGGGGGCACATGAAACGTATTACTGTAAAGCTATGTTTTTGACTTGACTTCCCATTATTCTACCTTTCCCATCCATAACATTCAAAATGATTGAAAAATTGTTTTCATTCTTTTTTTATTAATTCATTTGTTTCGTGTAGAAACCTTTTGTATTTTTTTTCTTTGAGTATTAAGGCTACATAGCTGTCCTACTGCTTTTGGCAAATAAAAAATATCTTTGTTGTCGATCTACATTCCTGCCCTCACCTATGGTCACGAGCTGTGGGTCGTGACCGAAAGAACGAGATCCCAGATAGAAGCATTCTAAATAAGTTGGCCAGGGAGAGGGAAGTCTGGGCTTTCCTGCTGAGACTGCTGCCCTCGTGACTCAACCTTTGATAAAACAGAAGATAATGTATGGATGGATGCATGTTTGTTGTTTTTGCCACTGGAAACAAGATATTGTGGTATGATGTGTGAGTTACTTTTATGTGATATTTTACAACTTTTCCTGCAAATTTCTTTTGGCCTGAATGCATCAGCTTTGTACGTTGATGCCTCCATTATGATTTAGGTTACGGAATAAATAAATAATTGACAATAATTGACAAAGAAAACGAGAAAATGAAGGCCTTTTAAGTGAATACTTGTGTACAACATAGCATCCATAAAAAAATGGGAAAATTAGACAGAAAAACATTTTCCACATAGATATCTAAAATTACCAACATTATGGAGACATACAGTACGCAGATATGTAGGCCAGGTTCTTCCACTGAATCTGTTGTGTAAATGCTTATAGATCTGGTCTAAATGCATGTAATCCAACAGAGCCCAAGGGTATGTGTTTAAGAGAGTGGAATTAAATAAAACTTCAATAAAGAGGCTTTCCGGATTGTACAACCTAGCTCATTAATTGAATGTGCAGCAATTAGAGCTGCCACTATCGTTTTCAATTTGATTATCCTATCGATTATTCCATCCAATAATTAAGTCATCGACTAGCCCAACTTCAAAATATAAACAATATTTTGTTTATTTGTTTTTATTTTGTTAATGGTTTTCTATAGTGCAATGTGAGTTTAAGTGAGCAGATATAAATACTCATTGGTTATTATCTTAAAAGAATTATAAGACACCTACAACATTTCCCAATGCTAATGGTTAGCCATCTTGATTAGCATTAGCGCACAAGTGATTCCCATTTACATTCAACAAACATTAACTAATTACGTACTAACTACTAATTAGTTCACACCTACATCATGTTATATATACATATTACTGAATTTTGGTCCCAGCACTGTGGAAGTGGACCTGTCCCTACTAGTGCAGCTCAACATGAGGGTGACTCAGACAGACTTAAGGTAATTTCCCATGTACGAGTCGAGTTTTTAAAAAAAAAATATTTGTCATTTTCAACCCCCATATTAGAGGTGTCGAGTTATAACCGCATAACTCAAAACAGACCATTTTTTTCCTCCGCACATCTGTGTTTGAATGACATTAATTTGAATTTGAAATAAGTAATATCATGTCAGTTACAAGTTTTAAAATGATTTTATGTACCTTTAATTATATGTAGTATGCATCCATTTTAGAGTATTTACTCTCAACATTGCAGAAGTCCACTCTTGCCTCTTTATTTTGACGCATTATGAAAAGGAAAAGAAGGCTTGATTTGTCTCCTTCAGCTCTTGGATGTGTTCTTGAACAGCCAGCATGGATGTCGGCATGGGGACAGCAAAGAGCAACCTTCCACGTTCTGATCTCACAACAGTCGACACTTGGGTAAAGGGTTAGGGATAATATCTCAACTAAGATGATCAGCAAATAACCTCCAAGACCTCCATTTCAAACATTTTGGACAGGTCCAAAGATGACTACCCATGGAAGAGTAACAAGGTGGATTGAACAAATGGCCGGGTGTTAAATGGGAGGAGCTATTTGGCGTGTCATATAGTGATGAAGACTTTTAGGACTTTAAGACATAGTAATATTCATTGGTGTAAAAAAAAAAAAAAAAATAGAGCATGAAACTTTAGATTAGTTACAGCATTTGCATCTACGAGCATGTGTATATTACCACACCATCTTGTCTCGTTTTCACCTTTCTAAAAGTACCGAAATTTCTTCATTTTAATACACAATTTTGTTATTTTAATAACACACCCCATGCATTTTAATGCATATATGTAACCATTGAAGTCAGGGGTAGACTTTTTTTTTTTACACATTTTTGAAACATTCAACCAAATTGAAGTAAACAAAATAGAGCATGAAACTTTAGATTAGTTACAGCATTTGCATCTACGAGCATGTGTATATTACCACACCATCTTGTCTCGTTTTCACCTTTCTAAAAGTACCGAAATTTCTTCATTTTAATACACAATTTTGTTATTTTAATAACACACCCCATGCATTTTAATGCATATATGTAACCATTGAAGTCAGGGGTAGACTTTTTTTTTTTACACATTTTTGAAACATTCAACCAAATTGAAGTAAAAAAAAAAAAAAAAACGAGGGGGGGTCGACTTATAAGCAAGGTCGACTTGTACTCTGAGGAATACACTACTTTTACTGACTTCCTGGGTATTTATTGCGTTCCTCCTCTCCTTTCTTGCTTCTTTTCTTCCTTCCTTCCTTCCTTCCTTCCTTCCTTCCTTCCTTCCTTCCTTCCTTCTTCCATTCTTTCTGTCCTCATTTAATTTGACTTAGGGTCCCAGGTTTGCTAGAGCCTATCCCCCCCTCAAAAAAAGAAAAAAAAATCCTCATTACAAGCTTTTATGGAGTAAGGGCTGAGAAGCAACTCTATAGGAGTTACCCAATGATACTGATGGCTAGATTCAAGCAGGTTTAATTCCCATTTAAAGCACTCCCACTCACATTACTCACATAAACAGGCAGCTTAGACCATAAAAGTATTGTTTCCTTTAACTATTTCACTGAATAAGAATTTTATGCTCTGACAACAACAAATATTACGTACAGGGCCGGTAGATGATGCTCTTAGTCTGTCATCCATCACTCCAAGGATACACAAACTTAGCTGCGTGAGTCGAGCTCATCCTTCTCAGTAGTTATAATCTATTTGATAGATGGCGTCAAGCTTTAGCATTATACTGGAGAAAACCTGAGGCTACAATTGCTGTCAAGGTGGTTTCACAAATCATTTGATAAAACAGCAGATCTTTTTACACATTTGACTTTTTTCCATTTTTAGTCATAATTAATATATTTATAAAGCAAGGCTGATTTATTTGTTTGACTGATTGAGTAAGTAATTTTTTTCAGAACCCATTATTTTCATTTCTATATTAGAATAAAACTTGTAATGCTTGAAGAACATGTCTTTATCTTTTATTAATTTTGTGTTAAAACACCAGGCAAGTGGAGAATAATTATTTATGCCAACTTTTAAATTAAATTTTACAAAGGAACTGCAATGAATTACCCACACCTTTTATTGTGACCTTTGAGCTGCTTGAAGCAGAAACTCCAAAATACGGCGAATGTCTTGGTGCACTTCTAACAAAATTAACATACTGTACCGTCAATGTACTGACTACCAACAATATATGGGAAGAAGAAGACAATATTATCTGTCCCATCACTTAAACAATTGAAGTGTGACATGAATGAAATAACTGATGTATCATTAACCCTTGTGTTTAATTTATTTTAAGTAAAATATTATAACGACCTTTTTAGTGAAGGATTCGTGAATAAACGGGCTACTTTAAAGAGCCAAAAGTCCTATCACGAAATAGAGCCCATTTTGTGATCATGATCAGTAGCATGTCCCATGAAAATCATTATTGATTCCTTTGTGGTACAATATCAAAATGGTACTTTTGGTTGTTCAGACCTATTATGGCTTGATTGTTAGTTGTACCTGGATGAGAGAATGTTTGTGTATATGTACATTAGCAGAGTTGGGCACTTTGCTGTTACTGACAAACCGTCAAAGGGTCTGTCAGTGATGCATAACCAATTACCAGACAGACATTTTGCTGACAGATCGCCGAATGACAGAAACGCTCTAAAAAAGATCAACGGAAACATAGGTCTCACCCAACTTTTTAACCTGTTGTAATCGTCACTACATGTGTCACCTGTCACTGTTGGTAATGGTTTGTCATTTCACCCAGTAAAATCTTCCGAATTTCTGATAATGTTTAAACAGCAAGCAGGGCAAGGAAATGTAAACAGTCTACAGTAAATGTCAGCAAGCATACAAACATGCACACAGGAACAACTAGCTGAACGCTAAAACATTAGTATGCAACAGCTGCTATTAAGGGAGAAAGTCTCTTTAATGCTTTGCACTGAGCAACACTTTCTCCTTTTTGAAGATGGCCATTATGGCTGGGAAGTCAATTTTTGCACTAACCCTAACCGTAACCCAAAGTAAAAAGCAATGTTTTAAATTTAATATTGTGAGATATTTTTGTGCTATTTGGCTTTTTAAATATGACAAATGAATAAATTGCTCGAATGTAATTGAGCAGAAAATTCTGGGATGCCTTTTTGACAGGCAAAGAGTTGACAGCGTCCAAGTAACCAATGGGCATTACTGAAGTAACAATCCCACTCTAATTGGCTCTTAATCAGCAAATGCAACAATACATTCCATAATCGAGGAAATAATAAGGTATGCAATTAAAAAAAAACTGTAATAGAGCAATAAGAACAGTAAAAATGAACCACTAATAGAGGAATAGACATATATGCAAAAAAACTGTAATAGAGCAATAAGGACAATAAAAATAAACCACTAATAGAGGATTAGACTTACATTCTGAGCGTATTATGGAGTAGATTGAGTGAAAACACTGTATACATATGAGGAAGCAAAACCTTGCTTGCATTTTACTTGTGAATGTAACAGATGACGTGGTCGAATATGAATTTTGATTAATTAAACCGTTACCTAAAATGTTTTTGTCTTTTTTTCCAAGCGGTTAGTAAAATGAATGATTAAATTGACATTCTGCAGAGGTTAGACATTATTTGAAGCACAATATTGCTCCTTAGTTGACATGATTGCTAATTGCAGACTAATCCTGACGGTACACAATGACCATACATGCTATTTGAGGTTTAAGCTCCCTAATGAACCCAATTACTTTTTGCAGTCTACTGTAGTGCCGAGGGAAAGCACACTTGGTGCTGTAGGGTGTGGTTGCCAATTGATTGCTTTGTTTTAAGATCGTTAACTTAATTTTGATGATAGAAATTAAGACTGAGCAAAGTTTAGCTTTTGCTTTTTTGATTAATGCCAAGCTATAGAGTATAGTTATGTAATGATTTCATACATTACTGAACCTGATGGATGAGTAATAATGATTCATAGTCTGAAATGACAGTTAATTTTCATTGAACATTGCATGTATGTGTTAAACAGCTGACTATAATTTTTCTTCTTTTCTCTGTCTTTCTCTGTTCCCAATCTACGGATTTGCGAATGGATCTGAACACACAGGTAAAACACATGTTATCCGAATAACATAGGGATCCCATTTTGAGCAGAATCCTATTTGTACTTTGTGTGGTGTTGAGCTTCACCCTTTTGATATGTTAGATGAAATTATTTTTTTCTTCCCATGCAGTGGGTATCCATATTTGTTTAGCATCTGGTTTCAGAATACAAAAAGTGTGTGGGAAGTCCCTGCTGCATGTGGTACAAAGGGGAAGTGTTTCCTGCATGGTTGTCATCAGTCAGAGTTGTTTGCACCCTGCTGAGGCTTTTTTTTAATGTTGGTCAAGATTGTGAATCAATTTGTTACAGCAGCAAACCTCATGCATAAAATAAAGCCTGTGTATATATAGATATGAATATGAATATATGCATGGAGTGACATGTTCAACATGGTCACTTATCTTAGTCTGGAGGAAGTACTTGGACTGACAAGGCAGTGTTGACATGTAACATGCTAATAGATCTGCAGAGACTCCTCTTGCATACATCTGGAGAGTGCCCGACATTTCTTCTTTGCTGTTTTGTCTTTTAAGGAATTCTACATTTGAAATGAAACCACTAAATACAGGAAAAACAAGAATTTTGGATGAAATGACGATGGCATGGTTGAGTTATACTCATCTCAAAATGTGTTTTTAATAGAATCAATATTCAAAAGAATATCTAGACTGCCTTTTATTGACTTGCAATTTTAGAATGTGTCAGGAAATAAGTGCAATTGAACGGTGAGTAAGGTCGTCATTGATTAAGAGTGTGATTTTCCCGCCATTTATTTGGTTAAAATCCCAGGACCAATACCGTATCCCTACTCCCAACCCACTGAGACCATCTGCTTAGGTTTGCCAACTTATATTACGTTGTTTCTTTAAGGCAGTGCTTCTCAAATAGTGAAACAGTCAAATATTTTTTTATTTTTTTTAAGTTTCAGGCACATTGATACACTTGGTTATTTTGATCTGTTTTAGACTAAGCTGTAACCCATACAAAGGCTGTAAATAATACTTCAAAAGTTCAAAGTCGATGGATATAGTTTTTCCTTTTCTTATTTAAAAGTATACAGGTTTAGGTATACATATAATTGAGAAGCACTGCTTTAAGGTGACTTCCACACAGACTTTTGGCTGGATCAGTCATTGTCACAATTTCACTCATTTTCCTGTTTTAGCTAAACGAGAATTCACTGCATCTTTGTTGGAACAAGTAATAGAAGAAACATGTGGGAAACTCTTTTGTAAAGTGGTAAACTGAAACATTGATCAAGTAGTAGTTTCGGTAAAGTCTGTAAGCCCTTGTATTGGTTACGATAAAATGTCAGGTTGAATACATATATAAAATATGGAAATTTGCACTGGTTGCAGGAAATAGCTTCTCAAGCTCCATCAACCTCCAATTCTATATGCTGCTTCGGTGTGGAGCCCCTTCACTGACTCTCAAATATGTCTCCCATTTATCCCGTTTTGTCCAAGTGAGTGCAAATGGTGTCCAAATTAATGCTGGTACAGTGGACCCCCGCCATACGAAATTAATTCGTTCCAGAGTTGGGATCGTAAGGCAAAATCGTCATATGGCGGGCAATACAAACCTATGCTAAATAGCTAATGCATGCAGAACCCCAGGTAAAAACATCAAAATTGTATATAAATATGAAAAAATGAGTAACAACATAGTTTAGTAAGTACTACTTATATACAATATACATGCATATAATTAAATAACATCATAAATAAAAAAAAAATATATATATATATGTATACAGGAAAAATGAAATTGTATTCACCTTTGGAGTGACGTGACTTGAGCCAACTAATAGCAGACCAGGATCTTAGTTACGTATGCAGTGACGATGTAGTGACAAATGAGCTTGGTGCGACTCCGGTCGCTCTTCGCGTCGCGGCAGCCAATCAGCTTCAGGGATGTTCAACTTCTCAGCAGAGGCAAGAAAGAATCATGATGACAGTTTTGTGGTCACCCGGAGCTATCCGACACGGCCAGCTGAGCCGTTCAGTTCAGGTGCCACAAATGTATAATTTAAAAAAGGTTATCTATTACAAGTTGACTAGGCTGTCATTGTTATGTAATTGTAACAACAAAGGCATTTATTGAATTTGAGTATGATGATCACCAACTGTGGTGTCACGGAGTCATTATACCACCAATTTATGTTGACGAGGATAAGATCTCATATCAGTAACAGCTTTTAAAAGGCAACTTTAAACAGAAAAACATAACTAAAGGGAAGTTGGAAAGTGGTAAACAGTTCATCCTGCGCTTGCGCCTCCTTTTCTCTTACTCCGTGGTTACATCCTCATTGCATGAAAAATGATAGTGTGACGCTTTTAATAAAGTTAAAAGGCTTCTGCTGTGAAGATTCAAACACTGAATCCCTTCATGATCAGATATCCATCACAGTTGCATCTTTAGAGATTGAGGTTGGAGGAGATGCCAGTGTGTTGTACAGTTTGTGCACAGAGAAACAAAGCAGTTTACTTCTGCAATATTAAGATGAGTAGCCAAAGCCAACCTTTTTTTTCTCTTTTTTTTTGCCACTTTGTCCATGCAGTGCATACTCAATTTTCAGTCACTTAGATCAACCTGTATCTAACACACAAGGTATGACTTTTGGATTCCAAATCCAAAGTTCAAGTTAAACAAATGGTAAAGGCAGATGTGGGCAGTCCGTCAATGATGGATCGTTGTTTTGCAGAGCGACCCCCAATGACGAAAAGATTTTAAAAGCACAGTGTGTTTCATCCGTCATTTTAATCCATTGTTGTAATCATCAGCACCTGCGTCACCTGTCACCATTGTAATGATCTGTCACCTCACTCAGTCGAATCTTCCAAATTTGTGAGAAATTTTTAAACTGCCATATACTTGGGGGAATGAAAGTACAAACACAATAAATAAAAATATGCAGCAGACATACATGCAGGCATCTAGAAATAACTGCGGTATTAGCATGCCGCAGATGAAATTAGAAAATGTCCTCAATGTGTTGCACTTTGCAACACTCCTCTCATTGAGGGATCTGAGAATGGCTGGGTGGTCAATGATTTTGTACAGTATGCATTTGTATTCATAAAACCATGTCTCTTTGACACAGCACAATCTTGCTCAACACATTGTTGGTGCAGACTTAAAGTAAAAAGCAACGCTTACAAATACTATTAAGAAAAGGTGTGTTATTTTATTTTTTATGATTTGAATTAATAATTTGCTAGCACATAATTGAGCGAAGCATTCTGGGATCCCTTTTTGCAGGCAAAAGAGTGATGGCAATGAAGTAACCAATTGGAACATTGCAAAGTGACAATCTTGCCAGGAAATGCAAGATGTTTACCCAAACCACCACAAAAAAAAAAAAGTTATATAGTAAATTAAGGTCAGCAAAACCCTCTTTTTACTTGTAGTGTGTCTGACAGAGGGCATGTGGTTAATTGTGAATTTATTTTATATTGTATAATCATCTCTGTAAATGTTATTTTCAAAGAAGTGGCTCCAGAGGTTATACATTGTCTGAAACACAATGCTCCATCGTGGATATGATTGCTTATTGCAGTCTAGTGTCAGAGACCGAATGAATTCAATGTACAGATTACATGTTGTTGCACGCACGCTAGGCATTGTGGTGTGTGTGTGTGTGTGTGTGTGTGTGTGTGTGTGTGTGTGTGTGTGTGTGTGTGTGTGTGTGTGTGTGTGTAATGCATAGTCGTAAGTTTCCCCTCCTTTATTAGGAGTGATTTGGCTCAGTAGTGGCTCTTGTTTCAGGAAGACAGGACTTTGGCGACTGAAGTGCTGGAAGTGATGACAGGAAGTGGCGTTTACATTTGGCTAACAGACCGATGACTACAGATTGTGTAAACGTCCAAAAACAAAAGACCTTTTTATATATTGTTAGATAGATACAAATTTTACACACGGTTTGTGTGGGTGTATTGAAGCTATTGCACCACATCATTCAGACATCTCCCTTGCCCTGCAGAGGTTCCCCTGAGTTGTATAAGGTATAAAACACAATCCATATCAAAGTGTTGAACTAAGATTGCCTTTTAGTTATGAATAGAATACCGTGTTTAGCTCTTCTGCACTGGGTTTAATTGAATAGTAGCGTGTGCATCTCCACAATGCTTTGACTAGATGGGATATGTTGATTATCACCTTGCAGTCCTTGCAGATCTATTGGTGAGTGATAAGATTACAAAGGACCCTGAGCAGACTGGAATAATAGATCATTTTATTAAACACAAGAGCACAAATAATCTTGAAAATATAAACACTACAAGTATCAACAAAACCCGACCAAATAACATAAAAGTAACGCCTAAGACAGAAGGTCAATGGATTCAGGTAGGACAAAAATGCAAATGCAAATTGAAGGAAGCCGCCTGAAGCTGACGGGGGCAAACTTTCAAATCAACGTGCGTCCTCCGGATGCAACTTTTTTTTTTTTTTGTAGGAGTGTGCCAAAAAATGTTTCACATAATAATAGGGATTTTCATTTGCAACGATTTAAAACATAACTACATCAATTAGGGCTGAAAAAATAATCAAATTTTATTTGCCATCACAATGTTGGCTGCCACAAATAATTAAACCGATCCTCGTGTCACGTAATGTGTGTTTTTAAACTGAAACAGAAAAATGTAAAGGTATTTGGGAAGAAGCAGCATTTTTTTTTCTCATCAGGTAGGTTGAAGATATCAGTTTTCTATCCATGTATTTGCTCGAGGAAATGGAGGAAGGTAGTATATTATCATATATTCAAATCAAAGGCAGAATAAATAATGAAGCAAAGATGAGATTTTCTGATAATACTTATAAATATTCACTATAAACAAGATGCATTTTCAAGGTTTTTGTAATCAGTCAGCGAAGCTTACTCAAATTCTTCTCTTAGATTTCGACATCCCACAGCCTTGTTGAAGAAAACAATCACAATCCGCATTCTGATAAATGTAATTATGTGTCTGCTCCAAATGGCTCCAGGTGTGAAAGCAACAACGAGAGAATTGCAAAGGAACTTAGCAAGCAGTAGAAGGTTGTTTGTCCACTCAGATTAACACATTGTCAATCTTGGATACCTTATCTCTTGGTATGGATGTGGATTTAATTATTCATAGCACTGCTTTTAACTCACATAAAAGAGGGAAATCATTTGCTGTCTTTCCTTTTCAGTTTTCAAAAATGTTCCCTTCGCCTCATTCAGACTACGACCTTACAACCCACTAGACACTAACTACTAAGTACTAGACAATAACATAAATTCAATTGAACGTTTACTTACAAGCTGGCTCAGTGAAGCAGTTGTTAGCATGTCCGCCTGTCAGTTTAGGACCTGAATTCAAATCTACCTGGCTCCTGCCTTCCTGTGTGGAGTTTGCTTTTTCTCCCCAAGCCTGCGTGTGTTCTCCCCGAGCACTCTGGTTTCCTCCCACACTCCAAAAAAAAGCACGGCAGGTGTATTGGACATTCTTCATTGTTTGGGTGCATGAATGGTTATTTGTCTCTGTGTGCCTGCAAATATTTGGCAATCATTTGAGGGATAGGCACCAGCAAGCCTGCGAACCTTGTGAGGACTCGAGAAAATGGATGGAAGTTTACTTACAAATTTATTGTGGACAGCCCAGATTCGACATATTTCAGTAAATTACATTTCTAGTCATAGCAGAAGAAATTAAGACGTGGGTATTTCTACGTATACTTTGGCTCTTTAAAGTATCCCAGGAGTTGTTTAGTAGAAAGAACTGTTCAAAAGAGTTTTAGCGTTATTTTGAACATTTTAGTTTTAGTGGTGCATTACAATTAATGTCATACTTAAAGTGGTGGGACAGTAAATATTATTACCAGTAAATACAGTTTTCTAAGATATTTGCACTAAACTGGTTTGTTTTGATACATGAAAAAGTCTAAAAAAGTGGACTATGAATAAGTGTTTTTTTTTTTTTTAGAATACAAAACAATATTATACATTTGATTGATCCAATTGTATGTTATGAATTTGAGTTTAAATTGGTTTGTGTCCTCATGACTTAACTATCTGATTGGCTGTTGATCAGGCCAGGTTGTTACCCACCTCTCACCCAATTTGAACCACCGTTGCCCTCCCCAGATGACATTGCCAGCTCTCGCTACCTGAGCAGAGTGAAGACAATTGTCAGACACAACTCCCCTTCATCATCATGCTTTCAAACTGTCGCCCTCTGGTTGGTGCTACAATGTTCATAAAAATCGTTCAAACAGACTCAGGGACAGCTTTTTCCCCCAGAGCTTTTAAACCCCCTGAGTAACAACAGAACAAGAACACACTGAATGTAACAATCCTGTGAAACTATGATTTCTGTTCATTACTATTCATTGTTCATATGCACAAATCTGAGCAGTGCTCTCAATTTTGTTGTATATTTCCTGGTACAATGACAATAAAAGCAATCTATTCTATTCTAAATTGGTCAATTTATGTGGACCCTGGGACTTAATTACTGCTTGCTTTAGATCAAATAAAAAATCATAGAACTCAAGTGTTGCAGAAGCAGAATTGCCTTTCTGGCAGCGTGCACCTTGTGCATTATTGTTATAGTTCATGAAGCGCTACACTTAACATGCTAACGTGTATTATTGCTTTGGTAATAACACCTGAGAACATGCCACTGAGCGATTTAACAATTTTACTAATAAAGAAAAATTCCATTTCCGTTGTTTTTAGGTGGTCAAATAAATATGGACTAGGGTGAAGTACTGTCTACTTAATAATCCCTCTGCTGACATATTTGTCTGAATTTAATAATTATCAGCTTTTCATATTTCTACCTAGACATACAATATCCAGTACTTCATCATATTGTCTCGTTCTGGCTGATGTAATGCTCTTTATACATTCGAATTCACTCGCTGTCTGTCTCAAAGGAACAAAAATGCACTCTTCTCTTCATCGCACTGTCACACACACACTCATTCGCACACAGTCATGTGCCCTTGGGACTTGCTTGCACGGGGACAGCAGGCATGTTCCATGGTGCCACTTGCGCTTTTGGAAGCAAAAAGTATGTCAATTGATGCTCGGCTCGGAAGGCTAACCTTGTAGACCTCATATTCAATGAAGGCCTGGCAACGATAAGGAATAACATTTTTTCTTTTCTTTTGGGGGGGGTTAGTTCCTATTCACACAAGAGCACGACATTGTGAAAAGTGCCCTTTTTATTTAGCGTTCAATGAATGTAATCACTTTTACTCATTTCGATAAATACTTTTATTAAATGATGAGCCAGGGGCTAGGGTGATTCGCTTCCAAAAAACTGTATCTTTCCTAATTATAGTTTACCTGAAATAAATCGAAAGAGAAAAAAAAAAAGTGTATAATGACTTTTGGGAAACAATTCAACAATGACACATTTTATGACAAATGATGTTTCTCTTGAACAAGAAGAATATTAGTTTAGGATAAGATTAGGAAGATTAATAAACCAGAATAAAGATGATTAACAGTTTGCGCATTGGATGACATGGAGATTGTGCTGTCATTGATCGTAAATCACTGCTCACGGCATTTACTTTACTAATCAGTCAAATATTACTGCAAGCCTGGCAGACGTCAATGCTTAATTTCTTCATATAAATCCACTGGTGATGCATTGCAAGATACAAACTTGCTCTTGAAATTGTTACATAAATCACTAATCGTCTCCACAGATCCAAGCTTGTGGCGTTGCACGCGCACACAAACAAACACTCACACACACACACCCCAACATTCACAGAAAGCACATTGAAGTATTTCCAAAAAGCACTGAAGCGGTATAAACAACGTATTACGGAATTGGATTGCGTGACACTGGTAGGAAAGTTGCCTTTTAAAAATGGGGGTTATATGCCAATAAATCAAAATAAGATAAAATCATTCTCTTTTTGTTGACCACAATGCAATGTAGAAGGTGATAGTGGAGAAGGCACACTGGGTCTTCTTAGCGTAGGCTTGTTGCTTTTATACAACCTTCCATTCTCCACACTCAATTAGTATACAAGTAATGAGTTCATGGCCTTGATTTTCATGGGAACAACTGCATCTGTGGGTTGTTCCTGAAAAGGTGTCATAGCTATCATATTTTGTATTGGAGCAGGGTGCCATGCTGATTGAAGTATTAGCGTTGTCAAAAGATAAAACGCAAAATGATTAGTTAATTAAGATGTGTGGTTAATTGACCGTATTAATCTTTATTTTTCAATTTCACCAGCAAGATATATGGTCTTATTGAACCAAAGCAAAATATTGATTTACTACAACAACAACAACAATAAAAAAAGGTCATTTATTTTCTGCTAAACTGTATATATATTCTCTATATTTGAGACTATTCCTGTTCTCACTGCAACCCTTAGTTCTGACCATCATAAATAATGGTGTTCTTTTTGTGTTGTTTGTATTTTGTCAATGCCAAAATAATCAGAAATTAACAATCAAAATCCCACATGTGCGCCTCTATTTTCATGTCTTTCTTCCCCTCCTGACTCCTGACACCTAAAACACAGGCCTATCAGTTTATATGCACTTCAGGGTAGGACTGACCTTGGTTTTCCAACAACCAAACAACTTAAGCACAAGAAGCCAGATGCATAAAAAAAGATCTAATTAGCATTCAGAAAGCATAAAGTTTGAGAATAAATATGAGATAAACATAATTAAAAGAATGCTTTAACTACTGAATTGATCACAATTAGCCTCTCATTTCTCAATTTCGATCTATAAACATCTAAAAAAAAATACCTAGGAGGCTAAAGATTACTATAGATTGTCAAAACAGGTAGAGTTTCAAAATAGCACAATTTCTTCATTCCTAAATGCTTGCAAATGGAATTTGTTTGATGGAAAAATTTGACCGTTTTACCATTGACACTCAGGTGTTAATCTGTTAATCTGACACTCCTAAGAAGTATACCCTGTTATAAATCAGTGGGGATTCACATTTCACAATATTTTTTTGTATATTACGCATCAAACCAGAATGCTATGTTTTCTGTACTTGCTGTGCTACTGGAGATGTGTATCTGGATTTTTAAACTGGTCAAGCTTGTTTGATTTGTTGTTTTCTTTTTTTTTAATTTTGTAGTTTTCAAACAATGCTCGCAATAATGAAAGTGCAAATGTATGCATTTCCCTGCGTTAAATAACAAATCCTAAAAAAAATAATAAAACTATCGCACTCAACAACTTTGACATAAACACGACGCATAGTAAAGGATGGAGACATTGCGACATTGCGTAATCCCCTCCTTATCAGCATGACGAGGCTGATCCTCAGGAAAAAAAATCGAGTTATCACAACGAAAAAAAAATCCACGAAATAGCAGAACCACAATGTTTTACTCTACAGTCGCGCCTCTAAATACTAACATTTGACTTACAAACATTCAGAGATATGAGCAGAGTTGCCTTATTTTGAATTTAGCACATTTTTGGTGATACCAACGGCGGTGCTACCATCGTGAACACGCCTTCTGCTCAGTACATCTTTACCTTCACTGGTAGCGTAGCGCAGGGGTGCCCAGTCAAGCTCAGCTTTTTTGTTGTGATATCGCTAAATAAAGACTAAAATGAACCAGGCAGGATAGACACATTGAAATACTGTACAGAAAAAAATATATATTTAAGTTCTCTCATGTATGAAGAAATTATTCTATTCCGTGTGTGGCTTATTTTGTTTTTTGGGGGGAGAATCCCTCCCCTGTGCCAGCTAGGCTCCATTGAGGGAGTTTCTGGGTTTTATACCCCCCTTGAGTATTTTCGGTATTTGTTCAGTGCTCAATGACTGACTAAAATGTGTCAGGGTAGTGTTTCTGGGTTACAATGTCTTCTCAGTGACAGACACCTAAATATTTGTCCATGCTTTCTGAAAGTATAGACGGCTTGGATGTAGAATGAGACATGGGTAGGAGAGTGTATATATTTGTATATTTGGAGGTGATTTTTTTGTATTCCTGATTGTGAATGATTGGATTTAGCAATCTGATTACACACATACTGTACAATACTGTGTCTGGTTGGAGATGTCTTCTTTTATTATAGTTGGTTCACCTGTCCCCACGTCCCAGATGGATATTGCTCAGCTGCTTAATGATGCCAGATTTCCCACATGGGCTCTGGCTAGAGCAGCTGTTTATGTGCACTGACAGTCTTGTAGAAGCACTGACACACTTGCCTGCACACACCTTCTTTATACTGGAGTGCTGTGTAATTACACAAACATAGGACCCTTGACAGCTTGAATAAGGCTTGTTATAACTGGTAGTAAGGAGTTATGAAGGCGTGATGATGATGATGATGATGTGAAGGCAAAGAGACGTTTGTGAATGACCAATCAGCATTTGGTGGTCATGCAGAGGAAGAAACAGCTGATGTAGGCACAATGTCACACAAATGTCACCGTCAGTGACATGATTAAGTAAAAATGTCAGGAAAATTTGATTGATTGAAAGATTGATTAAAGTTGCTGCTGAAAGCTAAGGTTGACGAAATGCCCCTGTATTTTTTTGTTGTTGTTGAAATTCCGATCGCTTGAAAAACATCGCTTGTTCAGAAAGTTCATGCGATCTTGATCTCACATGAATAAGAGAATCTCACAATTGTTACGACTTCTGCTTGCAGTCCGCATTAGTATTTAGACATGAGGAGAATGTTTGACGTGCATTGAGCAATAGGGACTGCAGGCCATTTCACACACACTCTTTTACAAATACGGAGCTATGTAGTGTGAAATTGCCAAGTGCTGTTTAACTACACTGTGACTTTGAGACTTGTATCCATGGTGACTCAATTTTAGTTGCAAGACTTTGCCCCAGCCACCAGGAACATGTTTCTTAGAATGACATCGTATCGTGTGAGTGGCTACCTCAAACATTTCTTTTGTTTCGTAAACAGATTGGCAGCAAACATAGTTGTCTAAACCCATGCCAGGAATTTATTCTGCAATAAATCCATCTATTTTCACAAACAGGGCATGACGATGAGATTTATGCAGTGTTAAGAATTCTTCAAGCGCTCAATTTGTATTACTCATCTCATACTTGTATTATTAATCTGTGCTATTTTATTTTGAAATTTCATGTTTGGTGGTGTAAAACAGTGGTCCCCAACCTTTTGATCACTGGGGGGATGATCACAAACGTATGGACGGGGCTTTCTGTCGCTGTTGCACTTTTTGTCCACTTTTTTTATTGCGCGAGGAGAGGGGAGGGGAGTGGAGAGAGCTTGCTGTGCACTTTACGTTAGATCCGGAAGGAAGAGCATTGCTGAGAACTTTCACTTTTCTGGGATGTGACAGAGCCAATATTTTCACCGACAGCACCTTTATTCTTTGCGGCAATACTCGTCTGCAAAAAATAAAAGTTTCAATGTCGCAATCGAGTGGCCGAGACCGTGCTAAAGTTTGTGCTGACAATGCTGCGCTATCGTTAGCTTAGCACAGTAACTACGGTTCAACAGCTGTTAAGTGAAACAAACGCTGCACATACCAGTTGTCCCAAGTTCTCGCTTCCGCCTTTCAACAAGCCAGGTGAGGGCTCTTGCTTGGCTCTGTTTCGTATTGAAAGCTCAGCTGGCTGTGTTTGGATCGCTCCCGGTGACCGCAAAGCGGTCACCATGATTCATTCCTGCCCCCTGCGTGAGCCGTTGAATGTTCCCGAAGTTGATTGGCTGTGGCGACTCGAAACGCGGAAGTACATAAAAAATTACTTCATGCAAAAGGTGACATTTATCTTCTCGTGACCGCGCACGGCCATTTGCGTCGCTCCATTCGCTTCCATCGCGTCGCCCAACGTGCCTTCGCGCCCAGTCACGCGAACTCCATTAAACTAAATCATCTCCAAAACATTATTTCAGGTGCAGCCAAGTTACCAGTTCGGACGACTTAGATTGTTTTAAATAACTATGACTTTTAAAACCACAATATATTGCCAATATATAGCCAATGTTGTTACATTCTTGGTTTCAAGAAAAGTACTAGCAGACTGACCCAGCATTTGACTCCATCCTTGTGCACACGCAGGGGCATTATGATGACATTCATTTAGTATTAAGATTTCTTCAAGCGCTTTAGTTTGAAAGTTCAGTTATAGCTTACTTTGAAAACGTGTGCTTTTATTCAGTAGGGCCGCATTATATTTATGTTTCCTGTTTTTGCCTTCCCAAAACTGTTGGCTGTCTCGAGTCACGTTTTCTGTCCCGTCGCATAAAACACGTCCTATAGATGTCGCCCTATCACCCAATCACGCAAACTTCTTTGACCGCAATTCAAATGCGTCGCTTGTTACTCCGTCGACGTAGTCGATCTGAACCAAGCCTTATTTATTTTTCCAAACCACGGAGAGCTGCAACATAAGGATGAAAGAGCCGCAGGTTGCTGACCCCCGGGCTAGAGGAATAAAGCTTGCACTTGGCGCCAGTGAATTGCCGGGCACATATAAACAACCCTTCACACTCCCATTCACACATACCTTCAACTCTAAGTCCCTCAATTAACCTTAGAAGTATAGCATCCCCCCCCCCCCCCCCCCCCCCCCCTGAATGAGACTGGAAACCTGGGAAAGCAATACCAGCACTGTGACATTAAAACTTCTCACAGCGATGTCCCAGCTCTTTAAACCCGGCACTGTGAGGTAGACGTGCTAACCACAAATGCTAACTCATTAATTTAAAAAAGTAGATGAATGAACAGCAGAGAAGCGCGTGCGGTTAAAAAATAGATTACCCTGATTTTTGTCCCAACCCAAGCTTATCATCTACCCTTAGATCTTTTAGTTTGCACTGCTGACCCTTGCTAAAGACTAAAGCAAATCAATTCTCTATCTCCCGTCATGTTAAAGATCATCAGCATGCATATGAGGGCAATGAAGGAAGCCACTTTTGATTGGCT
Source organism: Hippichthys cyanospilos (assembly GCF_059441005.1). Taxonomy (NCBI): domain Eukaryota; kingdom Metazoa; phylum Chordata; class Actinopteri; order Syngnathiformes; family Syngnathidae; genus Hippichthys; species Hippichthys cyanospilos. The sequence continues at coordinate 14,274,866 of NC_142379.1, read as the reverse complement.
GCGAATTAAGTTTACACAGGTTTGTGAAATTACCAATACATGGTACAGTCCTCCCTATGCAGATTTAGACCTTGGCTTGTGCCAGACTTACACTTTATATTTTATAGTGTTTATACCATATGTAGGTGTCATGGAACAATAAATAACACTCACATGCTACACACACATAAATAATGTCAATCCAGAGCAAGGCACTAAAATGTAAAAGTAATCACCTTTTCATAAACATGCCAGTTTGTAGTTCAAAGTCCGAAACCTAATATGTTTCCTGCCTGAGAAAAGACCACGTGAGGCTGAGAATATACAATATGTTTTATATATGTTATTAATGTGACATATTCATAAGGGTACAGCATTGTCATTCTCTCGCAGTGACATGTTTGGCCGTGCCCAGCAGTTTTAATGTGCTCTTCTCATCCCTTGGTGAAAATAGTAGATTTTTCTCATTTTGCACTTATTACATTTTAATTGCTACATAGGCTCACGCTGGTGTGCATGTTGACTGATGCATGTGTCTCTGGTGTCACTTGTAAACTGGGTCCCCTATAAATGAAAAACCATGGTCTGTATTAAGATTTACAGGTTGTGCTGCTCTGTCAGTTAATGAAGGACTGATAGAGCTACAGCTTCAGTTGTTCCCATTAGAATGCACTGCATGTTATCATGAGTAGGAAGTGTTCCCTTGCCAAAAACTCCTACTCATCTTATGCAATAGACGGAAATCTACTGATTAGCAGTCATTCAGCTGCACAATATTTCAGTCATGTGTTTTCTATCTATCTATCTATCTATCTATCTATCTATCTATCTATCTATCTATCTATCTATCTATCTATCTATCTATCTATCTATCTATCTACAGTATTTATCTGTCTGTCTGTCTGTCTGTCCACCTACAGTACAGTATACCTATAATTTTCTGCATTTACCCCCTGTTTTCAGAGCACAAAGAAGTGTAACCTTGAGTGTTCTGAGCATAAAAGCAGGGACTGCTTTCTTATTCCGTGTGTGTGCTGCAGTAATGTCTGTCACAGCTCATTTCCCACTAGCATAGGAAATGCCAGCTGACATACAGCTCAGGATTAACATGAGTGTATGTACGTGTGCGAGTGTGTGTGTTGGTGCATGCACATCTGTGTGTGTGTGCATGTGTGTTTCTGTGTGTACTGTGTACTGGTGTGCATGTCTGTGTTCTCTCCTAAACACACCCCTCAGTCAAATATTTTTGATTCATATTTTGAATTCAAGTCTGATGCCCTGCTTGTTCCTCTGTAGCTGCCACTGTAGCGTATAAACTAGATGAGGATTAGCAGGTATTGTGCGTACGTCCAGATGAATGACAGACGTTTTTTGTTCATCTATAAGATGCCACTTTATCGTATTGAAACATCAACTTAGTATGTGTCCTCTCATTGTTTGCAGTCCTGTCTTGCATTTTAAAGTAAGTGTTTTGGTCTATTATTTCAGTCAATGGAGAACTGTCCAAAATGTTTGGGGGGAATATGATAATCATATTCAATCTTATGGAGGAGCACTGCACACAATCCTTCAGCTCATTACTTCTTTCATTCTGCTTTACATGCACTTTAGCTGAGCCATCTCCAGTGCCATTTTGGAGGTCTAGTGAACTACATTAGGCTGATAAATCCTGTCGATTAGAGGTGGTGGGTGAGTGTGGAGGAGAAGATATGAAATATCTCTACAGCACCACATCTGACACATAAAATGTCATTTTAATCAGTCAGTCGCAGCCTGAGCTTCCCCTCTTTAACCCCTTCACCCTTTCACTTTTTCTTTATCCACAGATCTTCCACTTTAAATGTGAAACCAATGTAGTCAAACCTGGAACTCTAGCAACTCATACTAAATTGTCTTTTCCTATTCGTCAGTTTTGGCCTGCATACGATATACAGTATCTACTGTCTCGCTTTATTAAGTGACCATGGAGATTTATTGAGGGTTACCGTTTGAAAATGCTACTTCTCCAAGAGGTTTGTATGAGAGGCTGGGGCAGAAGCCTTTAAACAACTCTGGGGTGATTACAATATACTGTACACCCCGAATCACTCAGGGCTTTACATCCTGCCTTGGCTCTTTGGGACTACAGCAATTCATCAACTTGGCCACTCATAACACATTTCCTGGAAGCAGCAGCAGAGAAGTCGCTGCTCACTTCATGCTCCTCAACTATTTCGAGCCTGTCTAATTCCTTTGTCATTTCATTTTTGCATTCAGCCGTGCAGCCCCTTGTCTCTGGCACTCACATCACATTCTATCTGTAGTAGAGTTGATGCCATTCACTTACCTTTTAAAGACATGCATTTATTTTTAGATTTGAATTGTTTTAGCTCGTACAGTATGTAAAATGGAATGTCTAAGATTTTTGTGATTCCATTTTTGATTGTTTAATGACCAAATCCTTTATCGGGTCTCTTCGTGATTCTTCTTTGAAAAAAGAAAAATATGTACACAAATATATTGGCATTTAATGTCTTGTATCGGTAGGAGATTTCAGCCATCTCAGGACCAAAGTGGGGGAGATTATTTAATCTCCAAAGTGGAGATGCCCCCTTCTCCATTTTCATGTGCAAACATTTGAGGGAATTCTTTGACTGAGAACTGAAAGACGTTTTCTTATGTGTTGCAACAATAAATCTTGAAACCTCCTCTATTTGGAAATACCCATCTTTACACTATGAAAAATTGAGAATGTGTTTCATAGCTGTGTATAATTATTCAATTTGCATTATCTAGGTTAATTAGCTAGGATGAAGAAGAGCCGCATCTTTGAATTACAACGTGTTATTTTCTTTCGAGAGTGGTTTGATTGATTGTACGTTTGTGTTTTCACAGGTTATTGCAGAAAGTTAAGTTTTGTAATAGCTTATTACATGTTGGGAGTGGTAGGGGGCTCTCTTCCAAGTTAGTTATTAAAAAAATTGTTAGTCTACTTCTACTTTTGGCTTTTTCCTTCAGGGTTCGCCACAGTGAATTTTCAAAATAAAAGGTTTTTCAAAATAAAATATCTTGCACTCAGAAAATAAATTTTGGTGTGGCCCGGTACCAGTTGATCCAAGGACCGGGATTTGGCTGCGGACCTGTGGTTGCGGACTTCTGGTCTAGAGGGTATGGGGTGAATATGGACATCAATAATATTACAATGGATTCAGTGCTGCCAAAAAAATCAGCATCAACAGTAAACTAGATCGTCTCATTCGAGACAATCGCAGGCTGATTGTATTTTTACCAAATATACCTGATTATCTTAAAAACACCATCAGCCATGAAGTATTTCAACCTCTCCTAGCTGATCACAAATAAAATGTATTTTTTTTTGTCACAACTACCCAGGTGAGTGTGTGCGCTGCAATTCGTGTTTTTGTACTTTAGCTTGTTCAAGTAAAGCCCAAAATTATCCAGACGTGCGCCATAGAAATGACCAGGGATTTTGTTGATCCCAGTCTGGTCTAATAATTTTCATATGGTTTCTGTGTTTTGTTACAGACTCGTAAAACTTTTGACATTCACAATTATGTGGATGAAGAATCAAGCATTTTATATACTACATAACTGCAACAAAGTTATGCTAAGTCTCGTAGAACGTTAAATATGCTTGATGTCAGCCAGCTCTTTTTTTTTTTTTTTCAAAAAACATTCACAATTCGACATGCGTGAGTTACTCTAATTTGTGTCCTTCAAATACATATCCAACTCCATTAATAGCGATACAATCACGTATAGTGACCAAGCGGCTGTTACGAATGCGGCAACTGTGTCGCAGGGCTCCAATCAGTAGCTTCGATTGAACTGCTGCCCTAGTCTGCACTCCATAATGCAGATTGATTCTTGAACTTAATGTTGATTTTCTGGTGCAGCAACAGTTGTGCCATTTTTTAGAGGGAATCTGTATGCACATGAATTTGTATGCACACGAGACCTTTGCACAGGGTGGTGGAATCACAGCATGTGATTTTCTGCTGTTTGTTTCTCACTCTTTGTTATTGAAGAGTGGGTCTTTTATGCATTTATTGAGGCATGTGGCGCTACCCTGCAAACACTTGAAAAATTGTTGCCCACTCCATGATGTTATTTTTTGAAAGTTTTTGACTAATTCTTCCGCCATATATTTGCTCTCCTACAGCAGAACATGGTAGGTGTTTCACATTCACTTCTTTAGGACTGTAAAGGAGATGGTCTTGAATAGGAGAGACAGGCAGACAGAGGGATAGAAATGCAGCAATATACTCTTTGTATCTCATTTATTGAAAGCTGTTTGGTCCAATCTTCAAGGTACAACATCAAATACTGGATTATAATGTGTCTTTTTAAATTGGTGGTTGGATTGCTTTCAGACAGAAATGCCATTGAGTACTGCTAATATTACTCAAGGTCAGGGCAAAGTTTATATTTCTAGGATTAGATTTAAGGAAACCACAGTGAATGAATGAATGATATGTTTTTGTTTGTTCAGTCGAAGGAGACCGGTCCAATCCAAATGAATGTATAGAGAAGTTTTAAAAACTAAAGCATGGACCCAAGTGTTGGAAAATTGGCTCCAAATATACAGGCTATAAAACATGATAATTTTACAAAAGATGAAAACAACAAAACATAATAATACCAAAAAGACTGTGAATACCTTAGTATTAAATCACTAAATAACGACGATTTAAAGCAGGATTTTCGAAGTGGACCACTTATGAGTGCAAAAAGGCAAAAGTCGAAGAAGACAAATTACCATAAAATATTTTTATTATGTTTGTCATTGTATATATTGTGAACTCGTAGGTGAATTGTGTCATCTTTGGACAAATGATCTACTTCTGTTTTTAATCTTATGATATTTTGCGAGTTGTATATTCTTATCTCATTGTATGAAAATTTTAATTCAATGGGAGCAGTGCAAACATGAATAATTTTGCAAAATGTTGGCACGGGTTAGCACATCTGACTGACAATGCAGAGGTCGAGATTTTGCGTCCGGCTCCGGTTCCTGCGTGCAACATCCCTTTGTGAGAATGACACTGTACTCTACAGTCTGATTCGCTACCATTGAGGCTATGATTACTGATTTAAGAGAGACTCTGCAATGCGTTGGGCCGAACTTGTAGCCAACCGAAGCTCATTGCTACAGTTGCTGTAAGCTGCGACGTGAGCTACCCTCGGCCTCACCAACTTTTTGCGACTGTATTGGTGGCGGATTCTCAGTTTTACTATTCAGTGGGTTTTGCCCCTCAAAACACTTATTGCAAGCCTTGAGAGTATTTTCATCATTTATATGCATTGTGATTTGGGGCCAGTTCAGATCACATGTCAACATGTTTCCTAAGTACTTGATGGTTTTTACCTTACTTTTTGTGGGATCTAGAAATAGCTCTTCCAGGTCTATATTTAGTTATTCAATGCAGGCATGCAATGCATGCAGTAATGTAAACATCATACAGCATAAGTCGACAGGGGGTACAGATTTCACATTCTCCTTTGTTAAAACACACACACACATGCACGCGTGTCTAGCAAACTATGCATAAAGCTAATGGGATTACTGTAAGTGTAAATCTGAGTATGGAGTTGAATGTACACCTTTCTCTGGCAGTAACATTAAAAAAATGTTTTATTGTTCTATCACTATGATCCAGAAGCAACAGTTTTCTGTGTTTCATTGTCTTTACATTATTTATCTTACCTCTATACACCACTACGATATAGAAAATATCCTAGTTTTAATCATCCATCCATCCATTTTCTGTAGCCGCTCATCTTCAAAAGGGTTGCAGACTTGCTGGTGCCTATCCCAGCAGGCTTCGGGCATTAGGCAAAGGACATTCTGGACCGGTTGCCAGCCAATTGCAGGGCACACAGAGACAAACAACCATTCATGCATCCAATCACACCTAAGGGCAAATTAGCGTGTCTCATACACCCACCATGCATTCTTTTCGAGTGTGGGGGGAAGCCAGAGTGGATTGGGGGAGAACATGCCAACCCCACAGAGAAAGGTCGGTGCCGGCTGGTATTGAACTCGGGTCTCTTAAATTTGAGGCGGACACGCTCACCACTCATACACTGAACCGCCATCACAACTTACACATTTCTTGAAAAGGGAAGTACTGTATAACACATAATTATTATAATAAAGAATTAAATTTACCCAAATTTTAGTTGAGGAATCTTACCTCTGCAAGGTCTAATATCTGGAGGTATTTTTTAGGGAGTGGGGGGTGCAGATTCATTGTGATGTTAACCTCACTTACAGCGACAGCTCCGATTTTCTCTTCCAGAGTTGATTTAATCAATTTTATTGACTACTACTCCTCCCTGCTCTCTATTTTAACAATTTAAGAAGTATTTTTTTTAATTTCTTTTATCTATTTTTTGGGCATGTTTGCTCTCCAAATTAAACCACACACCAACATTACCAGACCACCATCTGCAAACTTTTTGGCTCTATTACTTTCTATAGTTTTAGTATTGTGAACCTTGATTTATATTCCTAATTGTTATTAATTTAGCATTTTTCAGACAACAATCATATGTTAATTTCTTGTGTTTCAGTCCCATCATATGTTGAACAATAAACCTTAGTGGGTATATCACCAGCGGGGAGCATATGCTCAAATGTCAAGTGTTAGCCAATGGCTAAATGAAATGTGCCACAGTGTTTAATGAACGCTTAACTTTCCCTAAAGTGTCTCTGTTGTATCTCATTATGTGGACCGTCACATCAACACAGCAGCAACATACAAGGTGATACTGTGGACCTCCCTACCCCCTGCCGAGCTGTCAGCTGAGGGGAGCCCCGGTTGGCTACTGAGTTTCCTTGGAAGATAATGTCTCTCTTTAAGGCATGAAAAAGTCTTGGTAGTATATATTCCATCCTCATGGATTATTAGAACATTGGTTTCAAGAAGAAACATAATGTGTATTGGAACGCTTGCGTACTATGGTTCTTAAACTGGGATATGAGTACTCTTGGGGTCATGTAAAGGCACTTATGAGGTACTGCTTTCTTTTCAAACTAAGAGCAAATGAATTGGATCATGAATCAACATATTGCTACATTACTGTGTTATGGTGACTCTTATGCATAATGTTCAGTGTCTATATTCATATTTCTATAAGATTTATTTGGATGAACATGATTAAAGTGATTTTCTGGCAGATGAGCCAGAAATGAAACAGATAATGTCACAACAATCTCTCAAGGAGAGTTCCAAATCTCATCGAGTCAGACATGGATGGCACAGCATTCTGTTTTAATTCTACTTTTTCTTTTTAAATCTGAACTTGCTTTGCACTATTTAGGGGGTACTTGGCTAAAAGAGTTTTAGTTTCTCTCAAAGTGTGGATCTGCTTGATACACCACCTTCTTTTAGTGGTATGTGAAAGAAACACTGGATTAATTGTGCACAGTGATATACATTTTATTAAATTCAATACCATGCATTACATGCAATACCGTTGTGCAGTGCTCATTTTGCTTCAATAATACTCCAACCATAATACACTGGAACATGATGCATAAAGAAGCTTGAGGCCTTACAGCATCGCCTTTCAGAGATCAATTACTTTCCCATAGTGGTCAGATACAGAATAGATTTTCATCCACTCCATTTTCCCGCATTTTGAACACCCTGAAGCAGTGAATGATTTCGCCAAGTACAAAAAGGAGTAAACACCTCCAAAGGGAGCAAGGGAATCTGTAAGCGTCAATTCAAAATGTACAATAGTTCTTAGAGCAGAGTATCTATTTGCCTGTAACCGTATTAGTTAAATTGTATTACAATTACTAATCCTGTTATACTGTAATAGGTTTTTGCGGTGACAAAGTTAGAATCAGTGTCATCTTGAACAGTGTTGGCCAAGTTCCTTCAAAAATGTAATATATATATATTTTTTGTTACTTAATTTACATATGAAATTAATATGTTTCTTTACAATATAATGTCCGTGAAGAAAAATTAGTTACTCAAATTTGAGTTACTTTTTCTTTTGGGAACAACATTTTGAAATATAATTTAAACATTTTAAAGACAATTGCAAAAAGGTACAACCATCCCTTGTAAAATTAACTTTTTGCCTTTTGTTGCAATGGACTTTGAACAGACTTTGCAGGAGTAATTGCTCCACGTCTGACGTAAACCCAAACGACTTGCACTGGTGATACAACTCCTGATACAATTAGTATTGTACAACAAACGGTTCACTTTCTTTGGCTGTAGACATACTGCGCTAGCTTTTGGTTGGTGAATGTGAAGGAATGAAGGAAATAAGAGATATGCGCACACGAGGAAAGCTAATGAGGACAAGATGTGCCGCAGCAAATAAGAAGTATAGAAAAAAAAAAAAAAAAAAATGTCTTAAAAAAAAAAAAAATTTATATATATATATATATATATATATATATATATATATATATATATATATATATATATATATATCTATATCTATCTATATATATATATATATATATATATATATATATATATATATATATATATATAAAATTTTCTGTTGGCGTCAAACTGCCTACGCTGCAACTTGTAACTTGTCACTACAAGACTGCTAATCTCAACTTCCTAAGATGCTGGTCTGCTGTTGGTCGGGGCGCGGGGTCACAAAGATGGCTGCATAAAGCGTTGATCACGTGTGAGAGCGCTCTCAATATCATATTTATTATGCATTTTAGTTCAAACCAATTCAAACTTGAATTGGTTAACCATGAGTCTCAAGATTGCTAGTGATGTTAAAGAGAGAAGCAAGAAGATGATTTATATGGAAACGAAGCTGGAAATACTGGCTACCCTTACGAGGGAATATGGCCTCAACAATTGTCACTCAAAGGTAAATAAATCCTTTATATATTTACTATATTATTTAATTGTATGCATGAATATTATATAAAAGATGAACTTACTATACTATTTTGATAACAATTGTTACGTATTTACAATTTTTTAACCGACGCCGAATTCGCGATACGATCCCAACCGAGTATCATAAGTGCACCAACGCAGGCACAGAGAGAACATGCAAACAACACACAGGAAGGCCAGAAAAGTAGGAATTAATCCCCGGATTCTGAAGTGTGAGGCGGACTTGCAAACCACTCTTCCATTGAGCAGTTTCTTGTTTATATTTGATCTTTAATTTTGACGTGTGTTCCCATATTTGTAACATGTTGTGAGGCTCAGTAACTGGAATAATATTACAACAGTATAATGATGACTAACTTATTATACCCCAACACTGCTTTAAAGGAACTATATTACAGCCTGAAGCCAACATTTCTCTTAGTTTTAGCCAATTATGTTCATTTATTGGTATCCCTTAGTTGGTAAACTCAATTAATTATTTCTATAGAATGAAATGTCTTGAGATACAACAGACCATTGAACTTTTTGCTTTGCAATAACACTGTATGTAGTAGATTCCCAAGGACCTGTAAACAAACTTTGATGTGTTAGTACAGATGGAGCTATTACTGCATAGGTGCTCCCCTGCCATCTGTATGTTGCCCACAATTCCCGAAACATGTGAAAACAAATGTCCCCCAAATATTCCTGCCACAAGTGAAATCGCTTTGATTTGATGCTGATTTAATTGGACTCCCAATCAAATAGCTTGGAATAACGCAAACCACATGCACATCAAAAGCCAGAAGAAGGAAGGCTTTTACAGTGATAAGCAATCAGCAAACAGTAATACACATGGTTTGTGTGAACGTCACATTTAAGGAATTACACATTTCCTACCATATCTACCTTATTTTTTCTTTTCAAAACATACTCCAGGAAATCAATGTAAACATGACAATTGGGATTTTAGCTGAAATAAGTTGCTCTGAGTTGTGTGTGTGTGATGCTGCATGAAGCACATTGTAAGTGGATAACAGTACTACCAAACAGACACCATAGTGTAGTCAGCTGAATCCCCCACCCCTTTTTCTTGGTGCATATATTTTCTGCAATACATTTAAAAACTGTTTACAAATATAACTAGTCCATGAAAATTGTTAGCAAAAAAAAATTATTAGGTCGAGACCTATGCACATACATTGTTTTAAGCTAGCTAGCATAGTATTTCCAGAAGAGTGCCCTGTGTAGAAATAAAAATGATGGTATAGTTTGAAAAGTTTACAGCTATGTGTAGTGCAGTGTTACCGGAACTTTCTAACCTCACCAAGAACATTTTGTGGCATCATCAAGAATAGAATTAGCAGGACTGAACTTTACCCCTTCAGGACAAGTTTATTTAAAGATTTTTTTTTTTTTGGTGGGCGATGATGTATTTTTATGGATTTGTTCTTGTCACATGTTTTTGTCTGCTGAATTGGTAGATTTATTTCAAAAGGTTGACGAGATACCACGCTGAAAAATAAAACATAGGTTTTTTTTCTTTGTGGGCTCCTCATTTTCATCCTCTCTCTGCATCATTTTTTTTCCATCCTCTTTCCATCTTATCTTTCTCCTTTTCTTTCCCCTTTCTTGTCTGTTTCTAAGCTCATGGTATGCTGCAATTCACCAGCTAAATTGTCTCACCTTTTTTTTGCCCCACCGCATTTTCACTGCAGGAACAGTCTTGAAAATCATGCCGGTTTCGAGTGACAAAAAGGCATTCATGCTCTTTTCAGCCCTGACTAATCCTCACATGAGAGTCCAGCCTTGTCCCTCTTTGGTCTGCTTTGAACACATTGCCAGTCCTTTCCGCCTTGCCTTTATTTTTTAGCTGTCTACTGTGGCTCTAAGCCTCCGCGCTGGTTCATTAAGTACTTTTTTATTTGGCTACATAAAACCAATGCTACAACAGGGAACATGTTGTACTCGCAGTCAGGCTGTGCTTTATGTTGCTTAGCTAGCAATCAGGATACACATCTGTGATGTATCTGATATTTAGAATTTAAAGCTCCAATGATCAACTGTTTCTCTGATCTGGACTTTCAGTTGGAGGCATCCAACAATTTGGTTCAACACAAGAGCAAAAGAAATACACTAACAAGCCATCTCTAAGTACATGTTCATGGAGCTTGCCAGACAATGTTTGGAATCATTTAACTGTAACTTACAGTATGTGTAGGAAGCAAAAAAAACATATTATTGTGTTCAACCGTGTGATGTACGGTACCTATAGAAATTGCAGAAGGCGGTTTAAGGACATTGACCTTTGCTCAGCAATACAACAGCATGGAAGGCACACTTGTTTTCTTTCATTGATGAACCCCCAAATATGTTTTCACTCATACTGTAATGTTCAGTTAGCCCCCTTGTTATGAGATTAATCCATTGACTAATTGATTAATCCATGACTGGCAATCCAAACCTATGTTAAATAGCTAATGCGTTTAGAACCCCAGGTAAAAACATCAAATTTGCACATATATATTAAAAATTGGTACCAAAATAGTATAGTAAGTGCTACGTACATATAATATACATGTATGCAATCAGAAAACAATAAATAAAAAATATAGAAAGGATTTATTTACCTTTGAGTGCTGTTTGTTATGCCCATATACCCTAATAAGGGTTATCTCCAGCATCGTTTCCATGTAAATCATCTTCTCACTTGTCTCTTTAACATTACTGGGAATCTTGGGACCCGTGGCTAACCCTTTCAAGTTTGAATTAAGTAGTAAAATGCGCTATAAATACAGTTTTGTAACCACTCACAATAGCTTGACTGTTCTGCCATTTTAAAACAAGTGAGGCCGACCAATAGCAGACCACCATCTCCGTACAAAACAAAGCCTGTAGACTAGAATTGTAGTGATGCATTGCAGGGACGGCAACAGAAAATATGTGTAATTACCTGAAAACGCCTGCAGATGGAGACGAAGCAACACAAATACAGCCAAGCCCCTAGGGTCATGACTGCTGTTTTGGTCGCAAAACCAGGAACATATCATAAAGAGGGGATGAAAAAACTCAGTATTCCATCTCACAACATCAAAATAACATAAGTCAGGGACATTGTAACATGGGGGTCCACTGTATTACTATTAATGGATTCATCTCATGCATAATAATGATGATCGGAATGCTCAGAAAACTCATTTTTCAATCCCATTATAGAAAAGCACCAAAAAATTTCTGGAATTAAACTAAGCTAAGTCAGAACTTGTAGTTGTATGGAAAAAGTAAGGAATTTCTCAGAAGAAAGCAGGGAAGTAAGTGCAGACAAGGTGGTTAACAGTAAATCAACCCACTGTAAAAAAGTTCGAGAGTCTTGCAGGGCCACACAGCAAACAATTTTGTCATAGAGCCTTAAATTCGTGGGTGGCTAACCTAGTGACGGGGTGAGTGGAAAAACATTAAACGAGCACAACCTAATGATGCTGAATCACCATTCAGCGTTCAACATATAAGGCCTTTTATAAATTGTTTTCACAGATTTGAATTATATTTACTAATCTTAATACTTCAAGACACCCTGCATTTTAGAAAACGAATCATGCCTCCTTGGTGAGACTGTTTTCGTTCACAACCTTATACAGCGTGAATTTGTCTGAGGTCTGCTTGGCGGAATCTGTGAAAAAGTCTAGGTGCTTAAAATAATGATTTCAGTGTGATTTTCTTTTTATTCCTTTTTTATTAATCACACTTTCAACTGGCATGGAAAAAAAAAACGAATCCAAAGTGTGTTGTGTGAAATGCTCATATAGTAATTAGCTTGCTTGTTAATTTATTTTCATGGCTTGGGTTCACTTTTGGCCCTCTGGAACTATCGTGCCTTTTGTGTTATAAGACACTCATTTATTATGAGAATCATTCATGCGCCACATCCATAAGGTGTCATACTGGGTTGAGATATGATCACTGCAGATGGCCATTTGTGTACAATGAACATGTGTCGAGGAAACTACTGTACTTTTAACTTTATTTGTGCTTCGTGACAAGAAGTGCATTAAGATGAGACAGCATTGTCGTAAAGGGATTAGAGAGCAACAGTATGTGAACAATGCTTAGCAGGGTATTATGAGCCATAAAGTACGTCAAGGTAATATATCCCACAACATTACGATACTACCAGATGCTTTTACCTTTGACGCAAAGCCTGATAGTCTGATGCTTTCATGATGTGTTCTCTTCTGACCCTACCATACAATTCAAATGTTGCAGCAGCCTCTTCAGACTAGGCAATTTTCCAATTATCAATTGCTTCAATTTTCTGTTCTTAGCTGACAGGAGCAGCATTATACTCGGGTCTTTGCTGCCATAGCCTATCATCGACAAGCTCTGCCATGATCTGCTTTTAGAAATGCAACATACCTCAGCTGTTGAGAATTGTGGCTTTAAAAAAAAAAAAAAATCACAGGTCATTGTCAGTAGTCACTTGCCATTCCTTTATTTCAATAAATTTGTTTGTATTATTTTGAAATTTCAAGCCTGTATCGCTGATCCAATTAGTTGCCTCTGCAGTGTGATACTCCTTCACTGAATCTTCCCTCCTTCATATGTACAGATACATTATTTTCAAAGCTGGTGTAATGATAAGTTTATTTGACTAAAATAGCTGAGGATTTCTTATCTGTGGGGAGTCATGTCAGATTGCTGCATCGATGTGGACTTCTGTCCAAAAACAACTGCTGCGTTGGAGCATTTTTGCTATATATTTTA